>NC_084470.1:31367500-31705625 GCF_027409185.1 Cynocephalus volans
TAAATAGGAGGCTACACAGGTGAAATCCTGTTGCGGCAAAGTCTGTTACATGAACATTCCAAAAGAATGAATCAGCACAGAGCTTCCATGAAGTGTAATTTAATTCTAACAAAATAAAAGATGCCTTCACTAACATGCTGGAATGCAGAATACAAAATGTCATTGGTTCCATGATTTTATTCCTGGATTTTGTCAGTATAGATTCATATTCCCGGCAATGAAACTTACATTTTTTAGCCCTATTTCTAGCCACGCTGATTTGGGACATATGTCTTAAACTTGCATTGAAGACATTCCAATCACCATCTAAGAACTTCCAAACCTAAAGATCAGAATGATGCTTTTTTTCAAACTTATGAACCAGGAGAGCACTGAAGCATTCTTTTTTTCCCTCTTTCTCATCTCTCTCTCTCATCCTAGAGGCCCTGAGTCTTAGTGACAAAAGTGTCTGAAAAGCAGATGGAAGAAATCAAAAGGCTTTGCATTATTTGGTCTCTTCTACTAGTTGTGCTATTTTTGAAAAGTCAGAAGTCCCTTTTTTTTTAAGTGTTAAAAACTATACCCATCAGTCAGCCGAAGTTGTAGCAGCCAAAAGTCCTATAACTCGTAGAGATTGCAAAAGATTATATTGAAAGAATGTTCAAATAGAATTTTCATCATCTAGTTGCTTTACCTAAAAGAAATACCCTGTTCAATAAAGCACTATGAGAGAAATCATTTTCTAAACACAAGTGGTGATGCTGGGTGGCTCTGTAAAAGCCCTTTACTTTCTTACTGCTCTACTGTATCTGCAAGCTCCACCTCTGCAAACAAGAAAATCAATGTAACAATTTGATGTACCAGGCGAGGCCGATGGTGTTGCTAATGTCCCCTTGCTGGACACACACCTTAAGTCTCAGAGCTCTCAAGGGGTTTGCTGTGGAATAAAATTAGATTCCAACATCTGCCACCATTAAGGAAAAAATTCCATTTCCATCTCCCCCATGAAAACACTATAACCAATGAACAGTAACTGAACCTTGATACCGTAATGGTTATTACCCGAATCGACTATTTTTTTAAAACAGTAAAATTAGCAAATTCTGCTCTCATAATTATTTGAATGTTATCAGACTAAATGTTTGATAAAATTCCAATATGACTCACTTTGAAAAACTGCTGCTTATTTGAATACCCAGAATATAAAGTGTATTCATTTGTAGCTACGCACACTATGTTTAAAGCACATCATCTTTTTAAAGTTTGCATTGGCCTGCTTTCCTAACCAAGCACAAAAAGTAGCCTACTTTTGGTTTTTACTCACATATTTTATTCAGACATTTCTATTAGAGTTAAAAACAATCTCATTTCTATTATTCATTGAAGAGAAGAGATAATACATGTGAAAGGGTAGAATATACACGCATTGGTTTCTTTTACTGAAAATACTTTGTGCATTAGTCACTGCAAAGCACGCTTTACCTTTTAAAATGGAAGGTATTTGAGATACACAAATACATGATAAATAAATCACTCTTATCCATGTGGACCTCTTGAACCTCTTGCTTAGCACATTATAAAACATGATCCATTTGGATACAGTGCTGTATAATTTTAAAGCTCCTCTGCATACATTGTTTTAACAATCTCAGGCTCAAAAAGGTTAAATAATTTTCCAATATTATAGTGTCGGTGACAGAACCTGCGCCACCGCTCGCATCCTTGAGCATACCCACCACCTCCATCAAGCATGAAAAAGTCGGGCTCTGAGGGCCCTACTCTGGTCAGAACCTGAGTTCATGGACATGTCAGCGATGAAAGGAAAGCACTCACTGCTACTAACGACTGTCCAATATCCCTAACTCCTCTTTCCTGGAGCAGGGTATAACTACAACATGGATACTGCCTTGAACCCTGAGTAGGTAACTAAAACAGTAGGAAAGATGCAGAGAATTTGGAGTTAGCTCTACTATTTATAAGTTGAGTGACCTCATGTGTAAAATGAGGAAAATAACAGTAGCTCATGGGGTTACTAAATTAAACGTAAGTAACATATAATGCATGACAAGGTCTAGCATGAAAAAGGTGATGAATGTGAAGCCAAGCCAGAAAATCAGGGTGAGGCACAGAAGCAGACGGAGGTAGATGGGCTGAGACAGAAGAGACTGGCTCTTCTCCTTCACATACATTTCATCTTGGGGAACCCGCTGCCTTGGTCTGACAAGTCCTGGCACATATATCTGAGGCATAAATAACGATTTTAGAAGTGAAGAAGTCTGACCATGAAAAAAGTCAGTTTGCTTTGACAATTTTTTTTTTCTTTATTTAGTTTGTTAGTTTTTCTGTTTCCTTCAGAAAACATCATGGCAGGAGAACAGACCCTAAGTACATGATCACCTCTCCTTGTGAAGTGAGATTTGCTGTTAGTGATACATACAGCGTTTGAACTGTCTCGTTTTTAAGTAATCATCAATCTTTGTACACATTTTCTTAGAGAGGGTACTGCTCACATCTAAAGTGAATAACTAAGAGAAAACTATAAAAATGCTCTGCTAGGAAGTTAAGAAAATTAGAAGTTAGGCATCTGAGGGAACGAAAGTTAACAGTTTGCTTGACCTCACAGCCTACAATTGGCCCCTTGGATTCTCTCTCAACCAGTAATGAGGAGATTAGCTAAAAGCTTTGGTGGTTTTGTGAAATACACCATCTTAGCAGATGCTTGGAAGTTGCCCATCAATATTGCTGGAAGAGACTCCTGAGGAGCTTTGCAGGACGGGGGACAAAGGTAACATTATCAGCCAATTGCTGCTACTTTCTGAATAGCTCCAAAATCAGCAACTCAGCCCAGGTGGGGAGAATCTGGGGAATCATTTAAAAGAAAGAATGAAGTCAAAGGTAGCCAAGGGGCTGTTAACCAGGAAGTTATACCACAGTCAGAAAAGAAACTAGGGGTGGGGGACTAAACTGAATTAAATCAGTGACAGGCAATTAAATGACAGTTACTGAAAAGTTTTAATATTAATGTTTGATTGTTGTGGAGATTTAGGGAAAGTGTTCGGCCCTTATAGGAAATGTAGTCTGTTGATAACAGAACAGGTCAGGAAAGAAAAGACACAGGATCAGAAAGAAAGGCAGGATAATATATATTTAAATATGAGATCCTCATCATAATTAGACTAAGTAGCCAAAACAAGAATGTGCAGAGCGGTTGGGTGGGGGGTAAAGTGAGAACAGGACATTTCTCCTTAATGCATAGTCTTGGCATGTAAATGAAGACATCTGAAGAAGCATACAGGTTTGAAGCGGCTCTAACATTCTATCATAATTAGAAACATTTCAAGAGCCCTGTAATTTCCAATCAAAATTACAGTAATTTCCGATATACAAGCCATGATTCATGACAGAATTTTACATTCCATGAGAGATTACGGTGGCCTGATGTATGACACGCTGAGTACAGCACTAACATAAACAATTCAGTTTAATGTTTAAACAGCACTTGATGTTTAGAATCTCACAATAAAAGAAACATATTATTGTAGAAATTATCACTTTGACAAGTGATTGAAGGGTAGGCAGGCATTTGGCCTATAAAGCTATAATTTTTACAGTCCACAGCTTGAGTTTAATCATTTTTATATAACATTTCCAAGATATCCCTTAAGTATTTCATCGAGCCTATAACTTAAACAAGAACATTTTTCTAAAGCAAAACTCACATCAAGTACCACTATTAATACTGCTAGTGTAAATGTTGATATAGTAAAATTTTAGGAAAAGACGAAAAGAGACAGTATTATAAATACATCACATTGTAAATACTCCCAGGATTGTATATTTTATCAGAAGTTGACAACAGCCAGGCTGTTTTATAAAAGAGAGTTCATTAATGATAATGAAAATATACTTGTGTAAAATTTCAAGTTGTTAAAGTCTCACCTGGAGCTCTTGATTGCCTCTAAATCTCACCTTGAAAGTGTTATCAACTCCTTTTGTGAAGGGGAAGAGAATTTAGTATTCTTCTTGTCCTTTAAAAAGTATTCTTGGTTTTGGAGAAGGATTTATACATAATTATGTTTGTTCATATAGATGATTTTACTTTTGATGAAGATAAATTCTCAATATATGAAAATTAAACTAATAAATGACTGCATTATCTATCCTTTGTTTTTTTCTTGTTTTGCAGAGATTTGCCACAAAAACAAGAAAAAACAAAGAGATTTGCAGCTTTTCCTGTTCGAGTCTATCCAGCTGTAAATTCAGCAGAGTTGGAAAACTTTTCTAATTGTAATTCAATTTGTGTGTCTTGTATACATCTACAGATAATCTAAAATCATTAATATTCAAATATATATATGTGCATGTGCCAATTTGTTTTAATGAGGACACCTAATAGTTGTAGACAGCTGAGTTGGAACAGGAGGAACTATATGATGTTTGTAATATTTTAGGATGGAAGTCAAGATCATCTAAGAAATAATGAAACGATAGTAATTCCAGTTACTTAGTCTACTGCAACAGACAAGACTGAGAGACTTTCTATGTACATTACAATATTCCTCTTCTGAAAACAACTATTGATTGATTCAGGGATTTACTGAGAAATCTTTGGTCTGGAAAGTTGTCTGTTGGGAGAAACAAAAAGCAAGTGCCTATAACCTAAATCTGAACACTGTTTCATCTTAGAGCTCTGCAAATGATACTGGACATTGTGACCTCTCAGTGATGCAAATTCATGTTGAAAATAGACACCCCTTTTAATGAAAATTCCACAGACATCACAGATAAACATTTTCAATGCCTAACAGAGGCTCTTACCTGGCTTTTGGTTGCTGCAACCTTTGCAAACAGTGCTTGGGACACTTTAGCGCGCTTCATTTCCTGCTGAATCTCATCATAAATTGAAGCATTAATGTTCATGGTATTGTTCTCTGGTTTCCCATTCCTCTCAGTGGCAATAGTGGCTGTTTTCACCTACAAAACATTTTGAACATGGCTGTCATTTTTCATTGGCCAAATTGTTTTGAAGCTTTTCAGGCTCAGGATCCAAACTGGACATTGTTGCTCTTTTTATGATCCAGGTGATCAACAGTGCAGTCATTCAACATTAGTTATTACCCCGAGATCAGATTGCTTAAGTTAAGGAAGTCACACTGTAATACCGCAGCAACTGCCAGCTGACAGCCAGGAATTATAATGACATAAAGTAAGTTTTCTGGAAAACGAAATAGTTTCAAAGACTTGCAAACCCTAAACTAATTGTCTCCCAATTACCTTCCATTGCAATCCTAACAAAGGAAATTCACAATTAAAATCATAATGCACGGTGCTGTATCTTCACTGAGTTCCCGGTGCCTAACAGACAATGGCATCACTAATAGCTATTACGTACTATGGCCTTTTTAATTTTAGACTCTTTTTTATGACTTTTCCTCTTATGTTTCATTTTAAAAATCTTCCATAACAAAGCCATTTACAGAACTGCATATTTAAATCTTCTATCCATCCATGAAACAGGTAGAGTACCTTGCTTAATTATCATAAAGGCTGGTTGCATTTTACACGTGCATGTCCAAGCTGTTCTGTATAATTATTTCATCCTTTTCCTGGCACTCCTATATATAATTATTTCCTTTTGACTTGCGAAACCAGACAATAAGAAAATTTTTCACAATATTTAATAGAACATTACTGTAAGTTACATAAAGTATACCATCAATGACTTTACAAATATGTTCAAAATGTATAATCTTGAGTGAAAAAGTAGTATCAATGACTTTGGTAATAATGATAAACAGGTATCAGCAGGAAAATGCCACAAAGTTTAAAGGAGAAAATCAAATCTTAACCTCAAAATTTATTTATATTATCATTAATTTTTACAACTCCAAGTTTAATTTTTATTTTGCAGCTGTATAAATCAGCCTGAAAACACTTTACATATGAACTATGCAGCTGACTTTTCACTAGGAAATTGATAAAAATGTAAATGAAAAATTTCTACAGAGGCAGGACCATTTCTCCCAGCGAAATGATTAAGGATCTTACTTTTTCGGGCCCTCTAGAAACTTACCGTCTTGAACAATTTCTCATACAAACTATGAACAATAGATAATGAAATGCATTTTAGGATAAACAAATGATTTTTTCTGGCATTAATGACATGCCTCCCTAGTCAAACAGCAGGTTTATTTCATTCTATCCCCAAAATATTTGGTAAGAAAAGAGGTACAGAAGTTACCCTAGGCTATTCAATTCTCTGGACTTAAAGAGTAAATATGAGTCCCCTTTAAAATGTACCTTCTGAATACTTCTAACGTCTAGCAGGTAGCAAAATAATTCCCTTCTTGCTTATTCTACCAAGGACAGGATAACACCAGGAAGTAGTTGGACCACAGGCCTGAAGAGGACACAGCTGGTGAAGCAGGCCAAGTGACAACACTGGGCCTCACCTCCTTTAAACTATCAGCTTACATGGCAAGAGTCTAGGCTAGATCTCCAGAGTTCCCTCTCCAGCTCTGGGACTCTAGTAAGCAAGGGCACTCACAGAGGTGTATTAACGACTGGAGGCCACTAAAAAGGCAAAGGGACTTTGAAGCAATAATCTACTAAATGCCACTTTAGGAGCCAGAAGAGTTAACTCATTACCATAAATTGCCCACAAAGTTGCTTTGGTGAGATTCTAAACTTTGCTTTGGGGTGGTCTTGCTTTGAAAAGGCAAGGGGATAGATTTGATCACCCCATGGGGTCCCTTCTAATACTTATTTTTCTCACTGCTTAAATGAAAGAGAAAAGAAAAGCCATTTCAATCACTCTGAAAATTGAATGTTATGGAAATGGAGGTACAAAGTCCAGTGCATTGGAAGAAACAGTTCCTTGGTAGCAATCTGCTTAACAATAGCTATGAGAGGAGGCTTTGGAAAATTGGTGTTTCAGAGTATTTTAAAATAATTTTCATTCCTTTGTAAAAATTATGTTTAAGAATTTATTTTCGAGGTGGGCTGTAATCTTCATTTCAATCCTGTGATTTTGTTTCTAAAAATTTCTGTTTAATTTTTTTTATAAAGCAATTGCAACTTAAACCAAAAAGCAAGAATTCTAAGTCATAAAAAAATCAATCATTTCCTAGTAACTAAGACACACTCAAAACACAAGTGGAAAATAATACATAAAACACTTAAAAAAAGAATGTGATGGCAAAACTTTATAAAATATAAAGTTAGAAAGTATCTGTATTACTTATTTTAAAAATATTTAGAAAAGCTCTTCTTTACCACGTTGTTGGCCCAGATATACATCTTATCATAGATAAGCTATTAGAAGTCTGGAATCACATTTCTTACTAAACACAAGCTATTGCTTAAGGGGAACTGACTTGGACAGCATTTCAAAAATATGAAAGCTAAATTTTTCCCCAGGTAAAAATGGAAACAAAAATCTTTTATACCTCACTCTACTAAGTACTATTTTAGCTTAGTACAAAAAAAAATCTTCTTTAATCCTGGTTTAGCTTTTAATATTATATCACACATTAAAATTCATAAAGTAGTTCATTCCAGGCAAAACAAACTACTCTTCAGCTCTTCTCCGCAAATAGCACAGAAGGTAAAATAAATGCAATTGCTTTCTGAATAGCTTTTATCAAGGTAGGGCTTACTAGTCCATCATTACGGCGGCGCCGGGAAGTTATTACAAGTAGTTGAGAACTGGAACTTCTACTATTTACCCTCCCATGTGGGGATAGGGTGCAGCACTAGGGTCTACTTTTTATTTCACTAAAATTGTGCAGCAAAACACAAATTTTCCAGAAAAATTCTATTTTGCTTCTTCATGGATTGCCAAATGCATCAAATAATACTTTTAGGTTACACAAAATGAAGTCTACTTGGGTCTTGACTGGTGAATGTACTGCTTTTTGACGCATGAGAAACTGCCTGCGAGCAAGCACACAGCTCTCACACAAAATTTAAAGTTTTATGTAGCTTTAATAATTCTGATAATAAACGCTGATATTTACTAGTTGTTTATTATGTTCTGGGCATTGTGTTAACATATATTAACTTCTTAACCCACATTACAGCCCTGAGTAGGTACTATGATTGCCCCACTTTAAAATTGGGAAAACTCTGTTAAAAACAAAATGGTTATGTAATTTGACCAGAGGGCAAGGCTGAGATCTGAAGTTAAGTCTGTCTGATGCTAGTGCTTATATCTTAGAAACCATGGAGTTATACCAAGTTCATGATGTTATTGGGTCTTCTTTACTTGGAGAAATTATTATTTTTTTTAAGACATGGTGGACATGCTTTTTAGTGGCCCTTTTCTAAATCTAGCTCATTAATGTCTAATTTTTAGTAACTAATAGTTTTATAATTAATATCAACAATCCAACCTGAATTTTTCGAGGTATGCAAACTATAAATGTTTTCTTAGTTATTCTGTATAAGAAATGTGTTACTCTGTGGCATTCTCATTGGTGATAAAAAATAGTTCCCACTCTCAAATTTTTATATATTAACAGTGTCTTTAGTACCATGGTTTGATCTTTCTAGATACTTCTTCCTTTTGTAGGAACAATATTAACTATTTTCCAAATCTAGATTTTAAAAGGCCTCCAGCTTTTAAAAGATGAATATTAATGGAAGCATTTCAGAAACACATACATGAGATGTTAAAAAAATGTTGTTCCCTGTACCAGCCAGCCACCAAAACAAATGACTAAAATAATGTTGTTCAAGGGATCCATAACAAAACTTTTATCAAGTGTTAAGTTCCTGCCTGTAACTGAACTTGAAATCAAGACAAACCTATGTTCCATTATATTATTGAGGGATATGTTGTAAAGAGATGGAAAGGTACAGATATACACCTACCAGATTAATTACATATTCCTTATATAAACTTCGCATATATTCTAAGGCACTGTTATATTACACCATAGTTTGGAAGAAACTAAAGAATTACATAAAGAGATGTAAATGATGAAGAAAAAAATAATTATATAACTCATGTGTAAGTTATAACTTGATTATTATATGCTTTCAAACAGTCCTTATGGAAAAGGAAATTACTAAATTAATTTAACTCCAAACGTCACATATATTAAAATACACAAATAAAACCAGGATAAGCAAACACCTAAGGTAGAAATCATTAATTTAAAACTGATCTGTTCTGTAGACTGGATCATTCTCAGAAAGTAATAATTACTACTAAAAAAATTCCTCTAATAAACTCATCACGTAAATTTGTAAATTTGCAAAGCATAGTCAGAAAAGAAACCTTTAAAAAACAGAGAACCTTGGAGGGGATTGGATTCTCTGATATTTTCATATGACCAAAATCTTCCCAAGTGGATCATTTGTCAAACATTTATTCTATCAGGACAATATTCTCATATGTGTTCCTCTTCCCCATCTAACAATAAAACATCCCTTCCTTCATAACCAAAAAACCAAAAGTACCCAAGTTTCATTTCCCCCTTTCTAAAATAAGTTTGCTTGTATTCTGAGTAGGTGGCTTGAGGTAGAAGAGCGAGCAAAAAAATTAATAGGGGAACATGAAATTTTTTTGGGGGGGGGGCAGCTGGCCAGTATGGGGACCCAAACCCATGACCTTGCTGCTATAAGGCTGCACTCTAACCAGTGTTGCTAACCGGCCAGCTGGGAACTTGAAAATTTTGATTAAACTTTAAACTTGTTTTTTTTTTCATTTTTCTCCCAGCAAAAAAGGTTGGTATTGAGGATTCAACAAATTAATGTATGTGAAGGTGCTTAGAAAACTGTGAACCATTATCAAGTGCAAGGTATTCTTATTTCTTGAATTACAGCATGTAGTTGTGAAAATATGCTTTTCAGCAAACAGGTCTGACCCAGAGCATACTGCTCCATGCAGAGGACAAAGCACACGGCATGGCTATCCCTACTGCAGCATAAGGGACATGTCTGCACAGGAGTCATCTCACCTTGCTCAGGCCTGCCAAGAGCTCTGCTGTTTCCCAAGGCTGATCTAGGTATCTCCCTGGTGAGGTGCTCCTAGGAATTATACCTGGAGCCTGACTAGCCAGGGAAGCCCTTTCTTGATGATGACTTAGAATCCAAGTTCCTTAATAGATTAGGTCCTCAGTATGGTATGCATCAGGGACATTCCAAAATCATCTTATGTGTCATCTGCACTCTACAAGCAGCTCAAACAGAATCCAGTCTCTCAGGCCTAAAGGCAGCCTGGATGTTCTGTGAGTCACTAAGGGCCTCTGCCTTTAATAGACAGTTCTTTAGAAAGAAATCAGAGTTCAGGTCCAAACCAAACTCAAGATTTGTCTCAAAATATGTTTCAAATCTCCTCATCTTGGGAGAAATAAAATGCACAGTGATTTCATATAGACTCTTCTCTGGCAAAATATAAGATTAAAAAAGACAAAATTTTGCAGTCTATTCCTGTATCTATGGTTTCCTCTATTTTTCCTTCCATTTCAGTCATTTGTAATAAGCACATTAAACTCTTACTTGTGGTGTACTGGTTCCAGTTTAAGCATGATTTCAACTGCTGGAAAACAGTACTAATACAACTGCTCTATAAATGTTCTTTCAAATTGAAAGTACTCATTTTGCATCGATAATACCTTCAATACATAAGTAATGCAAAGGGATTTTCTGTGAGGCAAATAAGATACCCTAAAGATTTATATTACAGCCGTGAAATAAAATTACACACATACATACACATACATCAAATAATCATTTCAGACAACCAACAATACTGCATTACTAGAAACATTTTCTTTGAAAGAATTTCGCTAAGAATCTATGGTATCTACATACTTTAGATGTTCATCACTGGGTGAATACCCCAGCTAATAAGGACTTGGTCTCAACCTCTCTTGAGAACAAACAAATATAGCTACAGGTGGTTCAACCAGTTAATCAACAACTCAGGCCAAAATAAATTATACATATTTCTATCCCAGCTTATCAGTGCATAAGGCCTTTAAACATATATATGAGGGTACTTCAAAAAGATCATGTAAAGGATTGTATTATCTTTTAATTCTATTTTCTGCAAACATTTTCAAGTACCCTTGTATAGGAGAGCTACGCAATAGTATCTTAGCAGAATACGGGGGAAAAAATCGCTTAATAAAAATTAGTGTAACTTTGGCTAAAGAAAAAACTTTGATGAATAAAGATAACAGAATTACATTTAGAAAACAAAACCATTAAAATACTAGGAAAACTGGAAAACAAAAGCTGTACTAAGAAACTATTAAAAAAAAAACAAAAGGTCAGTGTTGAAGTTCATGTAGGTCTTAAGTAAACCATTCTTTTATTAGTATTGAAGATTAAGTCTTAAGTAAAATAACTCTATGCAAAGGCCTGTCAGTCATGACCACAGGAGCAAAGTTAACTGATAACGGTATTATAACACTAAACATGGCAAAAAAAAAAAAAAAAAAAAAAAAAAAGTGTTAAACCAAAGTACAGTTTTTTTTAAATTTAATCACTTTTACAAAAGTCATATATGTATAGGGCTAGCCAGTTAGCTCAGTTGGTCAGAGCACCACCTTATGACATCAACGTCAAGGGTTCAGATCCTCATAATGGCCAGCCACCAAAACAAAAAAGTCATGTGTGTGTGTGTACACACACACACACACACGCACACACACACACACACAGGTCTTCATTCTCTACCTTAAGAAATATTTTATAGAAGGTTTTACAAATCAAACTCAGCAGCTGTGTGTGTGTGGGCAGGTGGGTGTGAATGTACTGTGTACAGATGCCATTCTTTCCTCCTAGAGAAACACGACTTTCCTGTCCACAATTACATCGATAACTTAAGTTTGTTCCTAAAAACACCAGGACCAGATAGATTTTCATTACATAAAATGGAAAAAACAGATCTTTGTGAGGATTCCAAAAAAGAATCTTTTTAGAACATTATGATAAGCAGTTTAAGATCCTCAATAAGTAGCTAAATATCATATCTCTTCCTTCTTTACAAAGTATCTGTAGCAGTTTCATTCTTTGGTGTTGAAGTTTTTTCTGGATTTCTATACCTGAAAATGTACAATTACTTTTTAATATTGATGAATTGAAATAACATTAAAATATAACTTCTTTATGACATAATGTTATATGAATACTTTGAACTTGGTTCCACATTCAATTTCTATCCAGTTTTAGCTGACCTTATTTTTATTAGTTGTGCATGCCACAAATACAATACATAAGAAAATACATTTGCTTATGGATTTTGAGTCTAATCCATTAGTTATCAAACTTTTATCTAATGGCTTGCACTGAAAACTAATTTCTTGAATTTTCATAACAGTTATGAGGCTACTTTTTAAACTTGATTAAAAAATAACCCAATACAGATGCACATACACAAAGCTACCTGAAAGATGACTTTTTCTTCCTAAGTAGTACAAAAATTTGGAGAAATAGAAAATGTGCCCATTTCTGGGAATATGAACAGAATTCCTTATCAGCCCCATTTAAAGCTGCCTTCAAGGATTGTATTAAACTTAATTATGAAAGATTACAAACGAGATGATGTGTAATTGGTACCAGCTGCAGTTCGTATTGGAAAGCATAAATACAAATGGAATTATTTATTTTTATTTATTTACTATTCAAACGGCGGTTCTAAAACTGATAGGGATAAGAGTGACTTTTTTTCTTCCTATGGAGTTTAAAAATACTTCCTTCCTTAACAATACTAGTAGAGACAAATACCCCATTTAAAGGCTACTTTCACCCCAAAGAACCCGCAGTATGAAGCAACACAAAGCAATTTTCTTTCCTCTAGCTAATTAGTGGCTTATTGTTTTTATACCAGGATTAGTGATTTGGGACCAAATTCTCCTCAACCAACTCCATAATTTTTTTTAAAAAATTATTTATATCTACCTAATTTCTTGCTGAGATTCTTTCCCAAACATTAAGGAAAAAAAGAAAAGCAAAAAGAAGAATGGCGAGGAGGAAAAGGAGACTGCACCTGCGGAGGGCGGCTGGGCGGTGTGCTTATCAGGGGGGCAGGACCCATAGCCGAGGCAGCATTCAAGCTCCTTTCCCTTTCGTCCTGGTATATTCGGTCTCTTTCAGCTTCTGGTAACTGCAAGAAATTCTGCATAGCCCGAAGGTTTACCAGCAAAGACTGGGATGCAGTCTTGGGGTCCTCTTCCTTTCGGAGGATTTCTGAAAGCAAGCCCTGCAGGGAATGAAAGACACAGGGTGAGCTTGCTCTAGTGCTCTGCCCAGCCAGCGCTGAGCTCCCCTTTTCTTCTCCACTCTGTTTAGAAAATGAACAGTCAGAGGCATTAATTCTGCATAGGAATATATTAGTTACAATTGAAGTGGTGGAGAAGAGAGCCTCAATTGTATTCTTAATTTTATTAAGCATCTGCTTTACATATAACATAAACTGAAACTGCCTAATTGGTCTCCTTCCTTTGAGTAGCTTAACTTGCCATGAAATCTTTCACAGACAGATGATCGAGGGAAGTTAGGAATAAATGAAATCCTCATAATACAACAGCATTAAACTGTATAGTTCTCAAGCTGCCTAGACAAAGGCAGTGGAATGCCAACAGCCCAATATATAAAGATACACAGACATTTCTTGACAAGTAAGCAGAACTTTAAAAAAAAAATCAGAAAATGAATTGTAACATATTAGAAAAAAAGAATTATTACTAAAGTATCACCTAAGACTTATTCTATATTTTCACAGGGAATATTTTAAATTTTTCCTTAATTTTTAAATTATCAGATTAAATGAAACCAGGTGACCCTTTCAATTTACCATTTAAAGGGAACCACACTGACTATCCCAAAGGATTCTAAATGCTGTTTTGTTATACAATACTGCTGGGTAACAAGTTGAAATTTTGAACTTCAGAAACCATAGATAAAATCTGAGATACATAGCCACGTTTCCACATTGCAAAAATCCATCATAGCATGCCACGGAAAAGAATATTGTCAAATTCTATAATTACCGAATTTCTTGGAGGAAAAAAATCATTATCAGTGATAGAATAAAATTCACAAACCATCAGAAAACTCCTTTAAGGTGTCTTTCTGCCACAAATAATAGAGCAGTCAACTAAATTTTTGAAAAATTTTCAACTATTTTTTTTTAACTTTTGGAAAAACTCTTTAAAAAATAAATGTTTTTCTCCAATGTGTTCAAGAGATAATAAGAAACAGAAGTATTAGAAAATTTTTCTGGGTCAGCCCAGTGGCTCACTCTGGAGAGTGCGGTGCTGCTAGCGCTGAGGCAGCGGGTTCGGATCCTATATAGGGATGGCCGGTGTGCTCACTGGCTGAGTGTGGTGCAGACAACACCGTGCCAAGGGCTGCGATCCCCTTACCGGTCAGAAAAAAAAAAAAAGAAACAAAATTTTTCTATTTTCTAAGGGCTGAGCAGACCTTGTCTCTTCAGTCTTGTGTATGAAATAATGCTCAGACTTCAAGACACATTTGTTTTCTTCACTTAGCCAGAATATCAGCTTCTTATAAAACAGCTGAGAATAAAATTTTATCAAAATTTCTATATAATTTGCAAATCCACTTTCCAATAACCTTGCAGGAGTGACTAAAGGGTACATTTGGGGGAGGGAAGGTAAACTGTCATTTCAAAACAATGGAGTTCCAAGGTTATAATGTTTGGGTTTTTTGATGGTTTCCTAGAAGTGCAAATCTGGTTGTGTTCACAATTCCTCAAGAACAATGTACCATACAGCCTAAACATAACAGTTGGGTGCAGACTGTATAAAAGCACTGTCCACTTCTAAAATGATTTATAAGCTGGTATTTTAAAAAGAAACTCCAACAGGCTCAGGGGTCTTAAGAGTCAATTTTAAAGAAGTCTCTCACTTGATCTACTGCAACAAAAACCTGGAAATTGGACCTGAACTTTCAGTTTCACCATAGGAAACGTGACTGAAGAATGAAGGGCACATGTAGTTTCATTCATGATACTAACGAATAATGCTGCAACTGTGTCTACACAAGAGCAAAACATCCAGTCCATTTAGCTAAAATTCAGTCAAACAGGCAGTCAATCATCCAGCTATTTAATTTGCACAAGGTCAACTAATTAGATTAGATTGACTGTTCTTGATGTGTCAGATTGAAACCAAAACACACAGATCTTAAAAAAAGTTTGAAAACAGGTATAATAAAATAGCCCTTGCTCTCTACCTCTCCCCTTCAAATATTACATATCAAAAATATGCTTGGCAAAGCAATGTAATCAATCACGCAGAAATAGAGCAATAGATGCAAATATTCAGTATACATAATATGTTATAAATTCCTTGAGTATAATAATCTAATATTCATTTTTGTCATCTTAGCACAATGCCTGCCACAAGTGTTTGATAAATATTTACTAGATGAATTAATTACGTGTGTACAGACCACAAAAAGAAAAGAATTGCAAATAGGTGATAGAAACTTAAGAACAAGATAGATATGCTGCTACCTATACATGAATTATAATTGTAATTATTAGCACTCAGGGTGGCCCTTCAATGAAAAGTTATGTGGCATTTTGTGAGATGTTTATCTATACGAATTGTTCAATAATTAAAGAAAAAAATAGGGCAAAAGATATCCTATAAATATTTAGGATGTTATTATATTTGGGAAACTTGAAATTAGATATTTTAAAATCCTAAATAACACAGTAATACATCACATATTTCTATCAAAAATGTCTCTTAAGGCAGCAGAGACCTATAGTAACCTATAGTGAGAAAAGCAAATACACGAAAAATACATAATAATATTCTCTCTCCAACCCTTGTTAACATGAGAATAAGTCACCCCTGTATGGTTTAGAGTAGAAGACAGCATGTCACTTGGGAATTTAGAAAATTCCCTACGCGTATTTTGATGTTGGTGGATTTTCCATTTGAGCATACAAATGTTTAAGGGGCAAAGCATTTTATTTCCACTTAATTATTCTACCGGAACAGGTGCAGTTTTTCTGCCTGGAATATGTTGATGGTCTGAAGCAATGTTTTAAACCTGGGAACACTCAAAGAGCTCTAAAGCAGCCAGTGTAGACAATCTCAGTCTCAGGTGTTTTAGAAACCTTCAGTGTTTTTTTGGTTTTGGCCCAAAACTTTCAATGAGGGGAGTGCCCCCTGGTGGAAATGCTTGAAAAAATTGTTAGAAATGTTTTGATTAGTGTTTAAAAAAAACCACACACACACACACAAAAAAACACGTCACTTTACAATAATTCTGGATGCAAAATGACTGCTATCAGAACCTAGATATGGGAGTGCATGTTTCGGTCCTGTTCAGGTTGTTGTTACTTAAAAAGCTATATTTATGGATTCAAGATATAGGCAATCCACGTTTCCCATTTTCCATATTTGAAAATACAGAAGAGACTTGCCAAATTAGGTCAAGGTCATCTGTAGTAATTCCCAATGGTGGATAGTAAAGGGGACTTCTTACCAAAAATTCATGCGAAAAAACGGTATGTCAAAACCATCACGTAACTTACTTGTTATGTCATAGAATATGCTGAAACACCAGGACTAAAACATCATCAATATTGTGCACCATAGGTGCTCAATAAATTTGTTAGAACTAAACAAAATCATTAGTTGTTATTTTTTCTGAAAAAACTTGAGAACTTATGTGTTACGTAGGAAGTAACCAGCACCTCATGAATATTAATTATATTGGAAATGAGAAGCTGGTTTTCATTGGGACCTCACATCTTACAAATAATTAGATGTGTGCTGTAGATATAAAAACATAAAACTATTCTGCTTTGTCATTACATAGTGGTTAATTGAGAATTCTCATTTTTTTTCCAATTAAAGAATTAATTTACTGATGAATTCTTCTACATTCCAAAAAGAGTTTACAAGTTATCACAAGTAAAATTCATTAGTAACTGTAAAAGAAAGAAAAAACCCTCAATAAATATTATCAGTACTTCCAAAAGCTAATTATGAATTCTTTAAAACAACAGATAAGTGAAAGAGACTGCCAATCTGAACAAAAGGCCTGTCTGGCCTCCCGTTTGTCTCCTCTTTGAAACTAATCACTGATTCAAATAGATTTTATCAGCTTCATGGAACTTCAAAGCCCTCAGAAAGAAAATATGATCTGATGAAACCTCCTTCCTAAAAAGAAAATATGTAGAATATCCTTCAAGGCTACCTGCCTCTGTTTGGTGAATTTTTAATCACATGTCCAGGTGAAAGACTATTTTCAAACTCCACCTACTACCTTGGACTCGTGCCAAGTAAGTTATAAGCAGACACATTTATCTCTGTCGTTTGGTAGGATAATCAAGAGCTGTCACGTTGGGGTAATAGCACCTTTTTACCTTTTATTCAATAGTGATATGGATAGTGGACTTTTCTTAAATTACACTGTGAAGAATTATAGGAATACAGTAGCAATTTCTGTTATACTTAAGCAGGCAAATTTCTCTCCACCACATAATTTACAGAACTCAAATTCAATAAAACATTACATGATGGTCCATTACTGTTATCCGTTTTGAATAATCCATCTTCATTCTTTATTTTACTGGAAAATAAAGTGTGCCAAAGACAAGGGGGGGCAGTGAGGGAGAAAAAGGGAAAAAAGCGACAGAGTGGGATGAGAGTTAAACTCTGGGTTTTATTCTTTTTAAAAAAACCAAACGGCATTAAGAAATATATTTTCTTTGATCACAACCTTTAAATGGCAATAATACAGACAAGTGAATTGAAAAGTATAAATCTAGAAGGTTTGGCAATTACTTTTAGCCATAGATTTCCATTAAAAAGACATCGAGTAGGCATAACTGAATGAATGACATATGCTAAAAGCTGGTATCTTCAACAGCAATTAAAGAACGTATGCCCATCAATTCAGAATGGAGAAAATTCCTTAAAACAAATAATTATATAAATTTCACCATAAATTTTCAGAAAAGGTACACTTTTTTAAAAAAAATTATCATGTGTGTAAGTCTTAAGAGAGGATGATGTTTTAATTTAGGAGACCCGATATGAAGATGATGAGAAATTTCCAATTAAGAGTTAAAATATGAAATCCAGGATTTTAAAGTTACACAGAGCTGTCAAGACTAAAATATTTCTCAATTCATAACAGTGTTATCTATTAATTAACGTTTTAACATACTATTTACAGGGTACAACAGTCTTTATCTAACCATATCATATAATCATAATTTTGCATTTGTATGTACTTATTTTACATTTTTTTTTTAACTTGGAGTTGGAATTGCACATTGTAATAAGTGCACACAAATGTGCGGTGTGATTTAACTCTGCAGAGCTCTTTGTCTATACATATGCATTAGCATGTGTATTTTCGTACTCCACACTCACACCATACTCACTCCGCACCTGCTTTTATTGAAATGCATACACTTGGAAATAAACACAGTACATGCATTCGTATGAACGTATAATCATTAAAATAAATGCAGTTGTGTGTGCGCGCACATGTGTGCGGATTTTAAGTATGATCACTGAAAATACATGCATGCTTGCATGTGCAAAAGCTAGTTATCAAAGAGTGAACACTTAAACATACATATAAAATTAATCATATTTAAATCAAACAGCTCCATACATAGCGCGACATCTACTACTGAGGAGTACCAATTACCAATATAAAGGTTTAAAACCAAACCCCTTTATTAATGCAGGACTCCAGAGTAATTTTTTGGTAATGACTTTTTCTCAAATTGGCTATTATGAATAAAGAGGCAACTATACCAGGTTTTCATTCTCCTCTCACCATCAGAAAAATTAAGTCACTATTTTTTATGTAAACTACAGAAATGACGATCTTTTCAAAGAGATTAATATGATATAAAATGAAAGAAAATTCTGTCTTTTTCTAGAAACAAGTCCTACAGATATCCATGGGATTTGTCAGCCTCAGAACTAAAGGCAGAACAAATGGTCAACTCTTCATAGAAATGGCTGCAACAGTGTAATTCAAGAGAAGAAAAACTGTAGCAATGGCCAGCACCCCCCTCCCCCCACTTCCCTCAGCTCAACTCTTCTGGCATTCTACACCATACACACTTTCCTTAGTGCTCTTAGAAATAACTACTCGCTCAATTTTTAAAACATTTACTAAATCTTTATGTCTGCTGTGTCCACGTCAACTTCGTCTCTGTCTGTGGGCTTTGAATTCAACAAGCATTTCTGGACTTTCAGGCAGAGACCTGTTTTTTGTCTAGTACCGAGAACTACTAGTAGTTACGGTATTTACAAGAATAAAGAATACTAACAGAAACAGGAATATCTACAAGGCTGACTTTTGATTCACTCATTCATTTTATTTTTTAAAATTACTCCCCAATGGAAATATAGACATATTAAATTTACCAGCTAATAATGAACACAGTCTTTAAGCCGTAAAAATATGGAACTAGGTAAAACCATATAATTTTAACCTGAGACATAACCTTGTGCAACTGCCGTTTTAAAAACAAATTATGTACAAAAAACAGATGAAGAAACTGAAAACAAATGCAGAATTCAAGGCTTTGTCAGGTCTCCTATCTCTCAATGTAGTTAAGGCAGGCCAAAAATAAGTCACAGCTGGGATTCTCTTAGGTATGGAAACTCTGCCAACAAGGAATTAATACTAGATTATTTTTGTACCAGAATTTTATTCTTATAATCATGTAATAAACAAAGTAACTTAAATATGAGAGGAAAGCATGAGTCAGGCCAAAAACCAAAAATAAATTGACAAAAGAAAAGAGCACCGGTAAAACAAGAAAGTTGAAAAGACATAATGTCCTCATTCTAATCCAAGTTATATGTTCTTTTGGTTTTTTAGCGTGCCTGGGCCAAAAATAAACACCATATACATCATACTAGTTTTCAAACAAAGAAAAAAAAATGCTCTCATTCACAGTTGAATAGAATCAATTTGCTCAGGGTTTCTCAAACATCTTTACTGAGGACTTCCATATTGTATATTATCTTTTCTCTGTGTGCCTCTAAACATCCTCCATTCAGATAACACAGGCACAGGAATTTGCCCAGGAAGATGAAAGTGTGAACCCTGAGGCATATGCAGATCTCTTTAACAAGTCTAAAAACCCGTGGGTCTGCAAACTAAGGCCTGAAGGCCGAGCCTGCCCCATGGCCTGTTTTGTAAATGGTTTTATTGAAATACCACCACACCCACACCCATTCCTTATCACTCTACAATGTGGCAGATTTTATGGCCCTTAAAGCCTAAAATATTTACTACCTGGACTATTACAGAAAAACTTTGCTGATTCCTGGTCTAGAAAATAAGGTTTGGAATAACATTAACAATTAACATGAAGAAGACAAAGCTAAGAAACATTTTATGTTAATAAGCCATATTATTTTTTTCAAAATGGCTGCTTAGATCAAATGCCAGAAATTGCTACTGAGCATAAAGGAGTTTTAAAATAAAAATTTGTAAGAACTTCCACATGGTACATATATATATATACTCAAGTTTGAAGTGGGTGGTAACATAAAAAAGACACTATGCTAGAAGCCTGGGATTCCCTCAATGGTCATGACCAAGTCATGAAACTTTTCTGAATCGTCTACCACTAACAGTCCATGATTCCATTATATAAAAGCATAGGTGATGCTAGCTTGAAATATTTTTCATATTTTCATTTTTAACTTATTCTTTTAAGGCTTCCAAATCGGGATCAATCTGTACACAGCTTTCCCTAATAGAGGAGGTATATCATAAGGAAAGAACTGATAAAATTTAGGAACCACAAAGAACAAGCAATATGATCACATGAAGAGAAAGACAAAATGTTAGTACTGAGTAAAAGAATAAACATTACTGAGATGGGACTAAAGAATAGAGGGAGAGAGAGAGAAAGGGAGAGAGTGCAGAACCATTTACAAATACAACAAAACTGACCTGAGTTCTGTTAAAAGCCACACGTGCAAATACTGCCTGGGAGATTCCTGCTCGTTTCAGTTCATCACGTACCCACTGGTAGATTTCGGAAGACACCTCTGTGTTGGTTGAAACCTGCTGCTCCAAAGGCTTATTCATAGATCTACTGACAGGGGGAGGGTGGTTCAAGTATTGTTGGTTTAAGGACTGCTGGGCTAAAAGTCTATTCACTGCATACTGCTGGTTCAGCAGCTGAGCCATCACCAGCTGCTGGTTGACCAATTGAGGACTGATAGGCGTTGACACAAGCCCAGGGTGCAGGTTCGGAAGAGGGGTCCGGACAGAGGGCTGGCTGCCATGGGAGAGCTGCGCTGGGGATGGAGGCTGCTCGGCTGTGTTTCCTGGGACCGGCTGCTGGCCAAAACTGACATGGTTGGCACCTTGCTGGGATAGTTCAGAAAGACTATCCATTTCGACTAAAATGGACAAAAAGCAAAATTATGTTTAGCCAATAATGACGGGCATTGATAAGGATTTCTGATTATTTCCTAAATAAAAAAGAGACAGTAGGCACAGGGCACACCAAAGATCTAATGAAACCAAAACAATTTCAAGATGAAACTCACCAGGGTGTGTTTTTGTTTTCCTCTTCTGAACAATGCTACAAACTTTGAAATTGGGACAACACTCTTGATCTCTATTTTTTAAATGTGGTTTAAATTTAAGGCATAAAATCAATTATATCCAGATTCTTTGCGACTAGTTTTAGGGTCAAACTGTTACTGACTCTCAATTACCTCAAGAAATCTTACAGGAAATGATGTTTATTTTTAAATGGCTTCTAGAAGAATGTCATTTGCTTAATGGCAACTAGAAACAGTGAGCTGAGCTGAGAAAATAAGCTTATGATAATAAGCAACTAAAGAAATTTACAAATATTTTCTCATGATATATATTAACTTTAGTACTCCAGAGTATAAAGAAGTAGTCAATGTAATAAAAAGGGCATAATAATGAGTAGTAACAACTGGGTGTATACTGAACACTGTGCTGAATTTCATTTCATTCTAACCATCGTGGGCAGTAGGTATATCTGCAGTATTTCCTAGAAAGAAGCAAGTGATTTACTGTACGGCAAGCCAATATGTCCGTTGTTGCTAAGACCCATTTTCAAGAAGCTATGGCTATCACCAGATGCTAAAGACAATCTTGCAAGGAAGGGGCAGTTCTGGTACAATGGTGATGCTGTCATGATTTTACAATTTATTCCAACCTACCCAGGATGAATACTTTTCCCTTGGCTAGATCCTTCATGTGGATTGGCTGAGAGTCAGCTCTAAGTGTGTCAAATGCTTTGCTGCTACAAGGAAGAGACTGGTGTTATGCTCTTGCCTGGAAAAGCTGAGCATGGAACTGTATGTGAATAGGTAAGTCTTCCAAATAGTACACTATAGTTCCCATGTATAGACTCTAGCTTGATTTTAATCATTTCTCTTTTCATTAAATATGCAGTTTTCATATTTAGAGGAACTTATATTTCTATAGTCACTGCTATATGCAAAATATAACTAAGAAGTGAAGAAACCTTTAATTTCCACCAGTGATATCAGCCCAAGTGGGCCATTCACAGACAATAGTAATTCAAGCAATTATTCCAAAAATGATGCATTGTCTTCATTACAGCCCTAAGCTATAAAAGGCAAAGAATCTGTTTTGGTAGATGTATGGTTTTTCTTCAAATATTAAAAGCTAAAACATGCTCAAAAGTCGGGTTCTCTTGTCTCTTAAAATCTTGAGGAAAAGTTATTATTGTTGTATTAAATGAATGTAATGGAGGTAAACAGAAATAGATTTTAAACAGGGCATAGTGCTATGCATATTAAAAATCCCATTCCATTATTATCTTAAAATATATTATTTGGAAGGTACAAGTATGTGGAAAGAAAACATTAATAGAAATTAAAACATTAACCTTAATCACAGCACTTACTTTTGTGAACACCAACAAACTTAACAGAGGAAAAAACACCGTAATCTAAAATGCTTTGGTACAACACACAACTTTGATCTGTCATTTTACACTGTAGATAATTTTAATGTATCTCCTGTACAACAAATAAGGATCTAAAGTTACATGTTAAGATAGAACACTACATTGGATGTAAAAGTTTAGAAATGGTTCAATGAGTTCTCTGGCACAGATGGTAAAGCAGTACGCTCACCAAAGTCCCTATCTAGGGGTTTGGGGGCTAGAGCTATAAAGTCACTTGATCTTAATTGTGGAAACTATCAATACAGTTTAATGAGTTTAACACTGTTTAATTTTCTTAAAAATTGGGTGTAAAAATAGGCACTTTCTCTTTCTCTCAAACAAAAACATAAAACCCAAAAGTGTGATTTACCTCTGAGAGGAAATCACAACTAATATTAGTTATTCAAGGCCTGGTTAGGTCTTCACTGAAATGTTAAAAAAGTGACAGCTCCCCTCCTCACGCCCCGATTTCCTGCATGTCTGACAACCAAGTCAGTTTGGCTGATTTAAACACAAACATTTATTGAATTTAATTATCTCATTATACTCATACCTACTCCCCCCACCCCCAAAGAAACATTCTAAATTGATCTCTAATTGGGCAATCAAAAGACCTGGCTTTAGATGTGACTTTGATAAACCCCCAAATGACAAGTTACGGTATGTAGCCACCGCTGTGATGGTTTTTTGCTTACCCATCATATCTTTTGTCTTCTTGAAATGTTTGTACCACCTTCCAAATTCTTGACATTTTGCTGCTGAGACATTTGCATAGTAAGTACTGTTCACAATGGAAGAAATCATACTCTGCATGGAGAGAGAGGAAGAACATTTGTAACACGTAGTGGCACAAGACAGAACACAGAAATGATTTCAACTGTGGAAACTGTTTTTTTCTTAATCAACTGAGTACCAATACACTTCTGTTTCACACTTTAGCCTAAAGCCTCAGCTTCTTAAAATTCATTAAGGAGATCATCAAATGCTTATTTAGGTAGAAAACAACAGCACACTGAGGAAGTATAAAGCGATCAAACCCACAGACGTTACTCTAGCATTTATTGAATCAATGTCATCTATTCCTAGGCTGACCAACTTTCATCGATCCCAATAAATCCAAATATGTAAAAAGATGACTTTATGATTGCAATTCACAGACAAGGAGGTTCAGTGACTGGATTTTAATCTTTGCTACTCAAAGTATGGTCCAGGGACCAGCAATAGGAGCGTCACCTAGAAGATTGTTAGAAATGAAGAATCTTGGGCCCTACCCCAGACCTAGGCAATGAGTACCTTCATTTCATCAGGATCCCCAGAGGGCTCGCATGCATATTGCAGTTCAGAAACACCACCTGCACTTTGTACTCCTATTTTCTGAATTTCAATTGGAGGTACCTTAACACTGTTCCAAGGTTAATTGACCACATTTGAGAAGAAATAATCTATCTGCAATTTTACTGCTGGCTTCATCTATGCTAAAGGCTAGAGTTTCGAATTTCAAACTGATCATAAAAATTTTAAATATATACTTTTCATGCTTATGAAATTTCTCAAGGATATACAAAAAATAGAATGACCTATTTTGCCACTTCTCTTCATCCTGCTTTTAACAAAAGCCCTGAAAACAGATTCAACCAATTAACATATAAAAATGAAGAAAGATGATGATTTTAATATATTACTAGGAGGTATTTTTCCTTAACTCATTTCCAACAAATAAAAGTGTTTTTCTTCCCAGCAAATTTTCTTTATGGTAATTTCAGTTTCTTAATTATTTTTAACCATAATGCCATATTCTTTAGTAGCAGCTAAACTAATTTCTTATTGAGTCTTAGGAATTAATAGACTTAGTAGCACCAATCCATCCCTCACTCCTATGGGTAGAAAGAAACACGAGAACTTAAATTTCAGGCAGTGAACAACCAGAAAAGCCAGTTTGAGGACAAAAGTACTTTTATATCATTATCTTCTTTCAGCTACTTCTAATGTAAAGCTCTTTTGATTATTATTTATTCTCCTGACATCCACTATCAGTGTTAATTTTGTAGCATGCACACATTTCCGTAATATGTAAATTTTGGGATCTTTAAAGAACTTCCACTGAAGGATAAGCTAGAGTTGCATTATTTATGTAAAACATGGCTGGCTATCTTTCCTAAGAGGCAGTGTAATGAGATTTTTTTTTTTTTTTTGACACTTTCTACTTTATAGTCATTTTCACATTTTACTTCTCTAAAAAGACATTCTTAATGTGCTCATGATGCTCTGCCATTAATCCAATAGCTTGCAATTTCACTAAGAGCCTCCCTCAGTCCATAGCGCAAAAAGACACTTAAGCAAGTTTGCCAAAACTGAGCCAGATTACCTGATCCAGTTAACAATCCGTCAGCTTCAATTTCACTTACTCTATTGTAATAATAAATCAATAAAGTCAGACACTAATAAAACTATTGAGATTACTGATGGATAATGGTGATTCTGCAGATGGATGACAGTTGATGTTCTTCCACTTTGGTCCCATTTTAAAAAAATTATTACTCTTTACCCAGACATTCTGGCAGTTTCTTAAATGTTAATATTATAGTACATATAAGTTTTAAATGTAGTTTTTCTTATTTTTTAGAAATGTATGAAATACCTAAATTTTGCTGACGTTTCTGACAAACATCCAGTCTACTTCAGTTTGCCAACAGTTTTATACATGAAATTTTCTCTGCTACACACCTACTATGTGCGCCGGTGCTAAGGATACAAAAATGGGTTAAGACCCAGCCTCTGCCTACAATAAGTTTGCCATCCATTGGGAAGACAGATACATAAACAAATCATTTCAATTTACTGAGATTCAGTGCACCAACAGTGGAAAATACATGGGGGGTAAAAAAGGAAGTAGAATCCACAGTGTGTGTGAAAAAAAGGGTCTGAAATATTTTTATAAAACTAGAGCCCATATGTAATAGTGCTATGTAGTTCATTATTATCCATATGTGGAAAATAATATCCATATGTGCATCATCGTCAAAGTTTTCTCCTACCCTTGTTTAACCTTCAATTGGTGGCTCCTTAAGCGATTTTTCTGAATGCTTTCTACTGTCGAGTGGTGTGTGCTTAGGAAAATCTGATTAATGTAAATATTAGCCTAAGTAAGACATAAATCAAAAGGCGGATCCACAGGCTATCATGCATACCAAAGCAACTTTTTGGATTCCCTATCTTTCTGTGCTTTTGGAGGACTGGGAAATATTCCATAACTCAGGTAACTTGGGGTCACTTCTATTTTTATTGGAACAATATGCAGTAATCCATACGATTAAATTGCTCATATAGCCAATTCATTAGGTACTTTCTTCCTTGTGGTAAAAACCCTACTGAAGGCTTAGGCATGAGGAGACTGAGTTTCAATGGCAGGGAAAAGAGGCTGCAGAATCTTATGGCACACACGACATTTTCAAGATTACATTTAATACTGCAATCTTAAATTTGGAAAATCAGAAAGAAACACCAATTTTTTGATAATACAAATAACAGAAAGTGAAGATTAGAAATATTTTTGTAAGTGATGGGGATGTACAGATGGTAAGGCCAAGTTCCATGTTTCAAAGGACAAGGACTTGGGATTCTTATATCAATCCAAAAGAGGAACTAGTATAAAAAGACTGCTGTGAATTCATGCAGGTCTAGGGCTCTATGTTATTTTCCAGCCCAATGCCTGGCACATATTACATACACACTAAATGTTCATCTGATGGAATAGAAATAAATCTGCATTCAAATGCAAGATGTTTCACACACCGGTAGTGTGATCTTGGGTCAATTAACTGACCATACTATCACAATTCCCCACATTAAATGGGAATAAGAGTAGCATTCTCCTCATGGAGCTGTTCTGAGAATCCATTCATGAAGGAATTTTTTTTTTTTCATTCATTCAGCATGTACTTATTAAACTCCTACTATGTGCCAAGCACTGGAAAAGTCACTAGGAAGATAAAGACTTGAAGAGATAATAGTACCTACATTCGGACAGACAATAAATGAAATAATGGATGCGATGCAATTAGCACAGACCCTGAAACATATCAAATACGGACTTAAGAGATGTTGATTATTATGACAACCCTCTGCCGTCTCCTCCTCCTTCTCATTTGGCTTTTATTATATGATCACATTTCAGATCAGTCAATTATGATTAAAAAAAGAATAAAAGACAAAACTTTCAAATGATACATTTTAAGTCAAATAAATTTTCTTATGAAGAACAAAGAGTACTAAATTAGTATATTACAGGTTGGGTCAAGGGATAACAAGGGAAAACACCAAGGGAAAGTATTTCTATTTGTTCCAGAATTACAATTTTCTGAACCTGGCCTGCATCTGGTAGCCAACATCAGGAAGACACCTCTCCTCTGAATTGGATGCTTGACCAGTGCCCTTGCCCACCCTAGCTAACAGCTGCTCATCTATCAGGATGCATCTCCGTATCCCAGCTTCCACAAGGCCTTTCCTCGCTTCCCAAATATCCTGCACATGGTGCCCCCATAGCATTAGTCATGCTGTTTATTTTCTATTAGACTGTGAGCCTTATCTCAATATAACCTGGACTCATCACAGGGTAGGGCACAAATCAGGTGAGCAATAAAGGGTTGTTGAAACAATTGATTACTGTGGACCACCAGAAAATCCTCCTTCCTTTTTTATCCTTAAAGGTCAAACGTAATGGCAGTTTAATTGTCATATGAACCTCTGACATCCATCCCTTTAGCTGTCATGATAGAAATCATAATTTCAAGAAACTTTGTTTATTAATTTGCAAGAGATCCCTTCCCAGGTTTTTCAAAATATATCCAAACAGATGTCTCAGAAGTTGTTCGGTGGTTATGTTATTCCAGTTCTCCCTGTGTTTATTTATATGAGCTCTCCAAAGCACTCTGAAAAAGACACAACTTGTATGGCAGGTTTCCTATTCAGTGGCCAGTCTGTATAAAAAAAATCAGTATTCAGAGAATATGACAAAACATAGTTGGTTGAAATCCCAAGTTCAAATGCTACATATAGCACACCAACCAATAAATAGGCCACGGCTTCCAGTGTTGTGAAATATAATTTGAAAGTTGGCAGAAATCGGCCGTGGGTCTCATAACCCCAGTGTGACACAATATTCTCATCCTAGGAGCCAAGTTGTAAGCTTTTCTAAGATCCATAAAGCACATGTCTACTCCCTATGAAGAGCTTCAGTTCTTTCTGAGAGTCTGCTGAAGTTCCGATCTGAAAGAATGCCATCTTTGCAGAAACCCCAGTATTCTAGAATGATACCATCTGCCACAGGCTGAGCTTCCTTTTCAGCCAAATACATTATTTATAACCTTTCTAATTGTGAAAAGGTAAGGGTGGAATTTTTCTAAAGCCCTACTTAGATATAGTTAGAACATTCTGAACCTTTGCTCTAAAGTATGACAGGTCTCAAAATTTGAAAAATAAAACAAAAAAGAAAAACCAAGGGATGAGCTGAGGTTATATAATTTTTCAGAATATTATATTCTTTCAAATCCCTGTTAGAATATCACATACACTGTAGGTATATATTTATAACACATTTAGAAAATGAAGGAAGAGAGTTTGTTTTTCTACTTGGTCATCCTAGTAGCCAATGAAAAGGTTTTGAGAGAGGTGAGACCTTCTCAAAAAAAGATTCATCAACTGGGGAAAGGCAGTGATCTGACTACCCTTAAAATCGCTTTGTTGTGCCTTTAACAACAACCAAAAAAAAACCCACCCCAAAACAATGCTAATCAGGTTATTCAATCATTTAAACCAAAACTGTTCATGCTTTTCTGCCAAATCAACCAACCACAGCAAAATCTGTTATCTCTGATTGCTCAGCTTCCAGTCAAAAAACAGTTAACCCCCACTATACCAAAAGTTTTCCAAAATATCCTCAGAGTTCTACATGCACATAGAGAATAAAGAGAAAGCCATGTCATCTTTAAAGGGTAATCAGAGTGCTGCACCATATTATAATAGACTCTAATAAACTAAACAGCCTGTACCGGAAGCCAGCAGCTCCCCAGCATTTCATGTGATCTCCACACTGGCTTTTTGTGAAATTTTTTTTTCCTCAAACAGGACTGTGAAATCATGATCAAAACTCACTAAGGACTTGCTGGTGGTTTAACTGAGGTGGGAGGAAGCAGCAAGAGCATCTACAAAATGCTGGTTCACCCATGTTTAAAGCTTTCAGGCTCTATCAGCAGAGAGGGCAAGGGCTACAACATCTTATTTACACAATTATCTAAATACGATTAAACAGCTGATGGACAAATATTAAACTGGAAAATGTATAGTCATTTCAGCTTAATGTAATCCTCTTTCTGTAAACACCCAAGATGATTTTTTTTTCAACCAGAACAGTCCTGACATCTCATAAGCCTAAGGGTGAATAGCAAGAGATTGTTTTTGATAGTTATAAATATTCAAAAGACATGCAGACCATCTGCTTTCATAATACAGGTAAAGCAAGACTGAAATGGTGACTGCTGTATAAAAATGATTCTTTTAACAAAGTCTTCCTCTCCTCGAAAACTATAAAGACAGATGTCAAAAACTGTTTACACAGAGCAATCAGGAGCGTGCAAAATGTAATATTCCTTTTACACACAGTGCTTGCTAAAGAGATTTTTTTTCTTTTTCTTCCCATCTGTGTGTTGCAACACATTTCTACAAGTTAAAAACATTTTTTTCAAACAGAGATCTCATGAATACCCAAAAACATGCTATCTGGTTTCTGAATGCTAATTAATTTCAACTAAGGAATCTGAATATCTTTTTCTGTAGGAAGGAATGTATGTTTTGAATTGGAATACTCTAGAGAGACAGCAAGGAAAATGATCTTGCATAGGTTTAATTCTACAAGACAAATTTCAAGGTTCTACCTTGCCTATAACATATTATCTGTTGTATCCATGTTTTAAATGAAAGCACATCATTGCTAATATCTTTGGCATAAAGTCTAAAATAATTTTTTTCTGAAATAAATGCCCACACATGCAAAATGTATATACAAACCCTTGAGCTCCTTAGTCTATGCAGAGTAATATATGAAGCCCAACAGTTAATTTTCGGGGCTGTAACACTAATCCTGACAGTAACCTTTTTAACTATTATATTAATGGTACAGAGGCATTAACCACCTTTTCATAATTTTCAATAAAATGAACATTTACTGAACGATCTGTCAAACTACTGGCTTTTATTATTTTATATTTTTATTTTCTGAGAAGTGCAACTTCATGCACTCTAATCTTTCCTTTGTAAATGTCCTGTCTTCCTACAGCTTGCATTTTTGTGGCAGTGTTTTATACGCCTGTGGAAAATTCAAAGGTCAAACTTTAACTTCAGACCAACTCCACATTCAAATACAGTTCAATCAGCTCCACATTTAAATACGATTAATAGGGATTCTCCATAAATGGGGTTTTCCTTAAATCCCTAAGGATACCAAATACTATAAACAAGCTCTAAAAGGCACTGTATGAGAGACTGACATAGAATGAATTTGTTGAAAATAAACAGGTAGCCTCCATCTGGTATTTGAGGGTGGGAAAGATGGGAAATGGGCTTCAACTTATGAGACTGAATGGTAGGATTTCTAAGTGTAATATTCTATCTGTGCTTGTTAGCTTACGTTCCCCAAATCTTTCCCTCTGGATCCTCTATTGCTTTCTACCCTATTCTCTTGAGGGATACAACTGGGGCATTTTTGGAAACTCAAATTGTTGAGAAGAGACTAATCACATCTAAGTTTTACTTAAACTCCAGTTGTCTTAGTTATGGCTCTTGCCATCTTGATCAATCCCAGTGCCTGAAAATGGCATTTTCACACAAAGTAACCTTGGCACACGCTAAAAACGGAAACTCAGCACCATGCTCCGAAGGAGCACAAAAGGAAGCACAAACAGGACACATCCAATGCCATTTCAGATTTCCTACTATATTTCCTAAAGTTGAAAAAGTCATTTCAAAGCACAGAAATTAATTATTTAAATACCCAATACATAACTCAAAAAAATGCTGGCTCACAGTTCATATGGCTCCTCCATATAATTTTATAAAATGCCCAGATAGCTTTTGACCAGATTCTCAATTTTGTCCTTTTTTTCTTTCGTGACCGGCACTCAGCCAGTGAGTGCACCGGCCAGTCCTATATAGGATCCGAACCTGCGGCGGGAGCGTCGCTGCGCTGCCAGCACCGTACTCTCCCGAGCGCGCCACGGGCTCGGCCCTCAATTTTGTCCTTTTGTATACAACCCTGAAACCTTCTTACCACACTGAAATCTTCTTACTCAGACCAACTGAATGTTAGTTAAAAGCTTAAATCATAAAATATTTGTTAAAAGGTGTATTACTACCAAGGGCATGTAATATTTCAAATTAACTACACACAGAGGCTATAATATGAAGGGAATTTAGGGAGACAATCTCCAACATCCCTTCTCACAGCTTTAAGATTCTGTGAAATCTGTATGTCTTCCCAGAGTGACTACAGAAGATTCCACTGTAATACACATTATTCCTTCTCAGGCACTTACTGTGCAAATATCTCTAACTAGTTTTATTTTTAGGAAGGTTAAAGCCCCTTGACATCTTGCTTATAATTATTAAAAATATACTCATTATGCTTATGAAAATAGAATTTTCATAAGTTTTTCATTAGATAAATCTGAATCCAAGTTTTATTTGATTTTATAGAAAAAATTGTTTTCTAAGATCCTGAATCTTAGGCACTCTGTACCAAAATACTCATTTGGGGAACGCTTGCTTATTCTTTCTCTGATGCCCTTGTGTGGTCAAATCTCATCCTCTAGAGATTAAAGTTTCTAGTATTTGTGCTTAGAAACAGAAGGAAAAAGATACCAAACTTAGGTTATGTTCCAGAGGTCTTAAATAGAGCATTTCAAAAAAACTTTAAACCACAGAGTAAAATCAAGAACCAAAGTACTTTGAACAATTCATTTTCCCAAAAGTAAGTACTAGAATTAGGATTTGTAACTCTTCATAGGAGACTTTTCTCTCTCTGCACGCATTCTTTATATATGAATGTCATCAGACTTTAAACCATATTGCCTCCAAAATGGAGGGAAAATAGTGTCTCAGCTTTTAGCTTTTCCTGGGGCCACAGAATTCCCTTTGGGAATCTCATGAAACCTATGGAAGCTCTCTCCTTATATATTCCAGAAAAGTGGCTTATAACTTTAGAGACTGCACAAATCCTTGGAAACCCATTTGCAGGTCCAAAGACTGGGCTCAGATCAAGTCGAAGACTTCAACAATAGACTAAGGGCTAATCACGTCCTTGATTTCTGTGTTTTATGTGTCACTGTTAGCTTTCAGCCAAGACTCCATGTCTACAAGATAAATATAAACCAATGTCATCTCCGGACTAGTTCGTAAAGAAAAACAAAATTAGTCTGGCTTCATCTCTATCAATACTGTGAAAATCCTTCACAGTTTAGGAAAATGCCAACCACTGGTAATCATCTATTTAGGAGTTGTGGTGAAATGGTAAAAACCTGTTAGGATGGGTTGCATATCATGAAATAAAGAGCTCCGTCCATTGCTAGACATGCGTGCCGCAGGCTGAGCTGATGCTTATGCAGAAGGGAGAACAAACTGAGTCCCCGAGGCCCATCTGGAAGGCTGAGCAGTTATCTACACTTGCTGTTATCTCTAAACTCAGGTGATTCTGGACTTCACACAGCTTACTTTAAAACATTACATATTTATAGCCCTAAATGGAGTCTCCAATGCCAAATATGGACTTGAGAACATCAACTGAGGAATGGACATCGTGATTAAGCATGGGGTGATACTGACGGTTAACATATCCATGTTGGCAGCATCATCTTTGTCTATAAATCATTTGACTCCCTTTTTGAAATTTTCTCTTTTTATTTTACTCTTGAATATGAGAAGAAAATGGACAAATGGAAGTAAGAGTAAAAGAGTATGGGTCTCAAATACAACACAATTGAGACAAAATGAAAATTATTAGACTGAAATACATGTTCAATTGTGGAAGAAAAAATTAAAATGTACACAGAAATGCTAGAAATATGTTGTTAAAGCTTGTGCTTAACTGTGATATATAATTGGGTCTTTCTTAGCATCTTTCAGATCTCTGTGTCCCTTGCACCTCTAAGACTACTGTTCTGCTTATAAACATGTAAGTTTTGTACACATATTCAAGAACATTATAAAATAAGCAAAAACAATGAGACAACTTGAACTATCAGTAAGTTTTCTTAGTGAAAAATTCAGAAGTAACTTGCTCTTGTTTAGGTAAACTAAAAATGCAGAATTATGTATAATAGGAAAATATTTTGTAAGGTAGTATACTATAGAGTATCTACAAAGTACTACTAATAAAACTGCTGATATAATGTTGATTCACGAAATAAACCTGGTGCAAATCCTATATGGATGTTTTGGTTTAACAAATATTCCTGAGTTCCTACAGTGTGCCAGGATCTGTAACTGTGATGATGAGTAAGACTTACTCCCTTTGGGGCAGTCAATTATGGTGTACACAGACAGCTTAGCTGGTCCACAGATAATGTCACAACAACATGGAAAATGCTATGATGGGTGCATATAGGGAGGACAGAACTTGGGTGCTGGGCACAGGGGTGAGGGTAGTTTAAGGAAAAGACACTGGGAAAAGATCACATCTTGATGACAGTCCTGTGAGGCATCTTTATCCTCTTTGACATTGTCTGGTCTAAGGTATCACATTTGTTTAATCTGCAAATGAACTTATTTAAAGCAAAGACTTATTTAGATAAGTGAGTCTTCCTCTACTTCCATTTTAAAAAACATCATAACTTCATAATGATTGCAAGGGTGGTGCTAAAAGTGTCTTTTAAAAGAGAGAATTGAGTTATAATACAGGTCTTTAATTTTTTCACAAATGAAAAGTTTTTGGTTGTTTCCATTAAAAATGAAACTTGCACCAAATCTTCTATGTAGCAATAAATTTACTTAGATCATGGGCATGCATAGTGGAATTTCAAATTCTCAATGCCCACATTTTAGAAAAACAACTAGTTATTATACACTTTAGAACTAAGAACCATTCTAAATGTTTAATGAGTATTAACTCATTCAATTCTCATAATATTGAGAAACTTGTAGTAGTATCTTCCTCCTTTACAGATGAGGAAACTGAGGCATGAAGAGTCAGACCAAGCTCACACAGCTGGTCATGAGAGCTCACATTCCTGACTCCTATGATGCTAGGAGCTCACTGATTAAAGTGATGGTCAAGAGCAACAACACAGAAAGACACAAATAAAAAAGGATAGAATGAAGTTGTTGAAGAAATGAATACCCCAAGAAGCAGTCTCATTAAAAAGTAAAAAGAAAACAAAAGCAAGCACTGCCACATGTTAATATAACCTGGGAATTTCACTACAGGAGAAATTGCCATTATGACATTTTGCAAAGTTAATACTTGTTTCAGTTCAGCTGCACATTTTTGAAATGTCTTGGAACACTGATAGCAAAATGGGACAAGCCTGGGACAGTCAGTGGTACCCAATAATGAAGTACTATGTCTTGTTATCCAGATAAGAATGTGATCTCAAACGGACCTAGCAATTAAAGCTTTAATCTTTTCTTAACTTCCAACATATCATCTGGTTTGCATCTGTAACCCCTCAGAGTAAATTGAATTAGGTTAGCATTTCTATGGGAAAATATTACAATAAAAAAAAATCAATATTTTTTAAAAGAAAAACATAATGACTAAAGAGAACAAAGTTTTAGAGTAAAAACGAAAGAAAGAAAAAAGACTGCTAAAGGAAGTCAGACACCTTTTCTACAATGAGGAATTCTGCGACCTTATGAATTGTCCATGGTGAAACTCCAGTACCCCATAATAATACTGCATATTAGAACACAATACAATCTTAGCGCCCTTCATGCAAGCATCCCAGGGTGCTTTACAATCATTATGAGTTAAAATTAAAACTGAAGCACATACAATTCCTAATAGAATCATTTAAAAAATGCTAAACAGAACAAATAACTTTTAAGTCTAGATTTAAAAGTCCCAACAGCCAGAGCGTTCCTTACTTCAATTGGCAATGAGATGCAGAACCAGGGCTGCGGTTCTCTCCTGTTATGTTAAAGGCTCTCTTATGCTTTTTATACTCAGAGCACATTATAATCAAGCAGTTTCCAATGAAAGAGGGAAAAACTGGGTGCATGTATCTGTTTGTTTTGATTATTCTGAATTTAAGGATTTTTTTTTTTTGTTCGTTTGTTTATGAGTTTGTTTGGGGCCCAAATCTGGCATGAAATAAAGCTGATTTAAAAAGCAAATCCAGATAGGGCCCAACTTGATATTTAAGTAGAAACTGAGAAAAAAAGACACTCAAAAATTACTCCAAAACTAGTTCTCTTTTAGCAAGAAAATCAGTTTGGTTAGCATGATTTGGTTAGGTTTTTTTTAAAGCAATTAGAAAACAGCGCTTAATAGGCTCTCTCTCAAGCCATGTCTACTCCTAAGCCTTCGGAGTATTTATTATTCTATGCATCAGAAAAGGAAAAAAAGGGGGGGGATGCTCTCATGATATGGTAATTTTCCTTGCATTAGTGATTTTGAGGTCAAAGGAAACCTGTTTAGATATAAAACAAGGCACAGGTAAAAATCTATTAAGTGAAAATAAGTACTTACACATTGTTAAGCACTCTCTAAATTGGCAAGGCTTAAACTCTTATGTTTCACTATTGTGAAAAGATAGTGGCTATAAAATATTTGAGATCAATCCATTTTAAGTTAGATGCTTTATTAAGTTTGGCTTTTTTGATTAATGTATCTGAAAGGTTACAGGGAGCTAATATCAAGCTACAGTAAAATCTTTATGTATCTAAATCAGCTAAAAATGAGCCTGATATATTAGATTCAAAAGGGAAAACTTGCAATTTGTAGGACACTTCTAATGAAGATTAAATATGTTATAATATTAACACAAAGCAGACATCTCCCTAAGTTGAAAGAGGAACTAGATGATATCATGACTGGTTCAAAAAAGGAAGTAAAAAAATTATTTAGTGTAAGTTTTGCAATTCACGCAACAACCTATTCTAAGACTGGTTTAACATTTCCTTTATGGATCCCACCATTAATACAATTGCTGAGAGTGGTAATCATATCCAATTAATACAAAGTTCTTTCCTGCCTGGCAAGGCAGATATTCATAATCTCAGATTCCCACAGTCAGTGGGGTAAGGACTGGGGAAAGTTTAGTAATTTTACAAAGGAAAGAAAATCTTCTGTGAAGGTATTCCTCAAAATATATGTTTAACGTAAGATTATAATTTTATGCTGGGAAGGGGCAAATACAAAATCCTTTGAGCACAATTCAAACAGGAAACTATTTTTAAATGGAGATGCCAATTATATCCTTGTCCATAAGATTAGGCCAGTCCAATGACAAAGGTCCATATTTTCAAACAGACCTGAGAAACTGCCCACTGTTTCCAATGAAAATGCCTAATGTTACCTTGGGGTTCAAAATGAAGGGCTATTAGCTCAATTACACCTACTGATCTCAAGGATGTGAGAGGACAGGAAACAGAAGTGACTGCACAGGGCTATACATTCAAACCCTTTAGATCCTCCGAAGTGCCAGTTTAGCGCAGAAGTCAGTTCACACGATCTAAATCAGCCCCTCATGTTCTAAATTAGAAGCACAAAATGATGGTATCTTTAAAACAAGTCAATACACAAACAACAAAATCGAAGACACAAAAACAAAACAAAACATGTCTAAAAAAATTTTCAGTAGTGAAAAAAAAATACAATTGTAAAATCTATAGTTATCAGTACTTCAGAGAAGTTAGAGTATATTATGAAATACGTCAAATTAATCTGAGAGGGCATTTTTTTCCCCCTTTTTAAAACTTCTTTTACCTATATATATGATGAAGAAGGACACTTGGTTAAGCTCACAGGCTCTAGGTAGATAGTCTTAACCCTCTGGTTTATAGCTATGTAGCCATAGATACATTTAAATATTCTGTGCCTCAGGTTCCTCATTTGAAAATGGGGATATAAAACTATCTACTACTTAGGGTTATAGAAGCACGCTTGATATATCAAAAGCATTAAATAAAAGTTAACGATTATTATTTATTTTCAACTATTAAGATGTGTTATCCTTACTCAGACACAGGAAATAGAATGCCTGGCACACAAACAACTGTCAATACATATTTTTGAGTGAATAAATACATGAATATGTGAATAAATTTCAAATTCTCATATGAAACACAATATATGAATGCTGATGCTGAATCGTCTCTTGAGAATGTGATTACTGTTTATTAAAATTTTAAGAAATATCATTTCAGTATAAAAATTTAAAGTATAGTTTTTTAAAAAAATTTCTATAACATAATAGTTTTACTTGCTCCAGTGTTATTTATAATACAGAATGAAATCAACTGAACACATAATTTTATTAAATGCCTATGGAAATGATTGTCAAGTTTCAGAGAATTAGTATGGTTAAATGCTAAGCTTCAGGAGAACAGGGCAGTTTCTTTTTTTAAATCTGTTTTGCCAGTAGCTAATAAAAAGTACAACATACATTAGATCCTCAGAGGTTATGAGGAAAAGGAAAACTGAAAAATCATCTTTCTCAATAGTGTTTCTAAATAGAATGTTCAAATTTAAATCTATTTTATATACATTTTGCTACTTGAAAAAAAAAAATGACAACTCTCACTCACTCTATGTAGGAATTGGCTTGGAGATATCTTTTCCCCAGGCGAGAAATGAAATAGAAAATGACCCAATGCCTTACACATGTGGAAGCTGTAACACGTGGATGTGCGTGGAGGGTTAGGTGTGTCTGTGGTGAAAAGAGGGGAGGTAAAAATGCACACATCTGATTGAAATCTCCCAGGAATTTGACCTAAACATTTTTAGAAAGACATTAGTTTGGTAGATGTAATAGCTGGCTGACCTTTTACTTATGGCACTTTTAACAAAATGAATCTATCTCTGTATCAGAATGTACATATATTTATCCAGTGTGTAAATTCAACTTCTAAAATCCAGAGAAAACTAGCACCATAATTTAATGTTTTATTGTAAATCAAAATGTTTACTTTTTTAGCTCCCAATTTGCCTCCCAAATCCATACTCTCAATAGTTTTATGACTATACAGGCTTTCTTGTGCCCAGTTCAGACTTTATTTTCTCCTATTTAGCTGTAGTTCAGAATGCGATATCCAATTAATCTAACCATGTCCAATAAAAAATAAATAAAAGCAGCAAAAGTAACAACAAAACATCCAACATCACATCTGTAATGAAAAAAGTGTTTCTTATGTCTTAGAATGTTTTACAAAAATAAACAAACACGTGATACAAAGAACTTAATAACTGTGCAATCTATTTGGAGAGATTTATGATAGGAAAGCAATAACAGATACGAAGGTTATGAGTTGTAAATCAAACCACAGGCCCACTTATGGAATTTCTGCAGCTGTAGAAAACTTTGCAAATATTATCAAAGAAAACAAAATATAAGCATTCATTTTTAAAATCAACATTTTAAAATTTATCATTGGGCAAGGGCATAGGCTGAGCAAATCAGGACTTTTGGATCTGTCATTAACCAGCATCTTGACTTTAATCTCTAGGAACACTGGCTCCTTCATTTGTCAAAGGAGGAGCCTAGGAAGGATAATCCCTTCTAGTTCTAAGAATCCAAATCCAACTGGACATTTGCTTAGCAAGTGTTAGACAATCCTCCTAAGAGCACTGCAGGCAAGGTCTGTCAAACACCCCAGGCAAATTCCTGATAGCTTTCCCATTCCCTCCTAGCCTCTATTACAAAAAGGGAATGTACTTGCCCACCGGGTGAACTTTCTGCTAAGCATAATATTTAGGTACCCTGCAGCCATTCTTGCTACAGAAAGATTTTTATCATATTAAACAAAATAAAACCCTTAATATACAGTAAAATGTGCATGTTGAATTGTATGTCAAAAGTTCTCACATGAATGAATCAAAACTCCATGAGGGAAGTAAAGCCTTAACACTTAACATTTCTTGATGTTAGGTCCCATTTTGTACAAGAGTGAAGCAATATTTATTGGCTAGGCATTTTTCCATCTGCATAACCAAATCTCAAGGAGTTTGGTTATAAAGGAGAAAGAAAGAGGAGTTTTGTCAAACTCAACATATATGTTGGGCTTAGGCCTTAGGGAGCTGACATCTCTCGTCTATAGTAACTTTAGAGAGAAAAAAATAATAAAGAAGCACATGAAAAATAGTTTATAATGAAAACATCTTGAGTTGATATCAGATTGATGGATCCACTATAAAGAAAAAACAAAGGATGATGCAGCCAGATATAAAATAACCCCCTCATTTAGAGAACAAGTTAAATTTTTTTCATAATATTAAATATGAAATTAATTTCAAATATTTGTTGCCACTGCTAAGCTATGCATAATTTTTTCAAAATATTTTTTTTAAAGAAAGGAAGACTATATAACTGATGTTGAAATTACAGCCTAGTTCCATCACTTAATGATTGTAGTAGGGTCTCCAGCCACACAATACCATGTGTTCTTCTGAAGACCTCTCTATAGAAACTCACCAACATATGACTCCACCATGTCCTGAATTACATTTTGTCATTCTGTTAGATGTTATAATTGTCTGTATTCAATTCATTTTCCATGATAACATTAAGTAAATTCACAATTATATTTATAAGCTACAGTGAGGTGGAGTTTACTGGCTGAATGTTGATGTCATTTACCAATTGCCTCTCACTGACTGTATCAATAAATATTTGTACTAGCATCTTCTCCAGCTCATAGTAAATACCTTACGTCTTTGAATTTACTTCCAAAATTAGTGGGACATTTAGTAACATGACGATATGAGATTTCTATACTGCGTGTTTATGTTTTAATTCTGAGGGGAAAAAAGTTTATTTCTAGATCATTTCAAATGTTCAAATGCTAGTAACCAAGTAACATTTTATCTGGAATTGTCTGCAAAACACAAAGTCCCAGAAGAAAGAGTCAACCCTTCTTCATTCTACCATCTTATTGCTTTAACTATGTGTAATTATTTTAAATTACTTTTATTCGATGGTTCTACATTCATATCCTCTCCATTCCAAAGGTATGAGAAGGAACACAAAGAGATTAGGTGAATTGCAAGCAATGGACACAACAATATAGACAATATTTAACCTGTGGCTATAGCTTGCCTTAGAAGAATTTAGAATACCGTCATTAATTATAAATTTAATTCATTTGTCTCATTCCTAAAACTGTTAACAAATATCAAAGTAAAGCTGTTGAACTGTAATGCAGCAAACTTGAAATGCATGGAGTTTTCATGAAACAGGAGCACAAAATCCCACAAGCTTCTTTCCAAAGGTACCCAGTAATCTTCATAACTCTCACATTAGAAATACATTTTGAGAATATCTACTACTCAGAATATACTGGAAACACACAGATTCTCTCAATTGCAGAAATGTTTATAGCAGAATCAGAGTTCAATTTCAAATGACCAGACTAATATTCAGTATTACATTTTAAATTTGAATTAAAAGAAAAAACGTAAAAATTAAGTAAAAATCAATTTCGACCAGCACTTCAGTTATAATATATCATGAAATGGCCTTAAAATGGGTTTGGGCACTGAAGGGACAGCATTATAACCCATTTACATTGAGACCACACATGCAGCCCACTAAGCCCAGGTTCACAGCATCCTTTTTCATTCTTATCTGAAATCAGCTGAGCATTATCACAAATGTTTGGTTTTAAATTCAGGAACTGGGGCAGTCTCCACCTAGAGTTTTAGTTGCCTTCCAGCAAAATTCTAAAAAATCAAGTACAATAATAATAAACCTATGTCTTATTTCAAAAGTCCCTGATGGCATGACAGGCATCTCAGAGGAAAAAAAAAAAAAAAAGATTCCACTTAAAACAAAACAAAAAACCAATGCCACAAAACTGGTTACAAAATTCTAATGATCAATAACATTCAACCTTTAGTTATAGGTAAGATATTTGTTCTTATTTTTATAATTATTTTACTAAACACGTTCTTTTCAGTTTTTTTGTAATGAACAAAGTATATGAGAACTATACTTTTTTTATTCAGATAGCGTGGTGCAGTTTTGCACATTAACTCTGACACTGCCATTCCCCCTCACTGAAGCTTCATGGAAGTTATACCATCTTGACTCTTAAATAAAAACCCTCAGGAGAATGTAGCTACCATGCTCGGAGCACTCAGAAGACCCATCTAAAAACTAGAATCTAAAAACTAGCCAACGTAGTCTTCTGAACTGTTTTTTCCTGTAAACAATCCTTTGGCTTTTTTTCCCAAGGGAGAAAACGCGTAAAGACTCTGTTCAGAATGAATCAGGCATATTTTAAAAGGTCACCCGCAGTCAAGTCACTTTGCATTTTTGGCAGATTCTTGCTTCAGATACCAGTTGCTTAAGACTATGGAGCCCCATCAAACCTCAAATCGGGGCTGCCCATGATGTCTTAGGATTTATTACATGCTATGCTAAGTACCTGTGAAAGAGGGCACTCCTTGGCCAACGAACTCTGATTCATATCTTTCAGTAAGTCCTTCAGAGCATTCCTCACTGTGGTGTGTGACCATTGTTCGGGAGGCAAGTCTTCTAGTTTGGGGCAACTATTTGAGACATAGATTAGAAAGGGGATTATTACAAGATTGCATCCCGCTGCAGAACATTCCTTTAAGACAGACAGATTTCATTTTGCGCATCAAACAGATGCATCTGGAGATTGCTCTCGGTCTCCTGATTGTTCCGATTAGTTAATTACTTTATACAACACATCTGCTGTATCGATGCATGAATTATACATCAGCTTGCCTGTGGTGGCTATTTTTTCATGTTACTTCTACCTTCCTGCTCTGATGCGCTTGGGAAGACAATTTAAGGTGTACTGCCTTCTCACAAGCCAGCATGAAAAGCATTTTAACGTATTAACTGATTTCTTTTCATTACTCTGTTCATACGAATTAAAATTGTAAAAAATATATAAATAAATAAGATGCGGCAATAGTGAACAAGGCATTCTTTCACAAAATGTACACAGATGGCACTGTTCATGATATGCAAAAAATATTTTTTCCTTAAGTAAACTTTATGTAAAATGCCTTCTTGTATGCATTATTTAATTTATTAAATGTAAAAAGTCTTGTCCTTTGATAACCTGCATAAACCTACAAACTTGGGGTGGGGAAGATGCTGTTAAATTATACACTGAAATTAGGAAAAAAAAGCAGAAGGCCTAGGGTAACATAATCAATTTGAATTAATCTTTCTGAAACACAGGGTAAATAAAAATTGAAGGTTCACCAGAGGCGCTTTATTACAAAAGACCAGGTAAGAAGAACGTTTTGCCCTAGAATTGCTGTCCTGACTCACCTGTGTAACTGAATTTTCAATGTGACCACATGATACACGTCTTGAAGCATATCTGCTACCGTAGCATCAGGAGCATCTGTCACATAAGACAGTGGAACTGGATTCCACTTTCCAACCTGGATTAGCCCTATTTCAGATGAAGAGAATATGTCATTGAATATTTTACCCTCAGATAATATATCTAGTAGAAGGTGGTTTCTTTTTTTTTTTCCCATTGCCCCCACCACAATCAATATAATATTATTTCTGTTTGAGTGATTCCCTTCCCTCTATAAGACAGGTCAATGAAAATATTCACAGCTTAGCCTTCCAAATAGTGAAATTATGTAAATGACTGTAGGGTTGTTTATTATTTTGGAAATAAAACACCATCAATAAAACCTATGTGTTGGGCCACATTTTCCTAACTTACAAGAAGTTCTAATAAGACATAGCCGAACCAGTTCTAAATGGCTTTACGATTTAGATAAGATTCTCTATTGCAGTGGGAATCAGCACTGAAAAATACTTTACAGCCCATAAAACCATCAGAAACAGAATAAAAGAAACAGAACTAGATATTCAGTCATAAATGCAAATTGACTCTCAACAGTCCATCTGCTCAAATACGCTCCTCACTTCCTTGTGGGTCCTCAGTGGAGCAGATTATTAAGGTCAATAAGCATACTAATGATTCAGCTGAAGTAATTTAAAAAAAAATCTACCTCGACATTCCACATGAGCAAAATGTGTGTTAACTAAACCAAACTGAATTAAGCCAATTTTTTAAAGTCACAGTCTATAAGGAACCAATGTAACACACCGGCTACAGTTCTCTGAATAAAAATATTCAGTGCTTTCTCTACAAGGTAAACAAAGAATGCCAAGCAATTTTTCCAACCCCACATATATATTATTTACCTTTGGCCTGGGCAGCAGAGCTATGTGAATAACCTAGAGACAGCAGTGCCATTTCTATCAGCTGGTTGAAAAGCATATCCTTTCTCACCAACACAAATTCTGCATGCTCCTCCTTGCAATCATATTCAATGGCATTTTCATAATGTTCCACCACGCAGAAAACTGGTAGCATGGTTCCTACCGAAAAGACAGAGAAAAGGAGACAGAAAACCAACAATCTTCAGAAATACGATCTGGGGGGAGGAAAAACTAAGCAATGAAAATAAATCTTCACAACAGTGAAAGAAGGGGAGACTGTTTCCAAGGCAGACTGAGTACAGAAATACAGACATACACACAAAAATACATATATCCTTTTATTTTTTTAAGTTGTCAGACAAATATTTAAATAGAATGTGAACTTGGTCCTAAGGTAACTTGGACTCTGTTCTAATCTTAACAGTGCATTTTCCAAAAGCAATGAATGCAGAATTACCTTTTTGATCAAATAACAATGCTGATGAGAGAGAAATAAGTGTGTCTTGTCTGATTTGCTGTGTAGTATACAGTATGCAAACACAACCCCCTACAGTTGTCTTCAGAAGAACCCACCTCCCTGCTGCCTACAGGCTTTTGTTAATAATAAACTTTTCCTGTTTGTGTCCAAACAAATTATCTTTGACTATAAAATTATCATTTTCTTCCCTTTTTAGATATTTACTCTAACTAGTTCCATAAAGGAAACACAAAACTTAATCAAACTGATATTTATAATACATAATTTCAATATGCACGCAATGTAGATAAATAACATTTATTTTTTGTAACTACTCATTTAATCTACCTGTCTACAAAGATATCATAGTAACCAGAAGTCTTTAGGATGAACAATCTTTGTTATAGTAAATGGGATAAAAATGAGAGAAAAGGAAACTGGCCTCATCAGGACATATTAGGATAAAGGAAACGACAAAGATTTGATGCATTCTTTTTATTTACTTTAATCCAACATAATAACTCAGTAGCCAGATGATTAATAAGCATGGGCCACACCACTATTAGAAAGGAGACTTCTTCTAGAAACTGAAATCACGGAATGCTGTGGTACTCAAGGTGTTCACGCAGCCTACTGCCAGACTTCCAATGATAACGGAAAAGGGTTAAAAGCAGATGCATCTGAATTATACTATGGCAAACTGCCAGGAGGGTATCATCTTTAGCATAAATGATGACAAGGGTTACTTTAACAGGGCACCCAGGATCCCCAATTAGTCCTACAATAGAAAAGCCTCTTTAAGCTCTGTCCTTTGCATTCACAGAATCCTACCAACTTCTGAAGATGTTTAGTGTATACCAACCGTAGCTAAAAATCAGGATTTCCTACTGACACTAGGGAGGCCTTTTAAAAATTCTCTACTTGCTTGTTTCTGCTGAACAAAAGCTGCCAATAAAACAGCTACATTTTTCTACATGTGTGTCTTCACCAAAGCTTTACTGAACTGTTCACAGGAGATTCTAGCTCTGACAAATAAACCCCTTTAGGTTTACTTAGAAAAGCTCACAAACTCATTCAGAGGTACCAACAGGCTGGGCATGAAAAACAAGCCGCAGAGCTTGCCAATATTTTTGTCATTCATTCAGCTGTTTTATACCAGAGAGAACCCGTCAAGGATCAGAAGATGACTTGGGGAGACCACAGCAAAAACAGCAATATGCAAACTGGTGATTTCTTCCTTGGCTTGAAGGTATTTTGGCAACATCTCCTAAACAAATAAAAACATTCAACCCCTTTTTCTTGGTAGTGCTCTCTCATCTCAGCCACAATTTTTATCTAGCACCTGTCAAACAGCAACCACACACATGAAAAATAAGATGGGAAAAAAAAAAAAAAATGCACCCAAAGGCTTTAGTAATTTTGTTGTTTGGCATAAGCAGAGACCCTTCTACAATTAAACTACGTTTTAAAAATAAGTCACTATGAATGCAATACATTAAAAAAAAGCATTCAAGGAGGAAGTGAAATTATTGTCTTCAAAGAGTTGGGTTAGTACAGCAAAAACACACACATGGATTTTTCTTCCGATAGAACAAAACAGATGTGTTCTACTATATGCTACTCCTCAGAACTATGAAATAACTCCTCAGACATATGACATATCTGTAGCCTTTTCAAACTACTGAAATATATTACATTTATTTTGGGTTTTATTTAGATCAAATTTAGAGGTACCCTATAGATAATAAAGGTGGCTACAGATAAAGTAATAATAGTATCATCTAATTACAAATCTAACTGCTAAATCTTCTAGCGAACTGTCACGGTTGCCCTCCTGTTACTGGGAGTAATGCTGAACAGGAGCCTTCTCTGAACTGATTATTCGTGCTAGCGTTTGGCGAGACTTCCAACTACAGCAACTTTATAACCTTCCAGCATTTAAAGGGGAGAGAACTGGTCACTGCTGAATGCTAAAAATACCGCATGATTTAAACCTGAAGGCAGTCTTAGAAGCTTTTGCTGAAGGTTTATGAGCCTGTGTAAACAGCACGTCTGCCATAAGGAGCAGTGAAGTCTGTAGAATCCTTGTCTAAAACTGTCCTGGCATTAAAGTTTGCTGTGCAAATATCACATAATACCAGAGACAGCTGAAATCTCCTATTTAGGAATTTATGGAACTTATATGTTTGCAGGCGTCAGAAAGTCTTTTTTATAGAGCCCCAGTGCTTCACAGTACAATATTAATGCACTCTGTTTGAAAAGCTGTAATAAATTATATTTTTAATGCTCTTACCCTGGCTTTCTTAAGATGCATACATTCTTGGCAAACAATCAATAAATAGGGTAATCATGAGTAGAGGCCAAAGAATTTGCTGAAGTGCTGTTTTTCCATTTTTAATAGATAAAGATCTAACAATACGGACTGCTGTGTCTGTTCATTTTCAGGATCAATATATTCTTTGTTTTCGCCAAACCAAGGAAAAAATAAATGATTGTATGATAAATGTTATGCATCAAACACAATGAAATTCCTCTGCCTTCTAACTTTATCTATTTAATATTCTTGGTGGCTAAAAGATGGCATTTTTATCCATTGCTTAGCAAATGTAAGGAAAATCTGATTCCTATACATGTTATTCAGAGACAAAATAAGGTCCCTTATGAGGGGCACACATTATACACAGATTAAAGTAGGCACCGCTTTACAGGAACAGTGTCAAACACAAAGTTGTTAAAGTTCATCAATTTAACATTGGTTTAAAAAAAGAGTCATACAGTTACACATCTTCCCCTTATAAACTGGCCCAAATCCTTTATCAAAAATACCCAATTATAGCAAAAATTAAAAATTAGGATCATCAGGTTTTTCACTACTAAATAATGAATTTGCACTTAAGAAAATAAACCACAAAACATGACATCACAAAACTTTTACATCATCTTACATAAGATTTCTGTCATCTCTGAAACTGCCTTACAACTAATAATCTTATGAAAAAGCCAGGGGTGTTCTCAAACAACCTGTATGTCTTATTCTTAATCAGGGTTGGTTTCAGCAACAGCCACCTGCATATCCTCTGCTACACTAACACCTAACAAATGGACCTTGTATAAACTAAGACCATTATATTTAATTCAGTCCCTATCATCCAAAAAGTCCAATGATTCCAGTCTATGGTAAAGTGAGATGCTCCACCCAAGCACAGAGCCTACACTTTCAAAACGTGGTTGACACTTTAACCCAAATGTAAATAATTTCAGACCAGAGAGCAAATCAAGCAAAAGAACATACAAAGCACGTTTAGTCACGCCACTTCCACACAACGTGGCCTTAGGTAGACACTAGAGCATGCAGCTTTCCAGGATTTGGCTCGAAAGTATTTACCTTTCCTAAGGTTGGTTTTCATCAGATGGCCCGAGTGTTTTAAAGGCACTCCCTGCATTTTTGCACCTGTACTTCCAAGCCTTCCTCTTCCTAGTGGGCTTCCATTCTGCTCCAGGCGGGCAATCTTGGCTGGTGGACCCTTTGGATCACTCACATTGTTAGACATTTCCGAATGTTCTTTCCCCTGAGTTGCCTCGTTCAAATGATCCATACTCAGTCACTGTCTAAAGATCACCTGCCAGAATTTAAAAAGAAGACGTTATGATTTGGTGGGGGTCTGTATCTATATATGTGTGTCATGTAAATGTTTTACCTCTAGATCTCTCTCTCCACACATATAATGTATTTATAAAATTGCTTACGTAGATATAATACAGATGTTACTATATTTCTAGACACAGCACTACATTTCTGTTCAAATTAGCAGAATAGTTTATGGAAACTTACCAATTCACATGAATAAAAAGGTAATCTGTCATCTACAAACAAAGCTAAGTTGGGGAAAATGGTCTTTTTAGAACAAGAATCACAAGTATAGCTAAAAAGAAAATAACAAATTGTATTTATGTAGTCCCAATTTTTAAAAATTAAAAACTCACTACAGATTACAATAGCAACTCTAATAAATGCTGAAAAGATTACCACAGCCCAAAATATTAGTTAAGTCTAATGTATATATTTATATTTTTACATATATTTCAATTTTTATGAGAAAAAATACATATACTATCTCAAGAGAAGGTAGGAAACATAACTGCTTTTTAAACTCCCCCTTGGCTTTACAAGTCAATGCTTTAGAAAAAGTTTTCTACCAGCAAAGTTTTGAGAGTTATGTGACCTGTTAAAGATCTAGTCAAGTCTTGAGCCAAACATGTGATTGGATCATTTCACCCCTAAGCAAACAGGAAGAAGTGGAGGGGTTCCTCAAATATTCCATATATTGAAACATTACAAGTCATGCATTTCAGAGTTAATATTCAGGTGTCCATTAGTTATATAATGCTGTTATCCACTTAAATACCAAAAAATGTGAAAATTTTTTGTGATATACACATTAGGTTGAAATGCCAAACTCACTTATTTAAAAAAATCTTTAATAGTAAAACCCAACTCCAGTACTCAAAAATAATCTCAGTATGCAATAAAGTTAACATTGTAATTACCTTCAGAAAAAAGTTAACAGAATTATTTTCAGTTATATATTAGATATCCATTTTCATACTGTTTACAGTGATGTAACTGGTAAAATATCAAAGCCACTTCTAAAATAAAGGTTTAACTAGAATTGATAAGAACAGGTGAGTAGAATTATTTTATGAACTTTCATGTTACTTGAAGTATTGAGCTTACCAACACTAAGTGGATCACATTCAGGAACACCAGAAAGAATGTGACAATTGTCACTTTCTCCTAGCTGTTTAGTAATTTGACATACATTTTATTTTTGAAGAAATTATTATACTGAAGCTATTTAGGTCTGATTTGTTGAAAGCCAGTTTGTATTAGTATGGCTTTTCTGTAAACGTTTTTTTCCTCTGTTCAACCACTGACTACTTCATCCCATATAATCAAGAAAAGGGAGGAGGCAGTAATGTTGATCTGGATATTTAAAAGCAACCTTAAGAATGCCAATTGAAGAACTACAAAGTTTGAGAAATAATAATGGCTATTTATCTTTGTACTCCAGAGTGGCACGCTGAGAACTAAAGGTTTACCGTTGATCGAGGTCCCATCTGTTTTTGGTTATGAGGTTCATTAACAATAAATGTGCTTTTAACCACTTTTTATCAAGATTACTTTTTTCCATTATATTAAACTGCAGTCTAAAGCCAAAATTAGAGAGCAATGATTATTAACTTATTCAAAACACTCTTTATAATGTTTCATGTGGATTATAATACAGAGCTGCTTTTTCTGAAATTGGTTTCCTTACCCTACAGCAGAAGACGAATTTTAAGACATGATTTGAAAAGAAAATCCTTAATTCTCAGGGCAATTTAAGAGGGAAAAAAAAGGAGGAAAGTAGACAACAGCATCAAAGTTAATGCTACAAAACATATTAAGTAATCATGAGGCTTAACAGCACTATATGCTCTACAGCAAATGAAAGTGATAGATTATAATTTAGTTAATGTATTGACATTCTAAACATAATATAGGTCATGCAAAATTATCCTTTGAATACTATAAGAGTCTATTAAACACTAAGTCATCCTGTAAAAAGCTTCACATTATAAAGCAAAATTACATGCACATAAAACACCCAATTTAGTCATTTAAACTCTATGCCCAAGGCTAAAGTTCACCAAACCTCAGCTTGGAATTGAAAAGAGCAACCTCCAACAGGCCTGCCTGGGCTGACAGCAGCGGGAACTAACTAAGGTCTCAACAGATGCCAGGCTAGAGAGTTTCTTGTGAGTTATACATTTTAAAACCCATTTTAGTGTAACGTCTGGTTGGCACACAGAAAGAAAGCTACTTTCTGAAAATCCCATTTCTCTACCCATAAACTAAGACCATGTGTGATAATTACTGAATAAAACACTGAACTCAGTCACAGCAATTATTTCCTTTAAAAAGAAAGAAAAGCACGAAATTTCGGTTTCAAGAATCTATTTTCTGCAATGTGTGATCCTTTACAATAAGTTTCTTGCTGGATCGCCTCTCTCACCCCCACAGAACCTCATAATCACATTTTAAGAGATTGTGCCCTTATCCATTCCATATGGCCGGCACGATCCAGGCCAAGATTTTACTGTGACCTTTTAAAGAGACAAAGAAGCAAAGTACTATCTAGAAACAGAAACACTGCAGTTTTACTGAGTGAAATTAGCAAAACCGACCCGAAACTCACCACTTCAAAACTTGACAGCATATAAATAACAAAAACAAAGGAGATTTCCTTTGCAGCCCGGGTTCTTGAAGAGAAGTTCAAGACAGATGTTTTCTATGTCCTTTTTTTTTTTTAATTAAAAAAAAAAAAAAAAAAAAAGCAGCAGACCTGAAGGCGACTTCCCCTGAAATTGTATTATTTTCTCTTCCCCTACCCCCGCCACCCTAAGCGGGGGAAGGGCAGAAATAAACGTCTAGAAGAGTAGCCATGAGGGTTTAAAAAAAAAAAAAAAAAAATCACAATTCGAAAAACAACATATATGGTTTGTAAAATGCCTAATCTCACAGAACTGGGTTTTCAATGGGGAGGAGGGGAGAGTAGGAAGCAGGGAGGAGGGGGAAGATAAAATTGATCTGACAAGTGATTCGTTGGGGGGAAATCGTAAAAACAAAGCAAAACCCGTTGTGAGCTGTACACTGTGGTGGTGCTGGGGAGGCGAGGTGGTGACTGAGGAATCTCTTAAAAAGGGGGAAAAAATCACTGCGGACAAGGTGTCCAGAAAGGGAAAAAAGGTCCCCCTGGCTTCCCTCCCTCCCTTCGGCTCGCTCGGGTTCTTCGGCGTGAGGACAGAAAGTCTACTTCTAGCTGTCACTTGCAATATTATTCTCCGATAACCCCGGAGAACGCGGAGAGGGGAAGGCCACCTCGCTGCCCTTCCGATCGCCCCTACCCCCTCCCCAACAATTGCGACTAATATTGACAAACCTTAAACTTTTTCCCCCCAGCAGCCTCGCACCCCCAACGAGGGCATCTACAGGGGGACAGCAAGGGTGAGGGGCACAGTGTCGCGAAAAAAGCCCCGGTAAGGCACTAAGATGCCACTTTTGATTCCGCCCTCACTGACAACAGCCCCGAGGACCCTCTCCCTGCCCATTGACGCGGGGCTGCGAGCGTCTGGGGAGCCCAGTGAGTGACGGAGAGGGCTGGGGGGAGGGGGAAGATCAGAAGACACCCCCAGCCACCTCGACCGCGTCGGCAGCGACAAACTCCCGTCCCCCTCCCCCCCAAAAAGTCGCCAAGCTCTCACTCAGCCAGAGTCCGAGGTAAACAACGAGCACCACAATGGCACTAGGACTTGGGGGAAAAGAAACCCAGAAACCCCAACAAAACTGATCAGGAGTTTCCCGAAATGAAAGAGGGGGGTGGGAAGCGTCCTCCGGAGTCGCCCTGGCTTTACGCTCGGTCCCCGGGCAGGCTACAGGGCGGCTCTTGCTGTTGTTGTTGTGACGAGGCCGATTGTTGCAGGGTGGCACAGGGAGAGAGGTGTGTGTGCGTCTGTGTGTGTGTGTGCGTGCGTGTGAGCGCGAGTCCCCGGACGGGGCTGTTCCTCTCTCTCTCCCTCGCTCGCTCTCCCCCTCGCTGCCGTCTCTGCCCCCATTAAATTATTAGTTGACTCATCCCGGCCGCTGTCGCCGCCGCCGCCGTGCCCAGCTCGGCTCCGCGCGTCCGCCCGGGCTGCAGCCCTCCACGCCGCCGCTGCTCCTGCCGCCGCTGCTGCTGCCGCTGCCGCCGCCGCTGTGGCTGCCGCTTCTTCCTCCTCCTCATTTTAATACAAAATCACCCCGCTCGCAGCCCCAGCCCCGAGCACGCAGCCTCCTCCCGGCCGCCCGCCGCCGCCCGGAGCCTTCCCCAGCGGGGCCGGCTCATCCGCCGCGTCCGGGGAGCGGGAGCGAGCGAGAAAGTGGCGGCGGTGGCGGTGGCGGCGGCGGGGGAGGGAGAGGAGGAGGAGGAAGAGGGTGCGGAGCGGAGGAGGAAGGCGGGGGGGGGGGGGGGGGGGGGGAGCAGGGTGCACGGAGAAGGCGGAAAAGGGATGGGGATTAAAACCCGGGCTGGAGGGCCGGGATTGGGGGAGGGGGTGGGGGCGGCGAGTTAAAAAGCCGACAGACAAGTAACTAGTGAATGAGTGCGGGAAGGGGGGGAGCGCACGGTTTCCGGCCCGGGCGCGCAAGAATTTGTAATGAGCTTGATTAGAGTGAGGCGGCCCGACATTTGTTACACACAATACGCAGAATAACAGGGCGCTGCGCGAGGGCCAGCGCCGGCCGCCGCCAGGCGCGCCAGGGCGGGCGCGGAGGGGAGGAGGAGCGGGGGCTTCCCGGGCAGCGTCCGCCAGGGCGGGGAGGGGAGCGCGCGGCGCGCGGGTGGCAGGGGCAGGTGTGCGACCGTGAGCGGGCGGCGAGGAGGGGCAGGGCTGGCATGGGGGGCAGGGGGACTGAAAGTGACGGGGAGGACGGGGTCAGGGCCGGGGGGAAGAAACCAACCACCGCACGCCGCACAAGCCACAAGAAGGAATACGCCCCGCACCGGCCCCGCAGGAAAGGGGCCTCGGTGTGCAGGTCACAGGCGCTGAGGACTGAGGTGGAGAGAATTCAGGAAGTGGCTGAAGGGGACAGTCGGGAGGTAGATCTCTCCGGAGAAGCGCGCAGGGTGCAGAAACATTTGCAGAGCAATGAAGACCGGGAGCCTTGAAGCGCTCCCCCAAATATTTATCCTCAAAGGAGGGTGGTCCCTAATCTATTAAGAGCCAACATTAAAAGAACTTAGAGCTTTCTGTACCAGTGGGAGGTTGAGTAAAAACTCCTTCACTTCTGAGCCATGGAACACTTTGGAGGAAGAAATACGTGGCACATAGTGGTCAAATTAAACAAAATTTAGGTCATTTCAAATAGATCTGACTTCTTAACTGCAAAGGGAAAGATGCCATCATTCTTAAAATAATTTCTACCGGGCGAAAGGCAAGAAAGTTTGGGTTGGTAAATACATCTGTTGTAGCAATAAATATTTCTGCTGTAATCTAGGATAAGTTACCCAATTAGATAAATGGTCATCATCACATAAGTATGATCATCTTATTTAGATATTCTATTAAATATAGTTCATATAAAAATGAGCATTACAAATGTCGCTCCAAATAGAAATGTACTTTACATGACTTAGGTTTTAGCACTACAATTTTAGCACCCTGAAGGCAGAATCACTAAGCAAGAACAAAAGTGTTATGAATTTTTTTTTTCAGAATACACAGGTAGTGAAAAAGAGAAAAATCAGTCAGATAAACATTTTGTTACACATAAAAAAGCAACAAGTTAGCACAAGTACTGAGATAAGGAAACATGCAAATTAAGTTCTTTAAAGCTACCAATACACTCTAAGACACACTGTTTACATTAGAAATCTAAGAAAAGCAGAAGGTAAATCACAAGATAAATTATAGGAAATGATGACTTCCTGGGGGAAGTCAAGTTCAGGAGAAACACAATAAAAATATTTTTCTCTAATAGCACCCAAATTTCACCCACAAACCAGAAAGGTTAGTCAAAAGCGAGGAGAGCAACCATGAATCTTGACACACAAACCCAAGCCTTGAGCAAAGGAAAGAAAAGGTGATAAGAAAACACAAAACAGCATCAAAAACAAAAAAAAAATGTGAGGTAATTTTTACTAAAAAACCCAAATGATACTACATTTTTGAAAGATCAAATATGGGGAAATATGGAAGATGATATTTGAATTAAAATATAAGAAATGTAATCAATAAGGAAATATACAAATACGACAAAATGTACTACTTGTGTTAGAATTCTACTATTTATTGATGGAGGTACTTAAACTTATAAAAAAAGATATTTGTTATTTAAAAGAAAAAACAAATAAGTATCTCATAGTGACAATGGTTTTTGCAATGTAACAGGTTAAATTAGAAATTCCATATTGGATATTTTAATAATTGCTTCAAACTGGTAATGCCTGACATGTTTCACTGAAATCTGCCTTGTTTTCAGTATGGGCTGTGCATTCTAGTATGTACAAATTTACAAACAATAGCAAAATAAAATATGAAGAAAAATTCTAGCAAACTACGAACAAATACGTCATTTGCCCATGCAACTTCAGCTCAAGTTTAGGTTTTCTTAAAAAAGAAAACCGTTGGGCAAAACAAAACTTGACCTAAGAGAAAAGAACACTAACAAAAGGTTACAGAAATTACCACTATTAAGATGCACTGGAATAAAATATTGTAAATATGTTTGCCCCATCATTTTACACAAATAAGACAAAATGCCTCCTGATTATATTATTCTGCTAATGACCTGGTCAATGCTAATTTACACAGGAATTAACACAGTAGTCTTTAAATTTGAATAGCACCTTTTATCCAGGAATCACAAAGCGATGCAGAAACACAAAACATAAAAGTATGCAATAAGAACAGACCTGTCCTTAGAAAATGATACACAATAAATGAGCATAAAGACATCTAATAATGACTTTATTATAAAGAGTAACAATATAACACAATCATGAATCTATTATTCACATGTACATACTAAAACGTTCTTTATTCCAGAACTATATGATTATAAGAAAGGGCATAAGTAAAATGGCACACAGAGGTTTATGCGCTAGTGGTATACTACACTGATTAACTTAATTACTATATATTATCTACCCCTTCAGAATATTCATTGTAACCACTGAATACTGGCCAGTGTAAACCCAGATTAAAATAAAGAAGAAAAAAAGAGATAATAGGAAAATAACACCTGCCTAAGGGTATGTGAGCATAAACTGTCATGGTGGGGTTAAAAAAACATCAATTGATTCTACACAGGCATCTTACACTTAGCAATAAAGATGCACACAAGTATTAAAAAAGTTAAAATAAACTTTATAACTCTTGCTATCAAAATAGAAAACATAAGGAACATGAAATATTGCAACTCAAATACATGAACTATTTAATATGTGAACATACAGTTAAAACAGAATGCATCAGTTTTCTATCACATGAGAAGGCATTCATAGTGGCTACAAAAAGGAATCAAAGATAAAATATTGTAATAGATATAAAAGATTTTTAAAAACTTAATGAAAGGACAACTGCATGTTTCAGATGGCAGTGTATTAAGATAAATATGCAGGCAGATATCTGAAAGCATTAAAACACATTCAGAGTTCTGAATGGCACATACATTTGTAATAAACAGAGAAAGCATTTAGAATTCAAATGCTTTTAAGATATGGCAACTCCACTACTGACTGTGTTAGCAAAGCAATGCTTACCACCATAACACTAAGGACATTTTTGTTTAATCTTTTTAAATTCAAATACAGTTGACGATCTCTCTACACTCTTAAAGCAGCACAATTTATGTAGCATATTGCTCTTTTTGTCCTGTCAACTCTTTGTTTTTGGCTTTAGCTGCAGGTGGTGTTTTCTATACATGAATTTCTGGGAATATGGTCTGTGTTGGCCATATAAGGATGTCTATTTGAGCCATATGTTTTGCTGTGATGTGTCTCATTTTGTCTGTCTGGGATGTCAGGACCGATTTCCACATCATTTCTTGAATGGACCAAGTACTAATTTGTAAGAGCAGGGATGAAAAACTGAACTTTGTCAAAATATATATGGAGAGGAACTGTAATATCCTGTGAATATTTGCATCCTTCTTCTCACATATTATCTGTGACCAGCATCATCACAACTGCATACAGTTTAGGAAAGAATTTGCTTACTCAAGTTCATAAGTTTGCTGTATGTGTGTGCATGCAGCTAAATAAGATAGATCCCATGGCTTTGGAAGGCATGGCATGGCACATGCTAGCTGCCCTACGCTGGGAGCTGTGGGTCCTGCAGCCAACTTGAACCAACCTAGAACTTGGGGAAGGAAGAAGCTGTCTCATGCTTTTCTTGTTTAGTTAATAATCAGAACTCTGATTAAACTGACTAATTCTACAAGAAGTTCTGGCCCCTTATATATTCTCATAGCATCTTGTATTTCTCCTCGTAACAGTCATCACAGTCTTAATCAATTAACAATTTGGATAATTATTGGTTTAATGAATTTTTCCCTTACTAGACTGTGAACCCTATGAGAGAGGAGACTGTGTCTTGCTCACTGCCATATTACCAGGAACTTATACAGTATCCTTGTAATAATTACATTTGAATGAATAAATGGGAGCAAAAAGCTCACAGTATCACTTGCAACTAATTCCCACTAATAGCATTGACGAATCTTTTTCAAGACTGCAGAAGTGAAGAGGAGGGAACAGCGGAGAAGATGGATATCTCATTTAAATTTGAATTAATGAAAATTAAATAAAATTAACAATTTAGTTCCTTAGTCACATTTCAAGTGCTCAATAGCTCCATGTGGCTAAGTTGCTATCATAATGGACAGTATATATTATAGAACACTTCCCCATTGCAGAAAGTTCCATTGGACAGTGCTTACCTAGAGAACTCCTATAAAAGACAACTGAGTGAATCTGGGACCTGGCCAGGAAGAGTCTTAGAGGTGCTGAATGGCTTTCAGACATTCCAGTGATGTCTGAATCAAGATCAACCTTCCATTTTAGAATTGGCCCATCCATCTGTAAAGTTGCATGGAATGAGACTTGTGTACTGCTGAACACAAATTTAAGATAACTTTCTAGACAGGTCTGTACTTGAAAGGGTCCTTTTCTTAGACCATTTTCTGTTGCTATAACTGAATACCTGAGACTAGGCAATTTATAAAGCAAAGAAATTTATTTCTCACAGTTCGGAGGCTGGAAAGTCCAAGGTCTAGGGGCCACATCTGGTGAGGGCCTTCTTGCTGGTGGGGACTCTGCAGAGTCCCAAGGCGATGCAGGGCATCACAGGGGACGAGAGAGCCACACTGGCTTTCATAAGACTCACTCTTGTGATAACTCACTCACTCCCGTGATAACCCATTAAATCCATTAACCCATTAATCCATTAATCAATGAATAGATTAATCCATTCATGAGGGCAGAACCCTCATGACCCATCAGCTCTTAAAAGGCCCCACCTCTTAATACTGTTACATTGGTGATTAAGTTTCAACATGAGTTTCAGAGGAAACAAACATTCAAACCACAGCAGTCCTATGATATGATTGGAATAATATACGTTTACTCCAAATGCTGCTTTCCATGAGCATTTAAATATCTCATAGGTGAAGTTAAAAACCAGAGTCATTCCCACACTTACCCCCTCCCCCACATTAAATAAACATAGCTTAGAAATGGCTCTTTTGGAAGCTTTAATGTAGACACCTTATCAAACTGGGAGGGCACCCAGATACCAAACAAATAATATTGTCCTGTAGAAAATAATGACAAAGGCACGAAAATGTTGCAGAGGAGATAAAGGAGCAAGATGATGGACTCTAAACATAGGGCTTAAGCCTTTTTGTTTTTGTTTTGCTTCCCTTAATAAGTTGGGTTTCAGTTATACCCAGACTGATTGATTGATAGTAATCAAAAGTTGTTTCCTAATTACTTTGGGGGTGGATATATATATGCCCATGGGTAATTTATGATATAATTTTAATAGACAAAGGTCATTATGACAGCTGAGCAAAGAAAGGCCAATGTTTATGCTAGTTTTGGAAGATCTGGATAAGCGAAATGGGCAGCCATTGTAGTCGGATTCTAGAAACTGACAGGATATCTGGGCCTTTTACCCAGATATATTACTTTTTTATTAGCAAAATTTAATGGACAAAATTTTTTAAAAGCTACCTTTTCGTCCGTAGATGTCAGTACGGATCATTTCTTTGAAAAGGCATAATGGTAATAATTCCATCAAAATTGGTACCTCTATCGAGACCAACATCCAAAATTGAGTAGAGAGAATTCCTGCAATTGCCATTATATCTGCCAGTGTAGATATTGCCACCAAAGTACTCAGAGTTTCAGGATGCCTCATTCCCCCACCCCCACATGGCTCCTGGAGTGCTTTTCCTGCCTCTTCTCACCTGGGGACCTCCTTTATTCCATCTCCTTTAATAAACAGCTTGATTCTGCCTCTTCTATCTAAAGCCTTCTCCAGCTGTCAGTTATTTCCTTCTTGATGCTCCATCACACTCCCTGTCCTACGTGAAATGTGACGTTCCATATTTATGTCTGCCCCTCCAAACGGCAAGACTGTAAGCGTCTTGAGGGTTTACTTATATATATATTCCTGGAGTCTCTCCCTGTGCCTGTTCCCACAGAAAGGAATTCAAGAATTGTTTTTATGAGCAAGTGCTTCTAAGAATGCTGCTTGACAATTTTAGAAAGTAAAGCCAGGTGCTGGGATCACAATCCTGATGTCCAGGCTGTACCCCACTGCAATTAAATCAGAATGGCTGAGGGTGGAAGCCAAGCATTCAGTTTTTTAAAGCTCCAAAGGTGATTCTGTTATACAGCCAGGTTTGGCATCCACTGGGTTAAGTAATGTTTTGAAGACAGGGAATCAAATATGCCTCCTAGGAGGACACTCCTGAGGTGAAGTATTTTAACCCAATCCTGGGATCACTTGGAAAAGTTAAGGCTGTTCTAGAAACCAGCAGTGGCCCAAAATTTAAGAAATATATGCGTAGGCAAACCACTTGTTTCAAACAAAAAAATTTTAAGGGGGGGGGGGGGGTGTGGCAGGGCAAGCTATTAGATCATTGATTTGGTGAATAAAGGTATGCTATTTGAGGAACCATGATAAATTAGCATTTGGGTACTTTGCTTGAGATTCAGTGGGGTGCCAGAAATCCTGTGCAGGTATGTGATTTATCATCACAGACACAAGCGACTAACCACAAAATTACACATGGAAGTACAATTCTAAAACCAGTCTATTATTTACTGGAGCCAGAACCATCCGAGTTTCCTCTAATTCTTTTTTCAACACAGTTGAACGTTATTTTTCTCTCAAAAAAATGTTCAACATTGAGTGGACTTCTCCTTGAACAGTTGAAAATCGTTCAACTTAATTTCCAGACTAAGTCACTGCACTTGAGCAGAACCAAAGTATTCAAATTGTCCATGCCACGGAGCCAACTGCAGGGCATCCCAGCCCTAGATGCTGTGTCTTTAATAGTCTCAGGAAACTCAGGACATTTTAATTCCAGTGAAGTCAAATAGTAACTATTCCCAATCAACCTTGAGTCAAGACATATCAACCAAATTTCCTTAGCTATGTGAATATTACTGCTAATCCTTCCTGGCTTATTTGGTAGAGAGAAAGAGTTTAAGGTTACAAAGGACCTGAATCCTGGTCCAGGTCATTTTTGTGGGAGTATCAGCCAAAGACAGTATCTGATATTGTACTGCCATGCCCATTGCCACAAGGCATTGGACCAGGAATTGTCCACTGGGAAAGAAAGCCACCACCAGCAATAAATGCTTCACACCTGGACAGTGATTAAATATCACTATAATGCTTGAAATCTGTTGAAGGGAAGGAGAAGTTTAATTCAAAACTAAAGAACATTCTATGTGGGCTGATGGAAAAGAGTTGGAAGCAGATTGTGGTGATGATTGTACAACAGTGTGAATGTAATTCATATCACTGAACTGTACACTTAAAAATCACAAAAATGATATATTTTCTGTTATATATATATTTTTTCACAATAAAAATTTTTAAAAAGCAAAAACAGAAAGTAAAACAATCTTTCCTCTATTCCTAAGATTGGCACATATATATTACCATAAAAGTATCACATGCCAAGCTTCAGAGAAGCAACAAAGTACAAGGCACTGAAAAACCCCCTCCCCACCCACCACCTGCCATGGCTTTCTCCTTACCTAACAGCCACAGTCCAGTCTATGCTAAACAATTAATTCATATGATGAATACCTGATCCAAGGATAATTAACATGGATTGGTAATTAGAGACCAAGATCCCACCCAATTTGAGAGTCTTCCAATGCAAGCAAAGGGTTCTCTTTTCAGGTTTTATTCAATGCAATAACTTAGCAAAAGAAGAGAAAGATGCATAGACAAAAACAAATAGTACCTGAAATCCAAAAATTCTTTATGGATGTTTTTTCAAAGGAATAAAAATTAACTATATTCATGAAATAGTACACCCTCCCAGTTAAACAGCACTCAGACTGCCACACATCTATATGCAGCACAGCTGTGATTGTCACAGCTGTATAGCCTATAAAATAATTTATAAATTGTCTACATATAAAAACTTTGATTCTATTTTTTTTGAATAAAACAAAATTTTCTGTTAAAAAATAAGGCTTTCAAATTTAATTTTGACAGGGACTTTTTTTAGCGATGGTAATAAGGATTAAAGTATGTACTTCTGCATACAATAATTTGAAATATCATCTTTTCCTGTAATATATCATCCTATATTCTGTTTTAAATCATCTGTTCCCACTCATTTTATATTAAGGACTTTTATAGTAATGATGGAGTTTTTAATGATTTGAAAATTCATGTGCAAATTATATTTTATTGAAGTTCATACCTACTTACATTTTTTCTGATATGCATGACTAAGGACTACTAATACATAGTGAAGCCAAATTTAAAAAGATATATTTATTATCTGTAAAAGCATTAAATACTAAAACAAAGCTTCACAATATAACTGTAGCTAAAACATACTCAGTTACCTGTTTTGCAGGTGCTTCTTTATTAGTGTGTTTATTGTGAAATTTAATTTTTTAGATAACTAATGTGGACTATAAATACACATGCAAATTTCCAGCTGATATGAAGAAAAAGTTGATAAATAATGCTACAGTATCACTTAAAAAAAAAAAAAAAAAGAGCTAGAGAGCCTTGAGGCTATTTTTTGAATCATTTATTTTTATTTATTCTGTAAAGACTATTTTCATTCGTATTGTTTTTCATATGTAAATACACTTGGGAGAGAAATAAACAGCATATTTATGAAAAATTTTGATTGGGACCAGCTTGTAACTGTTTTGAGACTGTATTGCTTTAAAGATGGTCAATACCCACTGTTCTTCTATTACTTCTACAGCTGAACAAACGCGACATATTCAAATCATATTTAATGAAAATTAAACTTCTTACCTCCTCTTAGAGGTAACAAGGATCTCAAAAATAACTTTTTAGTTCACTTTGTACAAAGGGGTTTGTTTTGTCACTAAAAATTTACAACACTGCAAGCAAGTGTAAATGCATCTTCGAGGCTGGCATATGTTGTAGTTTAGGACATAAAACCAAATCTTGAGGCATTCTCAATAGACTTGAGAAGTACAATTGTTTGGCTAACATCCAAGTATGAAAAAATGTATATATAATATACATATAGCATAATATGATATATGCAAACAGATACTATTTACATGTCTTTCAAGAGAGTGTTACACAATTTAAAACTAGTCTACCACAGTTTTCAACAGAAATTCTTTAAAACCCAGAGTTAGTGTAACACCCCTATTATTAAGGAACTGCCACAAAAGTGAGGATAAATGACACAGTGGGAAAAGTAGAGGTGAAAAGAAAGGGAAACTAGATTTGGGTCTTGCTTCTTACTCTCCTAGTGAGCTGAGTGACCCTTCATTAGTTACGCAGGATCAGATTCCATATCTATAAAATAATGGTATAGAATCTGACAATCTTTAAGACCAGACAGAAAATTCTCTGCCTTTAAATTTAATTTAAAAAATTAAGTTCACTTTCAGGAGAAAATATAGAGATAAGAAAATTTCTCACATGCTATGTTAGATGTTTATCTATATATGAGACAGGTGTCAAACAAACAAATAATAATAATAAAAAAAAAAACACAAAACCATTAAGGCAAAGAGAAACTTTTAACTTACCAGATTCCATCTGTTACATTTGAATTCATGCATAATTGATTATCCATGACTGGTAAGATCTTTTCTTACTAGCCGACCACAGTTTTCTAAACATTATGTATTAAATCACTACTAAAGTAGACTGCATTTCAGAAACAGCAAGGGGCAGAATAAGAATATTTTAAATGAAAAATTACATGCCGGTTAATAATAATACAGCTGACCTATGTTTAAGGGAGAGAAATTTTAATCATGTGCATATTAAATATTAATAACCTATTCTGTTATTGTTATAATAAGGTTAAGTAGGCTTCTCCATGCTTAAGGAAAGAGGGAGAAGTAGGAATGCATAATGGTGCAAAAAGATACAGAGACGGAGACAGACATAAGGAAAATGTGTCAACAATAAACAAGAGGAAATGAGAAAGAAGGAAAAGATGAAGGTGGAAACTAATCTCTATGTGTCATTATGACTGCCAGAGTACTGGCAAAGAAGCAGCATCCTTTTATTTCAATTTTAATCATTTCTGAATTTTAATACCCAGCTCCTTTTGTAATTCTCCTGGCATTCCCCATATGCCTCCATCCCAGCCAAAACACCAGTGTAAATTAAATGGCAAGCAACCACACCACTGATGTAGCCTCCCCAAAGAACCTACCAGGTGACCAAAAGCAGAAGAGGTATGTCTACCTTATGTCTCTGAGGACCTCTAGCCAATTAACTGGCTGATGTTTTTTACTTTCCTTAATTTTGAAAAGAAGGACAGTAGTTAGGTAATCTACAGATAGAGAATCATTAAAAAAAAAATAAAGCAAGCCAGTAGTAATACAATAATCAGTGACCATCAGGGCCTGGAAAAATGAGTTTGCTCTCACTGGCACTAAGGAGCATCACATGATTATTTAATTACAGCTCTAATTTTTGTCTCGTGGATGGCAACATATCAACAATTAATAGGGCAAATAGAGGAGACTGTGTTTTTAAAGAGACAGAATGTGTATGATAATATAATAGGTCACACAGCAGTGTACCACTTAAGGGATGCTTTCTTCTGTTTAACTAAATAGGACTGTCTTGCAAATAGCCTCACACATGTTTTAAAAAGAAAATAAATTTTAAAAGGTCATGTGTTTTTGAGATAATTTTCATAGAATGCCAGAACTTTTCTGAATGTTTTAGATGCAGCTATACAACCCTATTGCAACTCTAGTATTAGTTTTAAGGAACGGAGTGAAATTTTCATTAATATAAACACCTTAAATCTTATAATATTTTTAAACAATGTATATAGCTACAAAAAAATGTTTTTTTATGCAATAATCATGGCCAATATTTACTCAAAGGGGTCCTGAAGAAAATGCTTATTGTAAGAAAGAACAGGTAGAGGTCAATCAGCCTTGGGCCATTAATCTATGGTATTTTTGGTTCTGGAATATCAGAAAGCCCACTACACGGTAGACTAACTGGAAGGAACTAGAGGAGTGCTCTGTGTAAACTCCAGTACAGTTTGTTATCACATCCAAACACCAAAAGGACCATGAACCTGAACAGAGATACTTAACCTAATCCTGAAGGTCAGACAATGAGGATGGAACAGAGACCCTGGTACTACTGTCAAAAAAATGACAGAGCATATAGTTAAAGAAGAAAAACATCCAATTATTTAGAAAACTGGGGCATGTATAAATTAAGTGTTCAAGTAACCCCCGTAAAAACAGAAAATCAGAAAGAAAATTCTCTTTTCCAATAAATCTTTATCAGCACAAGCTACATTCAATATTTTATTATTAATTTAGCAGTTCTTTAATGAGTGCTCATTATGTGCAAGGCACAGAATGCTATGAAGTTTCTTCTATTTTATATAATACAGATGTACTTTATACTTAATTTCTTTTTTGTAGTTTAAAACCTTATAGAAATAAATAACAACAGTATCCACAAACTTCATAAAGTGGGAATACTAGTGCGTTTTTAAGTTCCATATTACAAAGTCTACAAATTCAAATTAACCAAAGGAATTCAAATAGTTCACCAATTTGACAGAATTCTCTAAGTAAGGCTAAATCCCTCTAGTTTCAGTCACACATTGTTTTTCCATGTCAAAAGCCAAAGCTAAAATCCAGGTTTCAGATTCAGGCCATGAAATAATCTTAGAACCACCACCATGATCAACTGCTCAGATGTATTTTAAATATTAGGTTACACAGAATTGTAAGAAAACATAATTTGGCTGAAGGAACAGTGAATCAGATGAATCCATGAAAAGAAGTATTTAGAAGTAATAAATCAGCTCAATAAGCTTTTAATGGTTTATGTTGGCCAAAGTCACCAAAAAACAAGAAAATGTGGGTATTTCGAAATACAGCATGAGAAAGCTAAAACTGCTGAGAGACAACAATTTCTTACACCACTGGCAAAAGCTATCAAGCCAATACTACTTACAAAGAAAGAAAAAAAAAAAACAGGAAAAAATTTTTATAATCCAGTTAAAAGTTTTAAAATTAAGTTGATTTAATAGAAAACCTTTGATGATTCTGGACCAAAAATATGACTCCATACATTCTAAAAGAATTTTTTTAAAGAGTGTAGCAAGCAGCAGCTTGTATGTAAGAGTATACACCATTTTTTAAAACATGATTGTTAATATACAGTTAACATGTCTCAGAAAGACTGTAATTAACTGTCTACTGCTCTAATAACACTAATAAGCATACAGTATTATTAAAATACAATGACTCCATACAAACGAAGGCTGTCATTTTTAAACTTTTAAGATAATGTTTTAAATTGTTTCTGAGTCCTCTTAAACCACCCAAAAGGGAGCACACCTGTAAGAATTTCTTTTTTTCAAAAGCATTGTTCTTTCCTCCTACAGTCTGGAGAAATCTGCTTACCATTAAACAGGACATCTAAGTACATTTCAGTTGGTAAAAATACAATGGGAAACAACACTTGGGTTATTTTATCAATTCTACAGATTCTTTTAAAATTTAAAACTGTAAGCATTTTAATTTAGTACTTCATCACCGATAAAATATTTTTTCGGGGTAAGAAGACTTGCTATATCAAGAATCGCATAGTCCTGTTATTAATCCCCAATGATTTCCATTGTCTTGTTCCCTGGAACAGGAAAACTCAGTTGCACTCAACATCAAACAGCTAATTATGGATATGCAAGACTATCTCCATTTCAAAAGATATCTGCATACACGAGGTTCTACTTTATTTACAATAATTACTACAATAAAATATTTATAACATGAAACCTCTTTTACCTTAAAGTCCTTAACATTATAAACATTAAAAGGCCAAATTGTCATTTACATGCTCTTAACGGGATATCAGCAACCACTGAATAAGACTAGCAATCAGCTCTACTACATGCCTGGCTTCCAGAAGAAACTGCATTTAAAGAATTCCCCCCTCACACCGATTACTGACTACCTTTTCTTTAAATATCTCAAGGAAAGAAGGTTTAATAATTACCCCTAAGAGCCTGCTACCATATCTCACCACCCCAAAAAAGAATGCTCACTGAAGAATTTTTCTTGGTATCTGGTCTCAAATCATCTATAGCTGAGAAAAAGCAACATCCCAACAGAGAGACCTCCCCCGGACACTAAATGCCTGTCTCTCACTGTGCCTACTGCCCTGATTATCCATATGGAACTGACTGTACGAACTTTTCTGGCACTTACCCTCCAAATATCAGAGGCTTCTCTCCAAATCTAGCCCTACAGGAGAGATCTGAAAAAGTAGTCTTTGATGAGGTGACGATGATGAAGTTCTCTCTGGCACTGCTAGTAAGGCAGAAGCATCCCCAAATGAGGTGGTTACCAGTTGCCTGTGAAGCAGCTGGACCATTACTGCAGTTCTGAGGGTGCGTCACAAATCAGGTCATAGCTCTGGGTAGAGTCCACCCACTTCACCCGGTACAACGCCCTCTACTTCCTGCACACCTGGGGGGAAGGGGTGTAGAGGAGGGGAGCCAGCTCAGGTCCACAGACATTCTAGCAAAGGCACAACCAGGTGCAGCCTGACATCTGCTCCTTCTGCAAGCATTTCAGCCTCATTAGGGAGACCTGCACCCCTAGGTACTCAAAAATGTGTGCAACAATAAGCAGGTTCTAAAATGAGTGATGAGTGTCATAAAATATTGCACAGTTAGATGTTTTATCCAGCAAGATCTTTCCTCCATTGGAAACTGAACCAACTCTTAATTTTTGATTGCAAGACACTTCTCTACCAAGTGTCAAATAACTGGACTGCATACATTTCAGCAGAAACTAGGGACATAAATCCTGGGGTACCCGTTAACCAATTTTTATCTCTCGTGACTCAACTAGATCACTACATAAATTGAATTACATCCTTGAAAGTCCATTGAAAGAGGTGATTAGAATTTCTATTACAAATCTTTAGACAGCAACAACTGTGGAAGTGATACAGAATAACTTGAAAGAATAAAAATAGGCCAATATGCTGGAGAAATGCTACACTACTAAATCTCACCCTGAATATATATACACACAATCTGTAACTATTTACTCTGAAATGAAATATCTGATCTTAAAAAAGACTTTAAAAAAATAAACAGCAAAAGGTACCATTGGCATAAGTTCAAAAGTACGAAATAATGTGTGTTAATGTGTTGATCACACTCTTTGAAGATATCAAGTTGAAATAGACTTACCATTGAGAACAGCAGTTAGGAATGATATATAAATTACCATAGTAGATAGACACTTTTTCTTTGGTATAGTGAAGGAGAAGAACCTTGTGTGACAGATTTGATTTATATGCTGTATTAAAATCATATTCTGCTCTGATGTCAGCAAAATATGATTAGAGATTGACAACTGTGTATAAACGATAAGTGCAAGAGCTTCTTAGATCATTTAAGTAAGAATAAGCATTTTCTCAAGTTAATCATGAATTTTGGAAATTGTGATTTTGGAACTTTTGAATTCAACTTTACCAGTATTTTAATGTTTCAAAGGCGTCTTGGAAAAGAAGGGACTTTTAATTTAAAATAAAACAATAAATATTAGTATTACAAGCAAGGAGAAATTTCCCTTATCTTAGAGATGGCAGATTAGCAAGAAAACAAAGGAAGCAAGAAGCTAAGAGAATCAATCAATCAATCAATCAATCATTCAGCCCCACCTTGTATTCATATTTGCAGAACTCCACTAAAAACTAAAACACTCCATCTAAGGCTTGGAAGGGAATACCCTTTACTGAAGTTATTGTCTAAGGAATCAAATAGTTTAATCTATTTGGAACTTTGTAGAAAGTTAATTTAGCAAACACACACTTGAATGTGTTTGAACATATTTGTCCTGAGGTTGCTTTAAGATGACTGTTTTAAGTGGCATGCAGATTCTTTTGGGGTTTTGATGTTACAGTTGAGGTATGCAAAGTAAAAGTGCATAACATTTCTTTCAACTGGTTCTCACATGACAGAAAGGAGAAGATAAAATTACTCTTCTTTAAAGTTTTGCCACTGGGAAATGATGAGAAAAACTCCTCTCGACCCCTGCCTCCAACCAGGAAGAGTCTGAAGCCCTGGATTATAGCACAGGTAGATATTAAAATGGAGACAGAGCCGTTATTTAGTGGTGACAGGAATATAAATACGTGCACTAACCTATAAACTGGTATTTACTTCAGGAAGGTAAGTAATATTTTTCCTCTGATTGCTGAGCTGTCAGTTTAATGCAGCGTAAATAAACAGTAGGTGCCTGCTAGCTCGAAGTAGGAAGTGTTCATTCCACACGAGGAACAGATTACTGAAGGCTGATGCTCATCATGCTGAAACATAACTTTCATTTTACCAGAAAATATACCCTACTGTGGATGATTTTCGTGCCTGATCTATTAATTAACTTAACTCTGTTCTGTCAAAATGTAAACCAATTTGTAAAAATCATCACAGAGTTTTGGAATTGGAAAACCAAATCAATTTGAAAAGCAAGAGTAATGACTGTTCTGTAATCTGATCACAAATGCTAAAAATGAATACTTAATATAATAAGCATAAACTATACAAAACCAAAAAGATAAAGAACACATTTAAATAACATAGAATTTAATAATCGGAGTTATCTAATTTACACAAAATCCTCCTTCTTTGCTAATTAAAAGCAACTGGCACCTTTAATATTTTGCAACCTTGTGGTACTATGGTCTTTTCAATATGTATGCTTATTCTGCTCTCTGAAATATCTAAGGGTAAGCCATTCATAAAAATCAAATCACACTCCCTAATTCCAACAGCAATACTGATAAATTCTCCTGAGAGAAACAGCAAGTTTGAAGATCAAATGATGATACCCTTTCAAATAGCATTCATGTAAAATGTGGTTTTCTTCCTATTTTATGTATGGCATGAAGCTATGACGGTATACAGCAGCTAATTTTCTCCTTATATACAAGTACTGAAAAAAAATTTCAAAAAATGGCATCATTTAAAATTGGAACTCATCTAAAAAGTATAAAAGGCAATTTTGGGAGGTTTCTAATTAAAACATGAACAAAATTCTGATAATCAATAAATTATAAAGAAAAAAGAGGGGTTTAAAAAAGAATATTTTTGCATTTGACTACAGCATTTCTAGACACAGTATGAGATTGATTTAGTCATATGCATTTATTTTATGTACTTCATCAATTCTAAGTACTAATATAGTATTAATTGCAGTCATCCAAGACAATATATATGGAAGAAATGACGTATTTGTGTAAAGGGCATATCAATGTATGGCCCTTTTGGAAATTTACAGAGCAGATGAAAATTCACTAGAGTGCTTTATAGAGTCCCTGCTGTATATCCATGTTGTGTTTACCTTTATAGTGTTTGTAACCAAAAGATTTTTACAATAATGAGGAACAGGTGCCTGTCACCTGACCTTTTAGGCCTAATTTACAATCCACAACCTGCCACATGAAAAAACAGTTGAAATTCTCCTCCAGATATTTCTGTCTTTGCTAATTTAATGTAGTATTTCTTAACCATCGACTCAGCATATCATATCTTATTCAATCACAGATTCATATAGCTGGCAACAGACTTCTTTGCAGATATAAGCCAATATTCATTTTGTTGTTCTTGTTTAAGATGCTGGGAGACAAAAGAACTACTTTTGTAGATTATCAACCAAAGAATATATTAATTTATTACAACTGAACAAAAGGCATTCCTTTTGAATACTTTTACATACAAAGAACTATTATTTATTACATATTTCAGCTTGTGGGAAAGTGAGGAATGCATTGATTCTGGAAATAACTATTCAGACTTTTCTAAGTTCTTTAGGTCTTCTTTCTCTATCTCTTTTCTTACCCCCACCCCCACCCCATATACACATTTTAAGGAGCTAGTACTTTAGGAGGGAAATCCCTATTTGTTCTTTTCTCATCCACCATTTGTATTCATTATTCAGAAAGGAATACAAATTGAGCAGTGATTTTATTTCTCTTGTATAATCCTGTTGCGTGTAGCCATATTCAAATTTAACAATGCTTTGTGTTTTATAGCTACTGTTTACATATTATGTATTACATATGAATGAACAACTCTACATTTAAAATATTGTTTCCATTAGAAAAAATATGAATAAATGTCAAATGGAGATGAAGAGTAAACATATTTGGTATTTTTATAAAAATGCATAGTCATTTAAGATGTGCACAAATAGGATACATATTTTGCTACTGTCACATTTTACAGAGTATGCGCATCGTCTAAAGTGTATTTAATAATGCGCTTAACCAAGTTAATTAAAGTATTTATGACTGAGTTAAACACTTGGGGAGGTAGTGAAAGATACAGCCAGTTACTTCTGCTAACTAAAGTTGAAATTATGCACTTATTATAACCTTTTCTAACAATGTGAGAAAAACAGAGTAAATATATTAAATTTGTTTCACAACAGATGCTTAGGTTGTTAATCTTTAAGATGCCTATTCATGCTATTCCTGTCTGCACATTTGTCAAAAATGTAAGCTTGAATGCTAATGTTTGCCAGCAGACTGGAGCAGCCAGTATATGAATGTACTACTGTTCTACTAAAATAATATGCAATTGAAATAAAGGACTGCTACTAAATCATAGCACTAGTACCACACAGGAGATTAAAGGTTTTTTAGAGCAAACACCTCAACCTTTGCTTTCTCTAGACTTAAAGTACTGAGGTTTTTTGTTTGTTTGTTTTCAGCTACATTTGACTAAACAATCTCACATTCTTGACATCTCAGAAAAATCCACTTTAGGTTGTAAATTTCAATAAAGTTTCAACGAGATGTGTTACTCCGTCACCACACAAACACCGTAAATTTCAGGGACTACTTAGGACCAAAACCTGACACAGAGCTATGGCGTTTTACTCATTCTTATCCTCCTACTCCGTCCTCTTGGGAAAGTCAGGTCCCCTGGGCCTCCAAGAATGCAAGCATGGAACCCCATTCGGTCGGGCAGAAAGGTTCTCTCCCGGGAACAGGGCTGTTTTCCCTGTCTTACCACCATGTGGAGTCCAGTCTTTCAACATTTGCCTGGAAATCCGGAATGCGGCTGAGAAAGTTCGCCGAGGAAGGGCGCCGAGGTCAAAGTTGCCAACTAAGGGCACTTTGAGAGATGACCCAGTGGTTGACACTTTTAAGTGAAATTGGCAACGCCCTAGGGGAGGCCAAGGCCAAAACCTCCCACAAGAGCCCTACGACCCTCTCCCCTCTCGGTCTTCTGGGGTCATCCCAAGAGGGTCCTGCTCAGTGTGTTTCCCCGTTAATGCACGTGTCTCTCCCCAGACCTGCACCTGCCTACTTCGTCCGTCTCATCTCGGTTTACCACACCCCAGTTCCGCTGCCCCAGGAGCCTCCGCAGCATCGGAGAAGGCCGCCGCGTTCGGGTCCAGACCGCAGGAGCGAGACGCGGCGCGGACCCCGAGGCTGCACCTGTGATGTCCCAGCCCCCGCTAAGAGGGCAGCACTTCCTCGTGCTTTCAGCCTAACTCCAGCCCCACATTCACGCCAGCCGCCCCTCCAGCACCGACCTCACTGCGGGCGGCGAGGGCTCGCCATGAGAAGCGCCGCCGCTTTCCAACTCCGGGCTCCAACTTGAGCGCCCCGTGGCTCCCGGGATGGAGAAGTTGCCACAAACTTCCCAGGCCCCTCTCGGCCGCCGCTTCCAGCCAGCCGCGCCGGCAGGGAGCGGAGGGAGGCGGCGATGGACGGGGGAAGGATGCTGAACCGAGTCGCCATGAGGCGGGGGAGCGACTCCACTCCCCCAGCCCACTCCGCCAGGCACCTGCCTGCCCGCCCGGCTCCGGGGCGCCCGGAGAGACTCCCCCTTTCCCCGTGTGCCTCCTTCGGTCTTTCTCACTGCCCTTTTCTCTTCTAAAAGGGGCCACACCGATGACCTGAAGGAGTTTGTTCAGACAGGATCTGTCGGGCAGGTGTGTGAGCGTGTCCACACCCTCAGAGAGAACGAATGGCATCTCCACGTCCCCATCCCGGGCGCTCTCCTTCACTCGACCGCCCAGCCCTGCGCCACCGAAGGGCTTCGGAAGACCCCTGTCGCCGGGCGCCCACGAGGCGGGAGCCGAGCCGCCCCAACGAGGGGCGCCGCGGGTGGGTGCTGCACAGAAGTTTGGGTCGATTCCCGAAAGAGAGGGAGACAGAGACAGAGATAAAAGAGCAGGAGTACCGGGGGTGGGGGAGAGACGGGAGGCACACGAGCAGCACTCACTCAGGCATGGGCGACGGGGGCGGCGGTGGCTGTCGAGTGCGGGCCCCAGACCGGGGACGGCTCCCCGGGCGGGCGCGCCGGCGTCGGACTTCCGAGGCGGCGGCTCTGCCTCTTCTCCCGCCGCCGCCGCAGCTGCGGCTGGCGCGGAAGTTAATTGCAACTTGACTTCAAGTTGTCTTCTTTCCCCATCCGAAGTGGGCGTTTAAAGGGGAGAACGAAGCGAGGAGCGAGCGAGCGAGCGCGCGGGGCCGAGGGAAGGAAGAGAAGGGGGGAGGGAGGAGATGTTAACGGGGGGGGGAGCGGGGGAGGGGCGGGGGCGGGAGGGGGAAGGGGCCGGCGGAGCTGCTCTCGGCTCGGCGGTCGCCGCGCCCGCAGTCTGGAGGCGCACCCGAGCGGCCGGGGCGCCCCCCGCGGGAGCCCGCAGCCACCCGGGGCGCGCATCCAGCCGCGGCGCCACAGGGCCGGGCACGCTGCGCCCGGGGGCTCGGCGGATCCCGCGCCGCCGCCGCCGGCGCTTCGGAGCTTGTGAGGCTCGGGCCGGCCGGTGGGGCTGGCCAGGGCCCGGCCCGCCTCCCCAGCGCCTGCCCCGGCTTCTCCCCCTGGCGGTGGGAGCCTCGGCGGCCGCCGGCAACACTAGGCGCGCTGGAGCCCGAGCCGAGCCGAGCCCGAGCCGCCGCGCGTCGCTCCCGGGCTTCCTCCCAGCGCGCCGGCCGGGCTGTGGGGGGCGAGGGCGGGCTTGGGGCGCGCGGTGGGGTTGGCGCCGAAGACCGGACCCTCCGCCGCGAGGGGTAAGTGTGGGCGCTGGGGAGAGCGCTTAGGGGAGCGCGGCGCGGTTCTCGACGCCCACCAGCCCTGCCCCCTCACCTCTCCGGGGCCCCTACCACGCGCACCCCTCCTTTGGCCGCCTGCGGCTTCCTCTTGTGCGTTGTTTGCCTGGGCTTTTGAGGGGGTTCGGGAGGGGGTGACTAGTGTGTGTGCCTGCGGAGGAGGAAGTCAGGTGAGAGGCCTCGAAGCTTGCGTGGGATGCATCGCTCCCCACTAGGGGCATGTGGGCCAATTTTTTTTTTTTTTCTCTCGTCAATGTTGGCTCGAGACGATCTTTCCTAGAGGGCCTCCTTCCCGTACAGCCTGGTCAGCCCTTGTCCTTTCATCCCACCCTTGGTCCTCTCAGCCCCAGTCCAGGAGCGCTGCACCCCAGCTGAGGAGCTGATGGTGGGAGGAGGAGGGGGTCTCTCTTGCAGAGCCCTACTTGTTTCAGTATTTATCCTCACGTCAGCAGCTGTGCTTCTTTTCAACCCAATGGAAGGAGACATTTAAGCCGAGGTCCTATTTCCCCCCAAAAGCTGGGGGCAAAGAGGACGACTGATGAGAATTTCATTGACGGGGGACTGCGGAGAAAAGGGGCCAGGGAACCTTCCCAAATAGAGACTGAAACTCCAAAAACCTCTACAGGATCGGGTGACTGGAGGCTCAGGACCCCAGACTAAGAAGAAACTGGATCGAGATCAACTTTCTCTCTCCCTGCCACTTTTCTCCCCCCCCCCCCCCAGCACCCCCTCAGGAAGCTAACAGGTCTATTGTGTTATGTCGCCTTTGGGAAATTTGCATTGAGTATGACAACAGAAAATTACTATTGTTTACTCAAAGTTAAGGGGATTGCAGAAAGAGAAAACGTAGTCTTTACTTCTTTTCATTTTGTATCAATGTGTGTTTGGCAAGAAGTGGAGTCGTTAGGTTCATGGCATGAACTGCAAGACGTCAGTTTGTGACAATAAGGACTGTGAAGCTGCCCAAGTGTATTTTTAGAAGCTGCACTTTCTTGAGTTCCTTTCACACAAGGCTTGCTCTCTCATTACGTCCCCATAAATAATTGTATTTTAGAGAGAAGGAAACTATGGAAGCAGGAGGGAGATTGCTAAGATTTCCATTCCGCCAGCGCAGAGCACTGTTTGCAGGGAAGTTCCTGGAAAGTGACTGTGGGCTGAAAATTCAGTTTTTCCTAAAGCTCTGTTTGGTCCTCTTCTGTCAGATGGCTATGAAAATAGCACGCTGAGAAAATCCTGATATCCGTGCAGTCTTACTTTATCTTTTACACAGTGATTGATTTGACTTTGAAGCCCTGGTAACAAACACATCAGCTGTGCTGTATTTTTTCATGGATTTTTTTTAAATAAAGGAGAATAGCGCCTGTATTCATTGTTTCTTTCTGATATGCCTGCTTTTTTCTATCAACGGGTATTGAATTTACTGGAATTTATCCATCTTTTTCAGTTGATTATTTTATGCAGAGACAACTCCAAAGACACAAGAATATGAAAAATGTATGAATTAGTGTTCTTTTAGAGAACTAGTCCCTCCTTTTTTAAGACATAAGTGCCTACCTCGACTTGTAGTTCTGTAAAGCAAAGCAAAGCAAAAAGATGTAAATGATTGCAGTAGGCAAAATAAAGTATACAAGTTTTCCTTCCTGGACCACTTTCTGCTCCCAAAGGTCCCAGGAGACATCAAATCCTCCTGCCTTAATTTACCAAAATGCTGAATTGCTTAACCAGTATGGCTATATCCATCTAAAAAAGACATCAGGTTTGGAATGGAAAATATACACTCTCAGTCTTTAATTACTGCTTATTAGTAATTTCTTGTAGCAGGCAGCTGATTCTCTAATTCTGAAAGCCTGAAAAGCTTAACAGAAATCTGAAATTTAAAAAAAGGATTTTTTTCCCTTACACACATATACTCATCTACTTCCTCAAATTATCAGCTCAACCCCCAGAATTTAAGGTGTGATATGCTTCCCTGAGTTAAACCAAGAGAACATTTTGCTTTCAACCTTTTGAATTTGCTTTATTATTTTTCTTCTAAATGGTCTTTTACAGAGAGTTCTTAGGCTTTATTATAATACAGAATTATGTAATTATGGACGTGGTGCATTAAATAACATAGTGTGATAAACTCTTACATAAGCTTTATCCCCAGGCACATAGTAGGGATTCATTAAATACTTACTCAATGTTAATGTTAGTGAAATATGTAATTAATCACAAATTTAATAGCAGTAAGGTTAGGATCTTTTTCAGAAGAAAAGGGCATTTTGCCTGCAAGTTATTAGATTAATGCTATTGTCTAAATGTTGGTGTCCCCCAGAATTCGTATGTTAAAAACTAATACCCAATGTGGCCATGTGGTGGTATTAAGAGGTAGGGTTTTGGAAAGTGATTAAGTTAGGAAGACTTCACCCTCATGAATGGGATTATTGCCTTTATAAAAGAGGCTAGAGCTCGCTACCTTGCCCCTTCTATCATGAGTGAGACTTCACCAGACACCATATCTGCTGGTGCCTTTATCTTGGACTTCCCAGCCTCCAGAACTGTAAGCAATAAATTTCTGATGTTTATAAATTATCCAGTCTAAGGTATTTTGTTATAGCAGCCAGAATGGACTAAAACAGTAATATATTTGTGCTACTCGATTTTTTAAGAAGTTCAAATCTAACTTTAATGGTTGAAAGACAAGTAAATCTGAAACATATCAATTGGTCAATAATAGTAGCTAGTATCAAAAGCTACACTGATTATTTTCCTAGTAGAACAGACAATAAAATATTGTTGACTAAATAGTATAAGGTGCAAAGGAGGGATAAAACTGTATCAGCCTTCAGGGAACTTATTTGCTAGTATAATGACATTAAAATGTGAGGAGACAACTCAATGGGTCAGTAAATGGCTTGAATCAAAAGAATACTTGAGAAAATAGGGTTTTTTTTTTTTTTCTTTTTAGATCAGAAGAAGTAGAAGTCCTGAAGCTTTGGGTTAGAAAGTATTTTTAAAGTTAGTTTGTCCAGCCAGACCTTTAGGGGCCATTCAACACAGACATCTTGGGCGAAGGGGAACTCATCACTTCATAAAGGCAAGAACTTTATCTACAGAATGCTTACCACAGAGTAGAGTTCAATATGTATTGTGTGAATGAATGGATAATCTCCAAAGTAGTTCATTCCATCTTTGTACACCTTATTACATTTTTTTCTTATATTGTATAGAATGGGTTTTCCTGAAACTTCCGACCATTAGTCCTAGTTCTGCCATTTGCAGTCAAACAGAACAAATCTGTTGTATCAGTTACTATAGGCTATGTTATGCGAGAGTAACAAACAATTCCAACTTTCAGTGGCCTTCTAAGGGCAAAAGTTGTTTTCTTGGTTGTGCTGTGAGTCCATTGCAGGTCAGCTGTTTTATTCCATATCTTCTTACTCCAGGTCCCAGGCTAATGGAACAGTTGCCATCTTGAATGTTTCATGTTGCTCTGGCAAAAATAAACATTGCTCTGGAGGGTTTCATGCTGGCATTTAAATGCTGTGGCCCAGAAGTAGCACACATCATCTGGGCTCACAACTAATTAACCAGGACTAGTGGCATGGTTCCATGGAATCATCATAAGGAGGCCAGATAGTACAGCCTACCTTGTGCCCAAGAGTAGAGAGCTGTGTCTGAGGATACCATGTCTGTAATAACCCTTGTCCATTTAGTAGCCTGCCAGCTAAACAATTCCTTTCTGCCACTCTGTGGCCCAAGTCTTCTATTCTTTAGGGTAAACATTGCCAGAGCAGTCTCCCATGTTATAGAGACATGGTATGACTTTATTCACCATCTACTCTCTCTTTACAGGCAGCACTATAACCTCACCCCAAAGTGTGGCACCCTACAAATTTTAAATAACTCCTTTGTATTTACTAATATTATCTACATTTTATTTACTCAAGACTTGTTCTCCGGCAAGGGAACAATGAACAGGAACTTTTAACAACTATTATCTGAAGATGTCATGATCATTATCAAACTTTGAAATTTGGTTTTGAGTAGTTACTTCTCTTATTGTAAATATTAAATACTTTATATAATCTTGTAACACAAATAAAAAATTCTCATGGAAGTATTTGTTCATTCATTCATTCATTCATTCATTCATCCTATTTTTTGTTCATTCAACAAGTATATTGCGTACCTAGCAGATGCCAGGCACTCTATTAATCTGGGGATGTAGATATGATTAAGAGTTCTCTTCAAGAAACACATTTTCTGATTGGGCAGACAGACATAAAAAGTCATTACAATGCTAATAGAGGCACAAAGTATTATGTGAACAACTAGGAAGAAGCAAATAGCTAGCTGAGAAGATTTATGAAAGTTCCATAAAGGAATTGACACTTGAACTAAGTCTGGAGGGTAAGTAAGACTCCTCTAGACTGAAAGGGAAGATGGAGGGAGGATAGTTCAAACAGAGAAACTAGTGTGGAGAAAGGCACTGAGGATGACAAAACCTGTTGTTTAGGGAACTGTAAGGAATTCAGTGAGACTAGAACCTGGGGTCATTGTAAAGGCTGAAACCAAACAGCTCCAAATTACAAAAGCTCCACATTAAAAAATTACAATCTCTGCAGTTTGGACATGAATCTTGTACATCGGGGGTTGCTACTAGCTCTTATGTCTACCTTGGGCTAAGCATAGATGTAAGTAACCAAAGCCTACCGAGTTAAGACCATAAGCAGTGGAGGGGACTGTGCAATCTGAAGAATATATTCTCTGTTTAAATGGGATGGTAAATGCCAGTGATGCCAAATGTCCTATCTTCCAATTTCTTAAGAAAAGCTGAAAATTCAGACTTATATGGAAAATTGAAATATTAGATGTTGACAGCTTGATCACATTTAAAACTGTGCTGTTAGTCCTTAACCTAGTTTTGACCTACAGACATGTTTTGTATAGGTTATGTAAGTATGTTTCTAGTGAAGGCCAAACTCTTTATACCCATCAGAGTATATTGTAGCTCAGTCTATCCCATAGCCATGTGCCTAAGAATATCTTGAGGATATTTCATTTTTATTTTTTAAAAATTGAGTACACTAATTGCTTATTCTTCCTAACTTCTCTCTTGCTTTGAAGCCGTACTTCCCTGCCACTCAACAGTCAGAAATATGCACAACACTCTCAGACTTTCCTAGAAGCACTAGATGTCCTTTCATAAGGCATGCTGATTAGTTTCTTATAAGTTTGGTCCCACGAGTACATCCACATTCTTAAAGGCATTCACCGTACTAGACAATCAGTTTTTAAAATTCTTAACAACTTGGCTCTACAAATTATAATTTTTTATTCGACTTTCTTGACTTTTATTTTATAATTTATATACAATAAAATTCACCCATTTTATGTGTCCCATGAATTTTGAATACAAAGAGGGAACAAGAAAAAATGGTATTTTAAGTGAACTTCTGAGTAAATGGATACATGTGGAAAAGCAGCCGTGGGTGTCTGATTGCCTGGATTCTAATCCTGGTTCCAGAAGTTACTTCCTGTATGACCTTGAGCAAATCTCCAGTGTCTTTCTGCCTCAATTTCCTCATTCATATGACAGGGATAATAATAGTACCCACCTCTTGAGGTTAGTAGATGCACTACTTCAGCATGGAGGGAAGACTCAGAGACTCACAATTGTTTCTTTTGTTATTAATGTTATTGTCATTATTGTTCTAATAGAAAAAAAAAATCCTGGGATATAAATAAGAATAGAAAAATGAATTGTCTGGGATAAAAGTGGGGGATGAGTAAGTACTTCCTGGATGACATGATACATAATGCTTATGCCGGGGGTACACAAGCCAAAGAATAATTATGGCCTCTATTTCTGGAATATTTATTTTTTACTTAAAGATTTCAAAAGAAATTATTTTTCTATTAAAACAGTTACACATATAATGGAATTGAATGCAACATTTTACATGAATTTTTAACAAAAAACAAGAGTCTTTAAAGACCTTTTGTCTGCTCAAGACTTTGAGGAGAAGGGTGGGTACTGCGTTTGCTTCCTTCCGCTGCTTTCCCTCCTCTGTCACAGACCAAATACACCAGTAACACTTACCTTAAAATTGTGAAAGCAACTCTTATTTTTATGTGCTATGAATGCTGCCCAAATGCAGAATCTTTGCCATTAGTAAATGACCTTGGTAAAATCAAGTCACCATGAAGGAAAGACCCAAACTGAATTCTAGTTCCTATTCTGCTGCTAACCCACTGATTTGATGTCCAGAAGGGCAAAGATCTTTGTTATTTTCACTGATCGTCCCCACGCGCCTAGAATACATAGGTGTTGCTGAATGATTTGGGGAAAGACATTTAGTCTTTCTAAGTCTCAGTTTCCTCAGCCATAAAATGAAGAGGTTCAATCAGTAGATCTCAAATTTTAGTGTATCTAGGAATTAAATGGAGTGCCTGTTAAAAATACAGATTCTTTGACTTCATGTCCAGAAATTCAGATTTTGTAGAACCTAGATGAGATCCAACAATACACATGGATTTGGGAGACAGGTTGTAAGGGGCAGAAATCTAATTCAAAAAGGGAAGTTTTACTTTTGGTTTTGTTTCATTCTTTTGTTTCTCCTCTCCTCCCCACCCCCACCCCTCCAACCCCCCATAAATTGGAAAATACAGTGTAAGGACAGATTCAGGAATAATTAGATCTAGTTGCTCCAATAATGTTATTGAACATCTCTTGGTTCTGCATTATTCTGTGTTAACTTCATTCTTAGTCTGGGTTTCCCTTTATTATAGTAAGCCAGTCCTTCCCAGCTTCCATTTTTCTGACACAAAAACCCCAGCACAGTGAACATTCCTTTTTCTCGAATTTTCCAGCTAAAGAACCACACCTGAATTGTGACTGTATCAAATTGTATCATCCACCTATACCTGTACTCATCACAATGGTCAGCAGCTGTGATTCTCTAACTCAGCAGCCTTGGGTCAAATGCTCACCCAAGCATTTGGATTTGGAAGTACAGCCTCCCTACTCAAATCATGTAGACTGAGAGTGAGGGAGGGATCATTCTCCGAGATAAATTAGTAGTAATTTTTCTAGAAATAGGGAAAATGGATGCTTGTTAGCCAACAGTACAGATCTCCATCCACAACTGTGCATTTTTACTTAGATGAAAATAATCCAAATGATATGTTATAAAAGCATAACCAGTGTGCCAAGATATTGAGGCCTTCGGCCTTTAAGGTGACCAGGCATAGCCTGGGAAGTACCTAAGATGGTCACAGTCCTGAGCCAATAGCCTCATCTATTTATCCCAGTGTTTGGGACAAATATTAAGCATTTTCTGGGCTGGCCAGTTAGCTCATTTGGTTAGAGCATGGTGCTGATAACACCAAGGTCAAGGGTTTGGATTCCCATACTGGCCAACCACCAAGAAAAGAAAAAAAGGCATTTTCTGTGTGTTCCCCAATGGTGATTTATATGCAGGTGATGTGTGACTTACGCTTTGGGAATCAATGGATTTTGAATGTCATTCACACTTACAGGTCATCTCAAATACATGATGTAATGTTATTATTCTAGGATCTTCATAAGATAGCCTGGAAGTAGATTTATGGAACTGAAAAGAAGCAAAAGTTCCAGTTATGGTACAAAGAATGGGACAAACAAACAAGTAGGGCCACCACTTGAATCCTGCTCTGACTTGGTTAGCAGTTTGGTTTTATTTAATAATCTTGGGCAAATGCATTCTATTCCATCTAATGGATACAGCCCCAGCCTGGATCTCAGCATGCCTGGTTCCTTTTAATGTTTGAAGCATAAATAGATGCACATTATGCAGACAATGGAAAGGGGTAAGCAGGCAACAGTGTGGAATATAAAACTGAGTTGACTATTAGTCACCAGGTATGTCTTAGGTGCATTACATGTGAGTTCATGGAAGAAATGAATTCTAATGAATAAATTAACCCATTTTTTAAGTGAAGATTCTAATATTATTTTCTTAAGGTCATTAATAAAATTAATAAAATAAAATGTCTCCCCCTTTGTATTAAGTCATTAGTTTAGTAAGCAGATGGCTTCTCCATGCCCTTCTCCTGCCCCCATTTTCACCTACACCAAATCAACTCAATGTGTAAAAGAAAATGTTTTCAACAAATAATGCTGGGATAACTACGTATCCATGGGAAAAACAAAATGAACCTTGATCTCTACCTCACACCATACCCAAAAGTTTATTTGCAATGGATCATAGGTCTAGATGTAGACACGTTATGTTCACTCTGTGTTTCTCCTTTATCAAACATGAGACAGAGCTGATACAAATTTTGTACTTGGTCACAGGTTTTAATGGCTACAATTTTTGGTGTATCGATATGCTACCTCTTTCATTATCTAATACTAGCATCTCTCCTCTGCATGACTACATATTGACTAATATATATTAAGGGCCATAAACAAAACTGGTTCATTTTACAAATGAGCACATTTATTTGTAAATTAATAGCCAAGATGTATCCAAATGCAGACATGCTTTGTTCTAGTCTGGATATACAATAAAATTAATTTAAATAACTTTAATCAACTTCAAAAACAGCAAATTCCAAGACAATTAGGTTAACTTTAAGAACTCATATTTATTGAGTTAACAGATGGTAAATTAAAAAACAATGAAGCTAATTTTTAAAATCATTCATTAAATTAAAAAAAAAACAGACTTATTTAACAAAACCATTTTTAAGCTGGTTTTTCATTTCAATATGCATATTTTGAGATTCCAATTTGGGGGACTTCTAGAAAGACACTAAATGAGTTGCAATATATGAACACTCTTCCACCAAATTATTTTTAAAAAGCTTTAGAATCATCTGAAAAAGTATTTTGCTGACAATAAAAATATAAGAAATAAGCATATTCCCCTTATTGGAAGGAATGAAGGGTCTGCTTCTTCAATTCCAATTTGCTCCCTAATGTGCTCTGTGGTATTCTGTGTTGCTGACCCTGACATCCCTTGGATATTTTCTATGCTAGCAGAGTGAAAGTTGCTCCTAGCCAGAACTGCATTTCTGCATTTCTAACAGTCAAACATAAAAAGCTTTCCTCTGATGCCTTCTTGAGCCTTGTGCACTGTTGACTTGAAATATGTTAGCATCACAAAAATGTTCTCTCTTCATCTTTTTTGCTTCCTGCTCTGCTCCCTAATTGTAAGTGCTAGAAGCTAACTCTGTGAGCTTACAGGAGAAGGGGAATTTCACAGAAATACTTAGATGGTAAGTACTTAACTGGTAGGTACACCAAAAACACAGGGACTTTTTCTCTTGGGCTCCCACTTGGTCAGGTCTCCTTGCAGTTTTTGGTGGTGGAGCAATTAACATTCCCCAATACACGTAGTGTGCCAGAAACTCTGGTTGTTTCCATATGAGAGATGAATCGTGTCTCCTACATTCTGAGGTTTTATAGATGGAACAGGGGATAACACCATTGATAAATTAAGATATGTTATTTGTATCGTACTGGCTATTATTAACTTTAACGTGATGGCATATTTACAACTAGAGCGATTCGTGTAGAAATGAAGTTGTTCCATAAAAAAATTGTGGATAGATTTGTTTGAATGACTGCTTGTTCAATTAGTGTTATAGTGTTTTCTTTACCATGGACAGTTGCGAATTGCGATATAATTAATTTATGGTCCTAGAAACTCCTCATGTAAGATCTGATCATGCTTTACGTTGTATTCCATCACTTGATCAGTAATGTTTAGGATTGCATTTACTGGTTTTGATAGACCAATTTATTAGTTGTAAATTGAGTTAAAAGCATTTAGAGACATAAAAACATTTATTATTGAAATTACTATAGTAAAAATTATCTTATTGTGCATTTGAAACTCTTTAGCCCATAGCCCCTTTTCCCCTTTGAAATAATTGTTTTTATAATAACCTTTTGATAAAATGAGGCTTCTTAGGAATATAATTATAACAATATAACAGGAGAGACTATATTATTTTTAATTAAATAAGAACAGGTAAAAATAAGAATAGATTATGACTAAATAAAAAATACAGTAGGAATAGAGGTAAATGCCAGACATAAGCTAGTAAACTTTTAAATTTCTAAGACCAAAAAAAAAAAAAAAAAAATCCTTTCAGTATATATGAAGAAAAACACATATGCTTTTGTGGATTGCCCTCATACTACTTACATAGAAGAAGAACTTTAAAAAAAAACAAAGGTAAATTTCCACATAATTTTAAGAGAAACAAGTTTGATTCTGCAAGTTTCATGCCTACCCAATTATTGGCTTATGTGTAAAAGCAAAAGAATAACATTTAAAAGTCTTCCAGGTATCAGAAAATATAATCACCAAGAGTCTTTTTGCAAAAACTAGAGAGAGATATTGTCCAGATCATCTGAGAGATGAGATAGTATAAAAACTCACGAATGGGAAATTTTAGAGAAAAAGATCAGTGCTAAGCATTGAAGGAAAAGACAAAGCAATAAATGAATAAAATATAGTGAAATAAGAGTGAATTAAGAATTGATGCTGATGTCTAGATATTTTTTAGTAAGGGGAGAAATGTTTTCAATAAAATAACCCTGAAAAGAAGTTTTAAAATTTTTAAATAAAGTGTCTATACCTGATGATCACAATGTAGAAAGGGGATGAAGGAAACAAAAGCATTAGAAGGTGTTGCTTTATTTTTAAGTCATTAGATGAGAATGCATTTAAGGATAGTTGTCTGTAATTTAATATAGGCACTAGAGGAATTGGAAACATGGTATCTATTTTGTAAATAATTGTCAAAGATAAAAAGTAAACAAAATATAGTCTGTGCAGAAGACAAACTGGAAAAGAAATAAACTATCAAAAAGAAGAAAGTGTGAAATAAGTCCAGTCAAGCTTAAAAAATTATGACATGTATAAATGTCTTAAATTTCCCTATTCAAATGGTAAGAGCCTCAGGTTAAATTAAAATAAAAGTCTAATGATTTGGTGGTGCTTAAAAAAGCCATACTTAAAGAAAAATGACACAGAAATATTTGTTAACATGTTCATATTCACATCAGATATAGCAAGTTGAATACCAAAGTAGAATTGTTGTCAAAAACAGTAAACAGGGCAAAAGGGACTATTTTATAATCATTAATAGTGTAATACTACTGAAGGAATAATGGTATTGAAAGATTATGTGTTAAATAACTTTTAAACAAAAGAATTATTTATACATCCTGTGTTTTTAATATAATAGAACTCACCACAGCAAAATAATGTGTATCCAAGCAGTACAAAATTTTATAAAATTAGGAACTAATGAAATGCTTAATATTAGTAGGTTAAAAAGCATTAGATAAGGGCCAAGCCCGCCGCGGGTTCGGATCCTATATAGGAATGGCTCACTGGCTGAGTGCCAGTCACGAAATAGACAAAAAAAAAAAAGCATTAGATAAAATTTAATACCTGTTTCTAATAAAAAGTAAAAATTAGCAAAAATAAAATATTTTCTCAACATTATAAATATTCTATACTAATTGTCAATGTTAAAATTAGAATACTAGATGTTAATGTAAAAATACTAGAAATATATTTAAAAACAGGGTTGGGATAGAAGTTGCCATAATGGTTTTGCCATAATGTTATTCAAATGAATTTTAAAAGGCCTGATCAAGGTAATAAAACATACTAAACAAAAAAAAGCTATAAAGAGTGAACAAAAAGTACAATATTATCATCATGTACTGGAATGATTTTTATAGTTTGAAAACTCAAAGGAGTCAATGAAAACATAAATAAACCTAATAAATTAGTAAAATATTAGAAGACACATAAACATTAACATAAATTGACAGTATTTCTAAATATCAGCAAACTAACAGAAACATAAACTTTTAAGAAATTCATTTTATAAGAACAACAAAATGTGAAAAGCACTGATTGATTTTAACCAGAAATATGTGACCTATCTAAAGAAAACTTTTTGACAGCTATAAAAATTTTAAGTTAATCAAAAGACTGGTTTCAAGTTTAAAAGGTAACATTTTTATATTGTTAATTTTTTTCAGGATATAGATTTAATGGAAATCTAATAACAATCTCTTCTGTTTTTTTAATTTTGAGGTAGTTCTGACAGGAACTTAATTTTAACAAATCTGGAAGAGAAAATAGGTCAGAATAACAAAATTCAGTTTTGAGAAAGAAGAGCAATGAGAGACTAGTTTTATCAAATATTAAAATATACTACAAAGTTATAATAATTAAAATCATGTGGTACTGGCACCACAATAAATAAAGTCAAAATATGTAGTCAAAATAAATCATTTATAAGAATGAAGTATTAGATAATGGCAGGAGCACAAATCAATGAAAAGGAAAAACATTTTGCAGTATGTGAACTGATTAACCGTTTGGAAAAAAATCACTTTTTATACTCATCATACACATATAATGAATCACTGAAACTCAAACTATAGGATTTCTGAAGGAACTTTTTTTTTAATAGACTTAGAATGTTGTAACAAATTGCAAAGTGAATGATAAAATAGATTTGATTATACTAGCACAACAGTATAAAAAGCAAACATAGCCTAGGTGCAATAATTTGAACATAACAGAAAAAGTTAATATGATTATTCACAGGAGTTCATACAAACTCATTATAACACCCAACCAATATATAAAATTAGAATCACATTTTACAAAGATGAAATATAACATATTTGCAAACATGTGAAATATTCAGCCTTAATAATAATCAAATGAACATATACTAAAACAAAGTAAGTTATATTTAGGCTTAATCAATAATTTTTAAATTAATGTCAAGGACTTACACTCCCAGCTATTATATTGAGATAAACTAACTCTCCAAGGACAAGAAGAAAAAGCTGAATAAAACTTAGAAAACATTTGTTTAAAGGTGTTGGAGAGCTCCAAGGTGGAGAGGGCTTGAGAGCCCACAAATCCAGAGAGCAGGGAATCCAAGAGAGAGCTCACTTAACTGCCTGTTAGAAGCTAAAGTAAAACGTCACTTGACAAAGATATGGTCTTCCAGAGGCTCAAATTATCTCCACAGTTTTTCATACACAATGTTTGGCATTCAATAACAGTTACCAGGCATACCAGAAGACAAGATAAAATGACCAAAAACAGAACTAGAGGAGATCCAGATATAAGAGTAACAGACTTTAAAATATCTGTGATTAATAAATTAAAGAAATTAGATGAGAAGGTTGAAAATGTTAGCAGATTACTGGTAACTATGATAAAGAATCAAATGAAAATTTCAGAACTGAGAAATAAACAGACAAATTAAAAACTCAACAAATGACTGTAAGAGCAGATTAGAAACAATTGAAAAACATACTGATGAACTGGAAGTCAAAGCAATAGAAAATTTAATGTTAATGCCTGAAGTCAGAAAGGGTTCATTGAAAAATGGATTTTTCTGGAGTAACTGGTGGCATATAAATCTATATAACACTTTTGGAAATACTTCAGGAACATCAATCAATTATTTGAACAAAAAAGGTTTATATCTTTTGTCCCAATAATCTTATCTCTGGGAATGTATCATAAGGAAGTAATTATTTACATGTACATTGCCTCATGTATGAATATATTCAGACACTTATTTATGATAGTAATAACTATCTGCAGACAACGTTTTAAGTGCTTTATTTCAATTAATCCGGTTAATCCTCACTATTACCCAAGGTGATAATTACTATCACTATCCCCATTTTACGTATGAGAACACTGAAACATTGAGAGGTCAAGAACCTTGCTTAAGATTAATACAGCTAGGGAGTAGAGGAACAAGGGATTGAACCAGGCTGTCTGGCTCCGCATGCCTTTTAACCTGCCCTACACTTTTGGAAGCAACCTAAATAGCTAACAACTTGAGACTTGCTAAATATGTACAGTATACCAAGTCTATGTAATATTTTGCAGGTATTAAAAATGATATTCTGAACACTTTTAGCAACATGATAAATAATTCTGATATAATGTGAAGAGAAAAAATCAAAATCAGAACTACAATGAATTGAATATTATGCATGTAATTGATTGAAAGCAAATATCCCAAAAGGCTAACAGCAATTATGTGAGGTTAACAGCACTATAGTTTCTTTTCTCATATTCTCAAATTTTTAGTAATGTGTGTTCCTGATATTGAAAAAATACAGTTATTTACGAATAAAAAAGCAGTAGAGTATATTGGGTAAGAGCATGGGCTCAGAAGCCAAACTGCCTGTGTCACCATGTGTTAGTTGTGAGACCTTGGGCAAGTTACTGACCTTCTGTTTATCAATTTCTAAGTTTATCTTGTAAAATGGGGATAATTATAGTAACTAAGAAGTCAATTGTGGGGATTAAATATGCTTTACATAGTTATTTAGAACAGTGTCTGGTACTTAGAAAATATGCAAGCATAAGCTATTTTGTCATTGTTATTGTTATTTTACAAGCAAACCTCATTGTTTTAGAGCACTTCAGTGACCAGCCAAAATGACAGTTTCCTCCAGCTGGTCCTCAGATAGGCCCAAACATTAGCAGTAAGTTTCATTTCTATATGTGAATCTTAATTTGTCCTTACTGTGAATTCCCAAGTACAGAGGTTCTAGGAACCTACCTGCCATTAGTTGAGAGGTTACTTCTGAACTCTTTCCAATAGGCAATGACAAAAATCAAATATCTGATGTGTTTTTTATTTTCAAGAAGCTCAGTCTTCCTGCTTGTGTCGCATCTCTGAGCATATGTGCATGAGTGATTGAAACTACCCATTGAGGCCAGTATTACATTAACACCATCAGTACTGAATTGGAGAAAATATTTTTCTACTTTGTCATTTTCACCTGTCTCTAGATACATGATTTTTTACCAGCTCCATGGTCTGACAGAATAACAATAGAAAGATGTTTGAAAAATACTCATAGGACATTTGCTGTGATTTTTTTCTGAACTGAACACCCCAGGGGGCCTAAAATGTGCTTTAAAACTTTTTTCCACCTGGGAGATGCAAAAAATTTGAAAGATGTTGGTAGAATTTTCTCCTTGCTTGAAATAGTTTTATTAAAATTGTAAAAAATGTACATATTTTAAAAATCTAAGATATCAAGATTTATGGTTGGCTGTCTTAATGACTAATGAAATAATACCTCATAACAACTCCTGCAAATTAAACTGACAGGTGTTTACCAGGTAGGATATTGCATTACCTGTGACATGAAGGGATACAAATTGGTATTTCATACATTTGTGAGAACAATCACCTTTGATATGTCTATTTAGTTTTCAGATGTTGCAGGCCTCTGCTCTCATAAGAGTTTAGCTGCAGAACCCACCTGTGAATCCTCTTAGCTGAGTCCACCGTTTCACTAATGCTGTTTGTCTCTGAACTACCTCGTCAAGACCATCTGACATTCATTGTCAAAGTCCTTTGGTTAAACTTTCTAATAATTCTCAGCTCTGTAATATGGTAAATGTTTAATGCATTGCTTTAATACCTGAGTTTTCCTAAAGTTATTATTCCTTTTAGGCTTATTCATGGAGGTATTTCTGGGTTTATTCACCCCCTCCCCTTGCCATTAGATCTAGCCCAATCCTTCCACACTGTCTTTTCTAACAGGCATGTTCTGTTTGACATTATACCACTTGTTAAGACAGATTTACCTTCTAATTCTCAGGCCAGCATTTTACAATCAGGGATAACTGGTCACATGAAGAACAAGAAAAGAGTATATTAATAGTGAAATTCCTTTCTCCTCTTGAAAAAAATGGATGAAAGGATTCAATCAGCAAGTGGCGAATCAATGACAAACAGCAACAAGGCAAGAAACAATGTTAATAAAAGGTGTTCCCAAGATTATTAGTGTACATGAATTAATTTCTTATGTAGGTATTAGATACTGGACAATTTCGTATTGTAATAGTGTAATTAGATGCGATTTCACATATTCATGTTGCCACATGAGGTTAGATGGAGTTGGGTTTGGTCCCCTCTCTAACATGCCTTCAGTGTCTGAACTTAGGTAAGTTTCTAAACAATTTTGGGCTTCTGTACCTGCACTTGAAAATGGGAACAATGCAACACCAATGGCCAATAATTTCATCAATTATGACTATGTAATGAAACCTCCATAACACCCCTAAATGATGGGGTTCAGGCAGATGGATGAGCCAGTTGAGGCACTGGGAAGGTGTGCACCAGCAGCTCCAAGCCACCCCCACCCCATACCTTGCCCTATGCATCTTTTCCACGTGGCTATTCCTGAATTGTATCCTTCATAATAAACCAGTAGACAAAAGTAAGAAGAAAAAAAAAGAAAGAAAAATAAGAACACCAGTATTTATCTATTTCTTAGTTATTGGGTTATGAGGACAAAATGTCATAACATAAAACACCTGGCACCTAGCAAGCACTTATTAATGCTAGCCCTACTCACCCCTATTTATGGGGATAGAAAGAAGAGATAATACACAATTCTGCTTTTATCTTCAAATATAGCCTTCACTGATTATCTTATGAACAAAACCATTGACTCAGAAAAGAAGTGAAATTCTTATGTCTTCATCCTTTATTCCTTCATTCATTTCTCAGCATTTTATTGAGTTTCAGCTATTATCTAAGAAGGGTGTGCTGTGCGAGACAAACAGGAGAGTCAAGTATTGATTCTATTCTCAAAGAGATTGGAGTCTAGAAAGAGATATTATTTTTTTTAAAAAGCCAGAAGAAAGACAAAATAAACATAATTTATCATCTTAGTTCATAATCAGGAAAAATTATTTTAACTGGGGTTACCAGAGAAGGTTTTATTGAGGAGGAACTGTTTGGGCTTTAGAAAGGATACAGTTTAGACAGGAAGGAGAGAGGGAATACAATGAGCCAAGACTAAAGAAGTATGATTGGGTGAAAAACATTTGCCTAGGATTAGAAAGACGTTTGGCATTACCTTGGATGAACCACTTCTCCCTGGTCTTCAGTTCCTTCCCTTGTGTGAGATATGAGATAATCCCTGCCCTATCAGTCTTTCAGGACTCTGGCGAAGATCAAATGGGAACCTGCATGTGGAAGCTCTTTGGAAACCATGAAGCACCCTGTAAATGAAAATGTTATATATATTTTTTTATTTCCTCCGTGTATCATAAACTTCATGATGGCACTTGACAAAGCTAGTCATTTTGGTCTTTAAAAAATGTTTGATGAAATAATGAACTATTGATTGAATGAATGAATCCACGAATGAGTGAATAAATGAATGAAACAAACAAAGGCATGGAGTAGGAAAGCATACAAGGGATTCACTTTGGAAGCATGAACTACAGCTGGGTGTTAGGAATGTCACTGTCCCTAGTTGGAATGGGTTCACTAGGACAGTGGTTCTCAGAGCATGGTCCATGGACTGGCAGCATCACTATTACCTGGGACCTTGTTAGAAATGCAAAAATCCTGGTCCCCCACTCAGGCCTACTGAATCGGAAACTCAGGGTGGGGCCCAGCCATCTATCTGTGTTTTTAACAATCTCTCTAGGTCATTCTGATACATAGTAAAGTTTTGAGAGCCATGACTTTGTGCTAAGATATGGAGTTTGGAAATTATTCTGCTGTAAATTCAATGCTAATGAAGGTTTTCACCTGTGGGTGGACATAATCAGAGTCATATTTCTAGGATGATGAAGCAGGAGGTTGTACCTAAAGGACTTTATGACTTCAAATGTAGAAAAGATAATTAGAAATACTGGAAAACTGTATTTGTCAAGCTCCAGAGTTGAAGATTTTGGTTTTTTCTATTTCCGGATAATATCCACTTAATCACCTAAGAGACAAAGCATAGCAGGCAGTGCTCCCAGGCACTGAGGAAACCTACTTGGTCTGCAGAGTCCAGGCAGTATGAGAGTGTTGATGTGAAAATATGAGAGCACACTGTCAAATATGACCCTAACCTTGCTGCAGAGAGGGGAGTAAGTAGGCCTTTTGGTCTTGACCAACAGTGGGGAAACGTTAAATGGAACTTTCCAAACTGATTTAAGTGGGCAGCTTTTCCCAAGACTGGGCAAACTGCACTGGCTACAAGGACAGCTGTGTCTTTAGGGCTACTGGATACAGGTCTGCTAAAGGGGAGCACATTGCATGCAGGAGAAATGAAGAGCCTCAGAGGAAATGCGCATCTTAAGGGAAAAAAGTCAAGACACACGGGCAGGACAGGTCAGTTGGGGAGAAGGTGTGTGTGGGGCTGGAGGTAAGATGAGAGTTGTTCAGATTGCTAGGATGATCAGTCATCCTGGTTTGCCCATGACTGAGGGGTATCCTGTGACACAGGATTTTCAGGATGACCCCTGCCAAACCAGGGCAATTGGTCACCCAAAGACTACATTCCCTCACCTGTGTTCAAAATCTGAAGAGAAGGTGTAACAGTACAAAAATCACTGCTCTCGACCTTGCTTCTCAAAATATTGTCCATGAACTAGCAGCATAGGCTTCATCTAGGAGCTTGTTAGAAATGCAGATCCTCAGGCCCACCCTAGACCTGCCAAATTATTAACAAGAGCCCTGAGTGATTGGTATGCCCATCAGAGTTTGGGAATGACTGCCTTAGAAGATCCTGTAAGCTGTGGGTAGCATCTCCTAGTAAAATAACATCACACAGGTGGAGACCAGAGACTATCTTCTTGGCTGTGATATGGCTAATATCCAGGTTGACCAGGTCAACTTTACCTGGAAAGGAGCAGAAGCACCAGGGAAGGTCGTATACTGCGATATGAGGGATGGATGGCATCTCAGCAGAGAGGGAGAGGGATGGATGACAGAAAGTAGCCAGGAGGGGGGCTCTTACTATTAATAGTAGTAGTTGTAGAGAATGTGAAGAAAGCCAGAACTCCAACAATTGTGTGGTGAGAGTAAAGCTAGAGAAATACTCTTCTGTAACTATTCCTGTGCCCCTATTTTGTTTTTTTTTTTTTTACCACTTCTAGGCTGGTGTGGGCTGGGAAATGGGCTATGTTTGGCAGTGTGGAGCCACATGCAGTACAGGTAAGCTTGTGGAGAAGAATAAAAAGTGATCACCCACTACAAGTATTCAACTTCAGCATCTTGGCCTCACTCACTTGCATATCATTTAAATATGCAAAGGAAGTTCAGTTTTCTTTCTTTTTCTCTACTTAGTCTGATCTTCATGGGCTCCAGCACTGCAGTCAAGCAGGGATAATTTACACTTAATTCTCCTCCAGTTTGAACATAAGTGTTTTACTTTAAGTGTTCACAACAGGTTCTTAAATTCAAACACGCAGCAGAGTCACCTAGAGGGCTTATTGAAATAAAGATTGCTGGGTCCACCCCTGGGGTTTCTGATGCAGCATATCTGGGGTGGAGCCACAGAATTTGCATTTCTAATGTGTTCCCAGGTGATGCCAATATTGGTGGTCCACAGACCATGCTTTGAGAACCTCTGATTCAAACTATTCAGAGTTTCATTCGCATCCAAAGGTGTTGATTTAAAGAGTCTTTTAGATCAATGCTTCTCAAACTGATTGATCTTGCCAATAAATTGTGGACCAAATGCATAGTCCTATTGTGCATGACCAGTATTCAGCTTGTGCCACAAGCGACTCACCATGCCAGTTCAACACACCTGAACTGGTCTATATCCTGTTCAACAAGATTAGTCCACTGATCACTTACTGTGATCTCACGGCCATGTCAATTTATGATAAAAGTTTCTAAACATAACCTCTCACCTGTATTTATTTCACCTCAGAACAGTAACAATTTGTGGACTGGCTCTGGCCCTTGGGCCAGATGTTGTGTAATACTGTTATAGATGACCCAGCCTCTGTTAGGGAAATAAACAGTCTTTCTCAGATTCTCTACTTCTTTCTTCTAACTTATAATATAGCATCTGAGTAGATGAGGGGAGGTCTTATTATATCCTTGTGGCATGCTTGGGTTATGCACTGTCCTCTGAATAATCAATACTCTTCTACTACAAAGAGGCTGGATTTATCTTTTCCCTGGGATTGGGACCACTGAAATGTGAATGGGTCTCATCTGATCTTGTGGGATGATGTGTGCTGGTCCTTACCACTATTACCATAGTCTTCAACATTTCCCCTGGTATAGAAGAGGCCTCATGGCCTCTTTTTCCCTAGACCTCTGCCAGTCCACTAGCACTCTCAGTGGGGAAGTGAGAAACCCTGGGAATCCCTGCTTCCCACACAAAAGCCATGATGAGACAGGAATGCCTTCTAAGTCCTGTATAAGATCTACTCACTTTCTGCTGCCACCTCTCTACCATGGATCCTGAGCCACAAGGGGTATAGTGTTGAGTCAAAGGAGCAGAGTCTTCTAGAAAAATGCTGAAGGCAGCTCATACCTTAGCCAATTGTTAAATTTTGGGGAATTTTGCAAGCCAGTTGTTCAAGCAGTCACTGTTAAAAATTAAGTAATATAAACTTACATTCAAACATATATTATAAAACAAAGATAATTGATACTCAAAAATCATCACTTCCTGTTTATTGCTCTACATTTTACTACTGTCTATGTCTATTTGTAAGTGTATGGTGGAAATGCTATATAATGCTGTAATACCACACAGCTCTTCCCAACTCTGTGTCCAATGACATCACTTTGGTGGTTTGAAATTAGCCGCAGTGGGAATATTTACATCATGGAAATTGGCAAACACTACAAATCAGGGCTCCACCCTCCCACACCTCCTCCCCTCCCAAAGCCAGTTGTTAAACATTTACCAGCACACCACTGCCTAGAACCTGTAGCTGGGAAAGTGAGCCACTAACTCGATGGCCTCTGCTCACTCTATACCTATCTAGGTGTAGCAAAGCTGCTCTTTTCCTGAGTGCTAGCCCCAAGAAAACATATGTAGAGGAGACAGTGAAAACTAGAACACTGAGGTCATCATATCCACCTGCCCTACTTCTGGGAACCAGAAAGAGAAAACTTCTAGCTTTTTATTCCTCCACAGCTTATCCTTTATACATTGAGGATAAACATTCATGGCCTAATAGCACCTCTCTAGTTTTCTTCCCCCAAATCTGTAAGCATAGTCTAATCATGAGAAAACATTCAACAAACTCAAACTAAGGGACATTCTACATAATACCTGACCAACTGTCTTCATAACTATCAAAGTTATGAAAAACAAGGAAAGACCAAGAAATGATCACAAGCTGGAGGAGACTAATGTACTAAATACAATATGATATGATGGATTGGATCAAAAAGAAAAGACATTGATAGAAACTGGGGAAATCCAGATGAAGTCTGAATGTTGTACTATGTTAATTTCTTAATTTCAATTATTGTGTCATGGCTATGTAAGACACAAACATTAGGCAAAGTTGGGTAAAGGAATACAGGAACTCTGCAACTTTTCTGTGAATATAAGATTATTTCAAAATAAAACTATGAAGGAAAAAATGGATAACCTAAGTAGTAGGTAGAATAGAAATCTTCTTCTGTGGAAAAAACTTATGATCTGCAACCACCTGCATCGTGATATGATAAAACAGGAAAAGATAGGGATGGTAGAAACATTTTTTCTCTTAATAAAACTTGGCTTTCAAGTCATTCATCTATTTGCAGAATAAAACATTCTATTTAGAATGTAACAGGCTGAACATTAACTCTTTCTTTCCCTTTTTCTTTACAGTCTTGCTGTAACAATTCGAATCCCCGCACACGGAAGGTGGATGTCTCCAGATGTTAAAGGAGGTCATAAACAAGGAAAGTATATTAATATAAATTAAAAGCATTACCTTTATTTCACATCTATCTGAAAATGGGCCAGTGTTCACACAGCTACATTTCTTTCTAAATGGAAGAATAACCAGGAAGAAAGTACTAGAACAGGGAAGAGTGAAAGTGCTCTAGGACAGTGCTTCTTAAGCTTTGATTTGTACTTGCATGCCTTGGGGATCTTGTTTAAAAGCAGGCTCAGATTCAGTAGGTGTGGGGTGGGGCCCAACATTCTGATTGTCTAATAAGTTTTCAGATGTTACTAGGCTGCTGGTCTCTGAGTAGTAAGAGTCTAGGGCCCTTTAGCATCTCCTCTCCCCTCTGTATAGTCAGCAAAAGGAAAGTGCTTACTGGTCAGAGACTTAAAAGACATAGGAAATACACAATACCTCTATAAGACCAGAAACAAACAAGTTAAGCAAAGAAGAAGCACATTAATCAAAATAAGACATTATGCACACACTGAGATGGAGTGAAAGATGGACTATCCAGGCATTCATTGGATTTAAGAGAAGCTTGTTTTGATGTTTAATTTCAAGTCCTCAGTAAGAATCAGTATGTAGTCATATCCTTTTACTGGAGAGGAAAAATTCATTTTCTACCAAGGAGGAACTAAAGCTCTCAGAATCACTGAGTTGCAGAGAGCCTATTTACATGAATCTGTACCCTTTCCCAAAAGTTTCTAATGATTATGGTTTCAGGATTTCATTTTTTCAATGCATACTCTTTATCTACGAAAAAAATTCTCTCAAACATTTAAACTAGAAAAACAGGTAATTTACTTGTATCATAGAGACAACCCATGGGGTCAAAAAAACATGTACATTTTAGAATTTGGAACATTACAGCAAAAGAATAAAGTGTTATGCTTGTGTATGTGTGTGTTTTTACCCCACATTATTAGGAGCTCCCAAGGTGTAACAAACATTTGCAGAGCCACTCAGTTAGCATTTAAACTATGAGGCATTTTTCTAGAAGTGCAAGCTTGTTCAGTGGTCCTGTAGGCACTTTGACAATCTTATATGTGATTTATAAATATTGTGATGTACTTGACCGGAACAGACCTGATTTCGCTAATCACTTATCAGTTCTTTCACTTAGTATTTCCTTAAGAAGCAAATTGCTTGTCTTACCAAATAAATATTGTTCAATTTGCAGAAAATATAAATAATATTACAAATAGTAAAGTGAGATTATGTGTGCAGACCCCTGCATCCTTGTCGACACTGTTGTGTTTTGTAATAGCTTTTCCTTGTGCTATTGCTACTGCCATACAGACTTCTTGTGTGATCTTTGGCTTTCTTAATGTCTCTTCAGGGATCAATAAAGAATTTCTTTTTTTCTTAGATGCCAACTTTATCTCCCTTTAAGAATACGGTATTAGTTTCAAGGACTACTCAATTTAAAGCAACCTTGTGAAAATACAGTCTCCCACGACTGATGCTGGTTGGGTACGAAAAAAAAAATGTAGGTTGATTTTATACCCGGAGTACAGATCGTTGAAGGGGAAAGGGGCTACTTTTTAAACCTGCAGCCTGATCAATTGTTTGAAAAGTTGCTTAAAAATAGTCTTAGCCTACATTGCTCCTCTGATTCTTATCTGTGGAAATGGGAAAGTGTGTATACATCAGCTACTTGTTTCTTTTAAGTACTTATCATCATTTTTCTCTTGAAATAAATATTAATAATAGAAAATTATTAAATTGCCATTTTAATGTTTTATATGAAATGTCTGATATGTGTATTAGCAATGAAGATGTATGCCTCAAATAGGAACAAACAATTCATTAAACCAAATTTTAAATTTAAGCAGAGCTAGTATATCGACATTTTTGTATTTCTCTTTTTCTTGGACCTATTGGTTTACTTAAAATAATAGGTTTGACCTATTATTTTATTTGTTATTCTACCATTTAAAATATAAATACTGGGATGGCCAGTTACCTCGGTTGGTTAAAACACAGCCTTGTAATACAAAGGTCACAGTTTCGGATCCCCAAACTGAAAAGCCACAAAAAAACCCCAAAACAACCAAAAAAAAAAAAATTTTTTTTGTCTCAAATTCTTTGTGTAAAGGTGAGTGTATAAATAAATACAAATACAAATAAATAACTAATGATCACATTTCTACTGGGAAACAAAATTATATCTCATTTCAAATGTAAAAATTCTTCCTCAACTATGGGTTTTTGCACATGCAAGTGTCGGCTAAGCTTGATTCTTTTATTCTTTTTTTTTAATAAGAAAAATTGGTAAATCTGAAATAAAATTGGAAAATATTATCTTTTCTGCAAATATACTAATAATACCAAAAAAAGCCAGAAAACTTACTTAAAAAATAATTGTTTTTGACAACAGATTTATAAAGAGAAGCCTGATTAATAAATTTCATTGTTGTTCTTCTTAGATGCAGCCGTGTTCCCTTGGACTGTATGATTTCAGATGACCTTGTGCTTTCCTGCAATTCACACTAAATAATCAAGAAACAAAGTATTAAAAAATTAATAAAAGTTGCAGGGAAAAAGGATAGTCCCATAATAGGAAAAAGAAAATGTAACTTTATTTCATCATATTTTTAAAGACCATTAGTGCTATGCATGGGTCCTTTAGAAATATGAAATGGTATATTGTTTAAAAGTTGTTTTAACTACCAGTGACTGGGGGGTAAATTGGCACAACCTTTCTGTTGGGCAGGGAGACAATGGTCATTCAAAAACAACACAAAACAAAAAAACTTAAACTGTATAAAACTATTTATACAGAAATATTCACTTTTAGAAATTTATGCTAATGAAATAATTATCAGTGTGTTCACAATTAAGTATAAGAATGGCCATCCTGGCATGGCATATATCAGAGGAAATTTGGAAACACCCTAATGTCCAAACATAGGACTAGTTTAGTAAGTTATGATACATCCAATCTGAAATTCCTTTCACTACCACAAAGAAATCATGTAGAAAAACATTTAATAATATGAGATAATGCTAAACATTAAGGAAAAAATGTGTTAGAAAATAATTTGTACAAAAGCATGTCACACACACATGCTATATATGTACATATAATATGTTATACAATAAAATGTTAATGGTATCTGGTTTGAGATGTAATTATTTTCTTTTTGCTTATCTGTATTTTATTGACTTTTAAACAAATAGCATTATGTTTTAAATAATGATAATGATTTATTTTTTAAATGAATTCCATTAGTATACTCCCATTTGTCCTTTGAAAATTTGATAGCTTTATATACTAATAATTCTATAACAAGTAGTTGTTTTAAAAAATAGAAATAGATCAGGGAGTTGTTCTAAAACAAAGCAAGAAAAGGTTTGGTAAAATACCTTAGTGACTTACTTTGTTAATAGATAAACCATAAATATCCTGATGAATTATTTCCTTGTGAGAAATTAGAATTGCCCTGGCTCAGATTACATTTTCTTGTAATACCACCGAGGCCATAAGCAATTTGCATAGCTATTCCAACTTTATATCTTAAGGAGTAGTTTTTTAACATTCCTGCATAGATAAGATAGCTCCTGGAATCTTCTCAGTGTTCAACTATTTCTTTGATGACTATCTATAGTGGTTGACTTGTTGTATGAATGTTAAACTGACATATTTATTAAATGTCTATTAGTGGTTAGATATTACTAACTACTGAGCATACCAGAGAGTCTGAGGTATGCCATCTGACCTAAAGGAACTATAATATTGTTGGGGAATAAATAATATGAAACAGAACATTTTAGAAAAAATAATATAATCCAAGTACTAAATTGAGAGATAAGAACCATGGTATTTATAAAAAGCAAAGAATAAATGTGGGCTGAGAGTTTGAGAAAAGGGTCAAAGAAAAACTGTGACTTGCCCTGGCTTTGGAAAGGTGAGTGGGACTGGGTGTGAGAGAGAAGGGGGACAAACATTTCCATTCAAAGATGAAGGTCTAAAGTCCATAGGGCTGAATTTGTTAGTTGTGGTTGTGTTTACTGCAATTCGATCAGAGTTAGGGATTTGGTTGGCTCAGGACAATAAGGAAATCTGGCTGGAAGTTCCTGTCTTCCTAATGAGGGAATCATGAGAAGAACGTGGCAGGGGTCAGGTAAGAGACTTGATGGAGGACCCTGAAGTTTAAGGTGAGGGGTGTCTTCTCTTGGCTTTTCTGACACCGTGTTCTGAATTTCCTCAAGCTTCTCTGATGCCTCCTTCTCTCTCCTTAGTTGGCTCCCAACCTTTTCTCTATCTTTGAATGTTGGACTTCTAAGTCCTTCCAGCTTCTTCTTTTCTGAGTCTGTTCTCATTCCCTGGATGATGGGGGTTCTGAACTATACATCACTATGGTTTAAAACAACTACAAAGCCGCTTGGAAAAGTGATTGCTCTAGGGCTGGAGCAGGGATGATACAAGACGAAACTTAGATCTTGTGGTACCAAAAAAAGATGTGGGCACATCGAAAGCACACAGGAGCCAACCTACAAAAGCTCTCAACGGCCAAAGCTGGAAGAATTTCAGCAACAAAATAAAATACTGCATTATGAAAAATAATAAAATAAGCATCGTTAGGTACATATATAAATAAATGACTGAATAAATAAGTAGGTGGAGAAAGTACAACTCCCTACAGAAAAATTTCAATTACTAAGCATAAAAGGAAAGAAGGAAATAGAAAATTATCATTAGAACACTGGAACACTTATAAAAGTCGCTGCAGAAAAGATCTTATGCATGCTTAAATTAGTGGACAAAAGTTGAAGGAGAAATGGATATTTGATAACTTCAAAGTATCCCTCCTCAAATATTTTTATTTACAAAGAGTAACTTTACAGTAGTTAAAAAATATTGCAGACACCACCTTAACCAAATGGTCAAGATTACCATCACCAGTGGGCAGACCTACTGACAGCGCGTACCCCTGATATGGTACACTGATAGGAGGTACCTCACCTCTGTGGTATCCTTCCCATTAATACACAGTCTTAATGTGACAGTGAAAAAACACAAAACAAATGCAAACTGAGAAGTATTTTACAATATACCTGAGAGATACTCACCAAGAGTGTCATGAAAGACAATAAACTGAGGAACTGTCCCAGATCGGAGGAGACTAAGGAGAAAAAACAACTAAATACAATGGGGGATCCTGGGCTGACCCTTGAATGGAAAAAGGATATTAGTGGAAAATTGGTAAAATCTGAGTAAAGTCTGTGATTTATATAGTGATTTTGTGCTATTGTTGATTTCTTACTTTTAATCATTGTGCCATGATCGGTAAGATGCTAACATCAGAAGGAGCTGGCTGAAGGGTACATGGGCACTCTGTGCGATCTTCACAAATCTTGTGTAAATATAAAATTATTTCAGAATAAAACATTAAAAAACACACAAACAGGCAAAATATCTTTATACAGAGAACTCCCAATCCTCAGTGTCTCTGGAGAGATCTTGTTTTCCTTTCTTTTTAGAATCTTCTCACTCTTCCTGTCCACATTTTAAAATCTTCATTCCTTTAGTCCTCACGTGCTTTTCTCTCCTCATTTGAAAAAATAAAAAGCAGTGGGTCTTCTGATTGATTTGTCAGATGGAGGTGCATTCCCTTTGCCCTCCAAGTACAGAAATGCTAGATAAAATATAACTTTTAAAATGTGTGAAATGCATAGGTAAACTCAAATGGAAGGGAAATTCCCAGGTGCCGGAGCAAAAAGCAATGGTCCATAGACATATAAAACCCTTGGACCTAAGGGTGGGGAGCTGAGGTTGTAATGCTGTTGCTGGCACAGGAAATGAAGCTTCAGGCCTGTGTGAGGCAAGGAGCTAGAAACCCACATCCTCCCTGACAAAGAAGCTAGAAAACTCCAATCTCTAGCCTGGAAAGGCGTCAAGGAAGTGTGCCTTAGGCTAGGGGGCATGAATGGGAAAATAATCACACATAAAATATCAGACTCAGGCCTGCACTCTTTGTGGATGTGAGATCCAAATTTATCCTACCTCTATGGTTTAGAAGCTAAGAAATTAATGTAGAAACCATTATGGAATGGGTAAAACTCCTACAGGCTTAGCTGGGGAAATGCAAAACCACTTTATATGAATTCTTTCATAATCCTGAGCACAGGGGTATGTTAGGTAAAAACTCCACTGAATATTATTAATTTACTATCAAAAAATTGTAAACCAAATAAACAAATCATCATGAGCAACCCAGAAAATTAGCACCCTAAAAACTAGGGATAATAAAACAGCCTAAAATATACTACGAAATAGGTATGTTTAATTTGTTTAAAGAGAAAAACGAAGGTATAGAACTGTAATTCAAGAATAGGTCAATATTAAACCAGAAAAGGAAGATTTGGAAAAAAAAATGGAATTTAAGTTATAACATATATAGCCATCAATATCAAAAACTCAATGGAAGTGTTACACAGTAGATTAGACAAAATTGAAAACAGGAATTATATAGATCATGCATATAAATCTTGCTTCTCAAGTTTTCTTGAAAACTACTTGAAGCCAGGAACATTGTCATATATTTCTTTTGTCTCTTTGGCACCTGACTTCATCTAGGACAGTTACGGGTTATTTCTTTAGCAAATTTTGACATGTCAAGTACATGATTTTAAGAGATGAATCTGACTGCATAGTGCAAAATGGATTAGAAAGAAAGAGGAATGACAATAGCTTATATGCATTAATTTAGGCTTGAAGGTAGATGCTATTACACTTTGGAGCTGTGATATTATGTGGCCTGATTAAGCAAAGTGGTATGGGATAGGGTGGTGCAGGCAGGGACCTGGAATAAGATCTTCCCAGTTAGGTGGCATGGACCAGGAGGGAGAGCACGGCAGGAGGTGCAGTCTAGCAGACAGAACATGGTGTCCAGAGCGTTTACGCTCACACAACCCAGAAAAGGAGTGGGCAATAGAGACCAACGAGCACTCGTGAATATAGGGAAGGGACAGAGCCACACGGTGTCTAAAGGCCTGTGGGGCAAGCAGGTAAGGAACAGTGACAAGGGAATTTGACTGGCTGGACTGCATTCTGCCTGCAGTTAGGAAGCACAGACATTTGTGAAGCTGGGGCTCAGGAGTAGAGACCAGAGAATCAGGCGGTCAAACTATGGTACAAGTTTGAATGGTCTTGTGGGTACAAGGGTCTGAGGATCAAGCTCTGAGCTTACGTAGCTATAGAGTTATTTTAATGTCAAATCCTACTGTGTTAAGCTGGAACTGATTCTTTTTACCTAAAATCAAATTTGATTCTAGAGACTAGGGAGAGGGTAGCCACATAATAAATACCACAGGCCCCAAATATGGCAACATACCTGAATTACTGGACATAAACTATAAGGGAACTGCTGCAAATCTGGCAAACCCAGATGGGTAAGGCAGGGCCTCCTACCCACAGTATACCGTTAATGGGTTGAGAGGAAGAGAGATTTGGAACAAAAAAAATTGATTTGTCACATGCTTCCAAGAGATCAAGGAGAAAAGCCTTGATAAAAATGACAATATATGACAAAATGGAGAACATAAAGTGTGGCAGACACTGTCAGTGCTCTGCCCACATCCCTCGGCATCCACCTCTATGTGCAGAAGGCTTCTTAGTGCGAACACCTGCGACCATCTGCATGCAGCTTTGTTCTGGTGGTTAGCAAGCTCAGTCACATGCACAGCTCCCAATGGCCCCAGAAACAGCCATTAACCATCGATGGTCCCTAAGGTAGATAAACAGCCCAGCTTCTTTGCCCCTCAGGTGGAATAGCTCTGAAACATGTTCTGCATCGATGCTGCCCAGTAGAGTCGCAGGTAGCCACATGTGTCTATTGAGCATGTAGGATGTGACTGCTATGAGTGAGGAACGAAATTTTTAATTTAATTTTATTTTAATTAATTTAAAATTTTAAAATAATACCCATTTCAGTTGTTAGGAAAACTTTTCAGTATGTTTGGAAAAACTTGGCTGTGACAGTCTGCATTTACAACCGCAAATTTTATGAAATCTAAATATACATTAAGATGAAATTGAATGTACAAATCTCTAGTTGTACTGTAAGTGTATAATATGTATCTGATTTTGAAAAGTTTGTCAAAATAATTTTAAATACCTCATGAATAACTCGTACCTTGATTACATGTTGAAATGTGATATATTGGATTTAATGGGTAAAATAAAATATATTATCAAAATTAATTTTACCTGTTTCTTTTTACTTAGTTTAATGTGGTTACTAGAAAATTTACAAGTCCCAGTTTGGCTTATGTTGTACTTCTACTGGATAGCTCTTGTCTACACTGTCGTCCTGGGTTCCCCACCAGCATTGAGCTCTGTTGCCCACAGAGGTAACTGGGTTGATAACACATTCTTCATTGGCTTCTTGTCCTGTCTCATATTCCTGCTTCTCTGCTAGGTTTCCTGGGATCACCTCCTTGTCTCAGATTCTGTTTCTGGAGAACCCAACCAAGACAAATAGCACTAAAAACAGGAAAGAATTTCAGAAATTAACTATTCTAACAAATCAAATTTATAGATGAAAAAAGCTGAGGTTCAGAGAGATGCAGTGACTCAGTCAAGGCCACTCAGCTATTTAGCTGAATTCAGAACTCGATTTCGGATCTCATGATTAGAAGTCCATTCATTTTCTCACTGAGTTACATTGCCTTTTTGAATCATTAGCAATTTTTGAGAAAGCAACAGAGCATTTAGGACTCCAGGCATGCAATGATAATAAACAACTTGATGTTTATTCTCCACGCTCCCTTTAAACCTGTTCAGCTGGTCACCTTCCTTGTCCCTGGTTGAAAACGTGGGAAGGACCCCTGACTCTTCTAGTCCTTCTTATATAACTGAAAGGCCTCTGTTCGCTTTTAGCCACAATCTCTTCTCAGAAATTAGAGTATCTAGTCCTGATTTTAATCAAACTTGATTTAAAGTTAATTCTCCTTTCTTCTCCAACTCCTCTTCCTCTAACTAGTCATTTATGGCCATTTATGACCCACCAGGGGTTAGAGCAGAGAGGCAGAAGGGAAGCAGGGAACCCAATTAACTGGTACCACGCTAACATGGTGATACCTTCTCTGTGCCTGGCAGACATTTGAAACTGACACTTTCTCTCACAGACATGTCAGTAGCTGTTTAGTCTCTGCTGGGCCTCTCTGACCAAAACTTCCTTTAGGTGGGAGCATCTCCTTTGGTGGCCACTCCCCTTCAGCTCCAGTTCTCTGGGAGTCTGCTCCATGCAGACCCTCTCTGAGGTCCTCTTGGGGAGAATTTTGACTTACTCGATCTGGCTCTCCTGCTCCGGGATTCTTGCAGCTTTGCCTGTTGTCAATGGGAAGTACAATCACGTCCCAGCAGTGCCTCCCATCGTGTTGCCCAAGCTCCTTTAGCTTTCCCAGATAGGAAACAAGCAAAGGTCCCGGAGTGGCCCAGCTTCAAAGCACATGTGAAGCGGCAGCCTAAGAGGTCCTGTCAAGGTCCCTCTCATTAGGCTGGGAAAGGAGGTAGCAATGTCTCCTCATTCCCCTTGAGAACTGGACTTGAGCAATTCTCTTCCAAGTTACCCTCACCAATTTTTCCTTCACCTCCCAAACCTGACAATTTTATATTCTTGAAGTGGGCAAGGGGTTCCAGGACATTTGTAACGAGGTTTCAGCACATCTCCTTTGTAAGTTTCTGTGTGGTCTGGCACTTCCATTGTCGTATGGCATTATTCTAATGTGGTAACTCAACTGAGACTCTCAAGTTAATATTTTGATAGAGATAATATATTATAAAAAGTGTGCTGGGAATGAAATGAAATAGACATGGGAAATGTGGACCTTTTTATATTTGGAGCTTGGCAATGAAAGAAAGAAAGAGATTGGTGACCAGGTAAGTAGTAGAAAAAATAAAAGTTTAGTTTTACTGTTTTGTAGTTATTTTTTAAGTAAGATAAGCAGGTCTTTACATGTTTGAATAGCTCCTGGGTGGAACTACAGAGCAAAAAATAGCTTTTTACTGTGGTATCTTTTTTTTCTTCTTTTGGCTTCAGCTGTGTGTTTTAATGAAATAAATAAGTATCGAATGTCTTGAGAGCCGTGTGATTTTCTTTGATAACTGCTAAGACACCAGAGGTTTCAATTGTTTTTGATCCTCTTTGATCTCTCTCAGCTACTCTTTTTTCAGCATTGTAGCATTTTTGAAATTTTTACATGAGAATGAACAATAAAAGTTAACACTGTCATTATAATTAATTTGAAGAGTATGACTGTGTTTACACAATAAAACCATTTGCAACCATCGTCTTCATCTTTTTCTCAGTAGATTATTATTTCATTTGCATGTATACAGCACAATTGTAGCAATAGCAAGCACATATCTTGTCTTTCCAAAATAAATAACTTTAAAAAATTTTAGACCATTTTGCAGTCTTGAAGTTCAGTAATAAGCATTTCAAGCAGCATTCCTTTCCGAAAACTTATCACTGTCTTTTATAGTAGTAGCAGAATGTTTAGTAACCAAACTCCAGACATACTAAACTCTGAATTTCTTGTTTGAAAATGAAAACACAAAACACTCAAGATGGCTATATTTAATGAATTCTTTCTAGTATTGTTTAGAAAACAAAACAGTTTGGCTTTGTTTAGACGGAAAATTGGTCAAGGGTTCCCACTAATAATCGTGTCCAGTAAGTTCACTGGGAACACACTCAGTTTTGATGCTTTGTCAACATAGTATAAGCCATGACTGTTTTCTGCCATTTTAGCTTTCAGTCAGTATTAGTTGTGTTTTAAAACGAACAAAGAGGAAAAGAAAGGGGAAAGATGTAATGTTAATAGGCTTCCTTTTGTGATCTCTCAGGGAGAAGTCTTTTTAAATAAGGGCCTTGAACTTGAACTTCTTCAATGGCACAAAGGTCCAAGGCACAGTTTTTAAAGTTATATTTAAATTTTAATAATTTTACTCATTGGCGGCAGTTGGAACCAGATTCTCGAAACCTAATCTTCAATCTTTTAGTATAACTGACTGGCAAGAATAGAAACTTAAGAAAAAAGTCTGCAGTAGGTACACAAATATTTTCCTGATTTTTACATCCCACAGATCAAACTGGCTGCTTTCAGGTCATTATTATCTGAGTGTGCAAATATATTTAATACAGGGTTAGAATGGGAAAGTCCTTATCTTCATTATAAATATAGTTTTAGGGACCTGATGCTAAAAAGTAGATTTTTAAGATTTAGAAAAAATCGCATTCTCGGTGTTGGCAAAATGGTATGGAAAGAGGTACTGTCATATGCTGTTGGTGAGAGTGTAAATTTAAAAAATTTTCTGGAAGCCAGTTTGGCCATATTTATTAAGTGCTTCAGAATTTTGCATAAAACCTTCAAACCAGCAGTTTTACTTTGGGGGATTCACGCTGAGAAAATAGTCATAGATGTTCGCAAAATTATAGCTACAAGATTTTTGTGAAAGTGTTTTTGGTAGAAAGAAGAACTGGATAAAACATAAATATTTAACAACCAGGCTCTATTGAGCCACTAAAAATGATACAAGAGAAATATTTAATGCCATGGAAAAGGTAGAAAAAGCTGATTAAAAACAGTATGAACAATAGGATTCCCTTCTGTAAAAAAAAAAAAAAAAAGAGAGAGAGAGATATTTGCATCAAAGCATACTGGACGAAAACAATGGAAATGTTAACAGTAGTATCTCTCATAATGGAATTATGCATGCCAAATTTTTTCCAACATGGAAAAGTTTTTAAAAATATTTTAAAAATTAAAATGAATAGTTGGTGTAGAAATCTTAAACCATAGGAAAGTAAAATAAAAACTGTAATCCCTTCTCTTTCCAACTACATAATTTTGTAGAATACACACACACACACACACACACACACTTCTATGTCTTGTTTTTTTATTCAGCACTATATCTTGGGGATTTTATATTTTAGTGCATATAGGTTCACTTCATTCTTTAAATTGCTGCATTCTTCATAATAGAAATATGTAATACTCTTCTTTATCAACTACTCCCACCCTGACCATTCTGTTCCAACAGCAGGACTTGTAGGTTAGAAATCTATTTCCTCATATCCTCTCTGCTCTTCACTTCTCTCCTTGTTTAGCTTACATAGTTATTATTTCATTAGACTCTTTTTCTTTTTTTGCCCCATCTGCAAAACCACAACTCTCAACACCCTGTAACCAAGAAGACAAGCTCTGCTGAAGAAAGTCTTGCCATAGGGCACCTACGTCCCTCCTCAAATAGACACTCAACAGTACCTGGCAATCCCGCTAATTTGTCTGTTTAAATCACCCTCCCACTGTCTGCTATCATTATTTCAAACTGTCTCTGTTCCTCTCAAAAGTCAGATTTCCCCCAGTCTCCTCCAACATTCCCTCTCAGAGGTTGATGGTATCCCGTAATTTAGAGAAAATTGAAGCCTCAACTTCCATATACCAATTTGTGAACCTTCTCACTCTTTCTTCCTTCTTGCTACACTGGAGGAAATTTATTTGTTTTGTTATTTTATTTAGGAGTTTTGTACATATTCATACATAATAGTACTGGAATGGTTTTCCTGTGTGTGCATGCTGTTCTTAGTCTTCATATCAGGGTCATTCTGCTTCACTGTGGAATGCTTTGGGGAACTTTCTTTTGTTTGTTTTTTTCCAGTTTCTAGGTGCTCAAAGAATTTAGATAACAGAAATGCTCTGTTCCTTGAAAGTTTGGTAGAAAGATTTTTGGTATAGGTCGTTTGGTAGTGGAAAGGGCGATGGTGTGTGTGTATGTGCATGTAAATCTTTGATTACTGTTCAGTTTCTCCAGTAATTATTGGTCTATCCCAGTTTTCTCCAATTTTTATCCTGGTGGAAAACACCTACTTCATCTAGATCAGGAATCCTTCCTTCCTCCCTTCCTCCTTTCTCCTTCCTTCCTTCCTTCCTTCCTTCCTCCCTCCCTCCCTCCCTCCCTCCCTCCCTCCCTCCCTCCCTCCCTCCCTCCCTCCCTCCCTCCCTCCCTCCCTCCCTTCCTTCCTTCCTTCCTTCCTTCCTTCCTTCCTTCCTTCCTTCTTGCCTGCCTGCCTGCCTGCCTGCCTGCCTGCCTGCAGAACCCTTTGGGAGTTGGTGAAGTCTATGAACTCCTTCTTAGAATCATTTTTAGAAATATCCTTCTTATGAATGGAGTCAAATTACTTTCTGTGCCTTTCTACAAATAATATATGTGTGTGTTTTCTGATTACATTTATGGTTTTCTCACAATATTATTTTCAATATAGTTAGTAATTTCATAGAATAAAAATGCAGAAAACCTGCTTGTATAATGCACTCTGGGTGCTTGCCTTTTCCTCACAGCACAACGTTCAAAAGGGAAACTGAAGAGCAAACCAAACAAACAGGAGAACCTCTACTTCACTCATGGCCTGGCTCTCCACACCATCTGTGAATGATAAGTTACTTTAAATAATGGGTTCTTTTGCTGTTTATGCTCTTCCTTTGTTTCCACAGCTTCTGTGAATATGTTGTTTTTATTTATTTTTTCTGTGATTTGGAATGGAAAGTAGTAGTTAAAAGTTTTAACTAACCATTGGAAATCTGAAATCTGATTGGTGTCTAGTAAGTGTCAAGTTCCATGTTAGCCACCAGATGGACCAAGCAGACATAGAGTCCCTCCTAATTAAGTGGGACATCCTGAACAGCTCAAACGCCCAGTGTTTTCCCCTGAGGGCACAGAGACAGGTGGGAGACGGTGGAGAGAGGAGCGGTCTGAACAGCAAGTTGGGACCACATCATTCTGTACACCTTCTGAAGGAGTTTGGATGTTATTTTACACATGGTAGGGAGCTAAAAAGGGATTAAAAGTTTTTAGGAAGGTAATTTTGTCAATAAAATGATGAATGGAAAAGGAAGAAGGCAGGACTGGAAACGGGAGGCCATGTAGGAGGTGACAGCTATAGTCCAAAAGGTTCATTATCATCTATGATTTTGCGATGGCATCAGAGACCAGAAGAAGAGCATGACACACTCAACCCAATACTTTTCCTATATGCACTTTTATTCGAAAATGGCAGTAGACCCCATGGAAAAGCTATATCATTAACCAACAACCACAGTGTTCACCTTTTCTTTATATTGTTTTGTTTTGTTACTCATTTCTTATTCACACTGTAGTCAGGAAGAGTAGTGTCAGTAAAGTTTCATAACTTTGATATGCTTATATATAGTATGGATTTCAGATCACATATTTCATGCATAATGATTGGATCATGGGTCATTGGAAGATGAAGCTGTGTTAGGGTTGTCTAGGTGGTTGAATTTTGGTGGTAAGGAACCATTATGAATTCCAAATTGTGAATCCAAGTAGCCAGATGTGATATTGAGAAGATGAGGAAGTTCATCCCTAAACTCCAAGGTGGAGTTGAAAGTTCATTCCCGAATATGTACTGCATGGCTGAAGAAGACGGTGTCCCCCAGGAGAACAGGAGCATTCTCAAGGACAACCCTATTATTACAGAACAATTTATCGACAAGGTCACGCTTCTCTGACTGGAAAAGTAGATACTGGGAAATTTTTTAAAATGTGTAGTAATGAAAGTAATAAAAGTACTTTCTCTACTCATAGTCTTATGTATGATGAAGCATTGAGATTGTCCTGGAAGACAGGTGTGGAGCAGGTTTGAAACTGAATGGACAAGTAAGTAGAGTAGAGGCAGCAGGTCAACAATGGAGATGGGTTAGATCATCAAGGAAATGGGTGTAAAACAATGTATTATGAAAACGCCTTTCACTTGTTTTCTTTCAAAAGATCTCCAATGCCAGATTTACGGCAGACTTTTCAGGTTCAAAATTTTGACCGTAAAGTGAACCCATGTCTTCAGTTTTGTCAGACTTATGTATTTTGTTAAGATATTCTTACAAAAGTGAGTTTCCCCATAGATACATATCTCTAAGTCTATAAAATTGCAAACAAAATAGTCTTAAATTCTAATGTGCAAAAGTTTCAAGCATATTTATGTTAGCAAAAATATATTTGACAACAGTATTTTGAATACTATAGTTCATTTTAAAAATTGCTTGAAATTTGTACCATGAGTTGATGTCAAATATACTTAAGTTCAACTTCTATATATTGGTAAAGCCAGTTTTACAAGAACAGAATTTTGACTTTATCACACCGTGTGCAAATTAATTGAAAAAATATTTACTGTGTGCCCACCATGTATCCAGTTCTGTATACTTGGATATACCATTGAGTAAATTAGATAAGACTTCTCTTTTGTGTGGGGAGGTAGACTAAGCAATAAACATAGTATGTAAGTTAAATGGTTAGAAAGAAATGTTATTTAAAAAAAAAGTAAAGAAGAATTAAAAAAGAAACCAAGATAAAGGGGGTGGGACATGTCAATTTTAAATTTTAAATAGGTCTTCATGGTGGGCCTCATTGATCAAGAAACATTTGAGTGAAGACTTGAAATGAAACAGTAGAATAGGATTACAAAATATTGTCTTAAGTATCATACAAAAGGCATTTTGTTTTCCTAGGTAAATTTAAATTTATCTTTTACTTAAATCGACAAATCCTTTTGACTAGTCAAAATCCCAAATTCACATTACCCCAGAATGTTCCTAAAGTCTACTGAAGTTTTTTTCACACTAATGTCTAACTACTTCTTTTGAAATAATTTATAACAACATATTAGTTCATGCCTATCTCAGAATCCAACATGTAGGTACCCCTCTTTAAAAAAATTCTTACATACACTAACTAACCAGTTACTGTAGTTCTGAAAAAATTAAACGCATCTTCAGTCACATCTCAACCTGGCCTATATGTGAAGTTATGAAGCTTCTTTATTTCTAAGAATGATATAAAGTGATATAGGAATTTTTGAGTGAATGTAGGACTCAAAATATTTGAGAGCTTTTTTTTTTCTGAGTTCAATAAATACTTTTCATTTGAAATATGTGCATGTTTTCCCCTTCCACATGTGTTCATCTTCCTACCTGAGCAATATTTGTTAGCTGAGGATATAAATGCCTCTGCAATGATAGCTTTATAGTCAGATGACAGGTTCAATCTGATTGCACTGAATAAGGTACAGTGATTTGCACTCACTCTTTCATAAGATATTAATTTTGGAGGTTATTGGAATAAACTCTATACATTATATAGGTTTGGCACTTTCAGCTATTTAAAGACAGCTGTTTTTATTGCTTTCTGATTATTGTCTCACTGTGCTAAATATTAAACTACCTCTTCTTTATTTAGTCATTATTTTAAGGAGCTACGAGCTTCATGTGCCAACTTTTTAATTTAATTGATTAAAAGCAAAACTCATTTCCTTAATCACAGTTTGCTTGGCGTTGCATAGTTCAACTTGCAGTGGGAGAAAAGGATACAAAACAAATAAGCAATCTGTACTTTTAAAAAAATAAAGTTTTAGAACAGTAAAAACAAATGTAAAATTATACCCAAATAAGCAATGCTAATTAAGTGGTGGAGTTGTGTTTTAAATAAATAAATCAATGAAAGGAAATATTTTATGCCTTTTCTTTGAAAATCAAGCACTTATTTGTGTTCTTATTTTCGGTTAGGAGAATTTGTACACTTACCTCAAAAAATAGCACTAGATTGTTCTTCGTAATAAGACCAAAGGAAATAGAAAGATCAATGTTTGCTCAGCTCTGTGCTCAGTGCTGCATGGAGCAAACACAAAGGGTCAGAAAACTTCATTGCCTTTGTGTGTGTGTGTGTGTGTGTGTGTGTGTGTGTGTGTGTGTGTGTTGCAGGGTAATGGGGAAAACACATATCACACTAACTTTGCAGCCCTTAAACAAAACAAATGTCATGTTGCTTTTTTAAGTTTTATGATGATGGACATGCTCGCTGCTGTGGTCTTGTGATATATTATTATATTTGCTTTTCTTGGTGTAATTACACATCTTACAACTAATCACCTTGTTAAAAATTTTTTTTTCATATGCGTGTAACTAACACTCAATCACTAATGTTATGCTTTATTAGGAGTTACTGTATCACAGTCATTTTCAATTTTTAAAATCTACTTATTATGCAGATATTTTTTAACCCCTTCTGTTTCCAGACATTTTTTAACTCCGTCTTGTTTGCATATTATGCAGATATTTTTTAACCCTTCCTGTTTGCTCAACCCCGCAAATACACAGAAACAAAGAGGATAAGGCTTTTGACCTCGTTGAACTCCCAGGTTATTGGCAGAGGTAAAGGGATTGCCAACTTCGGTGTCACAGTGCACCGATTGAGGGTTGTGCCAGCCACTGTGAGACCATGTAGGAAGATATGTCTAATTTAGGGGTGATGTGGTGTGGGGGGGTACATTTCAGGGACAGGCCCCTGGAGGAGGTGGAATCCAAGCTGAGTCTAGAAGGAAAGCAGGATTTGGTTAGGTGAAGGAGGTATAGGGAAGGTATTTCAGACACAGAGAACAAAGTCTACAAAGCAAGGATGCCAGAGAAAACACCTGAAACACTCATTGATGTTCATTGCAACGACATTTGGGATATGCCATTTTCACTCACAGAAAAATCAGCAAAATCAAGATGCCAAGTTTGGAAGATTGATATCCCTCTTCACATCTGAATTACTGGGAAATCCTTAAACAAAGGATGTGTACTATGCTGTGTTTGAAAGCTGGATGTTTGAACATTACCCCTTTTGCTGAAAGTAAACTCTTCATAGTGAACCAAAGTTTTCCTTAATTTTCCTAAATATATTCAATTAGAAAAAAAAAATGATAGACTTTCCTTGCATTAACAAATTCACATGATTGATTTTATGCATTTCTTTTTGGAATTAGCAATACATATGAGAGAAAATTTTGCTTTTGTGTGGAGCCATCTTCCTGGGCCTGGTAGCAAATCTCAGACCTTCATGTCTTCACATCTGAGGCAGAGCCACCAGCCACATCAAGGATATTAGTACAGGATGTTTACACACACACACACACACACACACACACACACACACACACACACACACACACACACAGTGAGCTTACTTGCATTTTCCTTGGGAACTAAAGCAAATTATTGGTTTTCTTTTCTTCAACAAAGTGGTATATTGGACATTATGTGGTATTTTTATACTTTAAAATAATATTTACATATTTTTATTAGGTATATTCAGAATAGAGTGGAACACATTCTGTTGGGTCCAGATAACTATTTCCCATGTTGTGATCTGGACTGTCTAGATTAGAATCACCTAGAGCACTTAAAAAAGTACGAATTTCCTGGTTCTGCTCAGGATCTATCGAATGAGGATCTTTGGGGGTGGGCCCAGATGGTGTATTTTCAGCAAGTCCCTTGGTGATTTCTGGTGCACGCTAGAGTTTGAGAATCACTGGTGTAGAGCTTGTCTCTGCTTAGGCTCAAGGATTAACCATTTAGGGCCCAAAGTAAGTGAAAACCAGTAGCTTATGTTTGTTTGACTTGATCCATTGAGATTAAAAAAAAAACCAAAAAACCCCTACAGTTCAGAATTGTAGTCTGCATCATTTTTCTAATTTCCAATTTCCTCTAATCACTATAGAATACATCAAAAATGTCATAACTTTTGTGTACATATAGTACTTTCAGAAGTCCAAGGCTCAATTTTATCAAGTATGGAGCTCATAGCACTTGTTTTTCCCTGACACATTTCAATTTGTCTTACAGAAAATTTTTTATTCTTTACTGATTTATACCTCTCAAGGTTACATTTGCCTACAGGTTTTTCTTTTGGTGTTTTGGTATTTATGATGGGCACTGAAACCTATTTAAATTATTTCTGAGATACATTTTCCTTCAAATGCCATAAACATTTTCTTGTCTCACCAAAATGTCTAGCATTACTTGTTCTTTACTTCAGATTTTTTAAAAGCCCCTGATTACTGTTTCTCAGTACAGTTTTGTCCAGGATATTTTTATCTTAAGCTCCTTTTCTATTTTGTAAAAATACCTCCTGAATCTTCCTGGATTCATAACTGGAACAACTAAGGGGCAGGAATGATTTTAAAGTGTTCTCTTATTCAGTTTCTCCATGCTAGGTGAAGAATGGGTGGGCTGTGTGTACATGATAGGGTAAAGACACTTTCCAGCATCGTTGACACTAGGAAATCAAACTAATATGGGACCCTCAAAATAAAGTGTGATCACATAAAATTTCATCCTCAGCATCTCTTCTTTCTGAACCGTTGTGTTACCATATGTGTCAGAGTTCAATTGGGAAGCAAAACCACTACAAGTATCACGATATACAGAATCCACAACAGAAAGACCTTATACAAATGTGGGAGAAGTTGGAGAGGTCCAAAAGGTAGAGCTGAAGGATCAGATAAAAACCACAACCAGTCCTTCTGACACACTGCTATGAAAAAACCAAGTGTTTACAGGAAAATCTGAGAAGCTAAGCACATCCAGCTGCTGAAGTTGTACTATGAAGGAGAACTGGTAAGGAAGTCTGTGGAAAGCTGTTGCCTCTCCATCAGATGGTGGGTCTGGGGTAGTTTCTGATCAGTAGCACAAGCAGTTGGGAAGAAGAGCCGGACAGGGGTTGAGGGATGGGGAGCAAGGACAAGCTGGAGTCCATCAGCATCTCTGCATCTGTCCCTGCTGTATGTGACCATGAAAACATTCAGAGTATAATGGCTACAGCTTTACCTCTACATTTTAAAAACCTCTAGTGAATTTCTCTTTTGATCAACTCTAATCTGGAACCATAAGTGAATGGAAATTCTGGGAAAATTCTTCCAGCATAGCCGCCTTATCAATATAAAAGCTCCACAATCGTGATCTGTTTAACGCGTGTATTTTATTTTTTCTAGGTCATCGGGTTTTTCTTTCTTTTTACAACAATGGCCAAGATTTTCTTTTCACCTGCTTTAAAACATGGAAAAGAATATAGCCTTCCCCTTGTCCCCTTATGTACTTTGTGCATTGTTGATATTCTATAAATGCATTTTTTCCTTATTTACAAATGTGCTCTTAAGACACTGTATGAAAGCTCTGAGGACACTAGGAACCAAGTCTTCAGTATGCTAACCACAAGCCATTCACCTCTCTGGATCTGATCTACCACACTTAGGAATCTCTTGACAGCAGCATACTTTGGGTCCAAGCAAAGGCCATCTCTTTGTCAGTCCTTGCTGCATAACAAACCACCCAAAAACTTAGAAGTCTAAAATAACAGCACTTCTTTATTTCTCCTGATTCTGTAGGTTGGCTGGGTATTTTCTCTGCTGGTTTCACTCAGGTTCACTCATGAGGCTGGAATAGCTGGAGGATCAGAGGGACCGCAAAGTCCAAGATAGCTCATTCATGTCTGGCAGTCGGTGCTTGCTGTTGGTTGGGGCACGTTGTTTTGATATCATGTGCTCTGTCATTTCCTAGGAGGCTAGACTGGCTTCCTTACATGGTAGTTGCAGAGTAGCATGCCAATACAACAAATTGGAGGCTTCGAGACCTCTTAAGGCCTAGCTTCAGATGTCGCACAATGTCATTTCTTCACATTCTCTTTGTCAATGTTATTCACCAGGCAAGGCCAGATTTGAGGGGAGGGAAATGTACTTCACTTCTTACGACGGGAGGTGTCAAATGCTGTGGCCAGGTCTTTTAATGAACAACACCATCTTTTTTTTTTTTTTTTAAGTTAGAATGATACTTTATCAATTCATAATACATTCACTGATAAATATATTCACTCCTTGCTGTCAAATCTGTATGGAAAGGTACATCATAATTTAAACATTGCCGGGAGCACACAGAATCAGAGCTTTGAGAGTTGATGAGACTTAATTTTCCAACCAATATTGAGTGCATCTATATGTCACTCACTGTTCTAATCACTGAGGAATACAAGAGTTAGTGGGAAAAGACAAAGATCCTACTCTCACAGATATCAAATATTAGGGTTGCATCATTAGGTCTGGTAGCACTGCCCTTCCATTTTCATTATAGAAACAACCCAGTTACATGCTATTAGTGATTGCAGGACACCCTCTTTTGAGCAGTACGGTAGACTCTCAGTCAATGTTTGCTCCCTGGCTTTTCCTTTTCTATCAATGCTCTATCGTTGATAAAAACTCTGCTTTAGTATTAAGAAATTTTCTTTAGTTGTTTATTCTAACAATTAGTTTATATTCAACCTTGATATGATGAAATTTTGTTCCTTTAATAAGATTTTGCATATCTTCTTTGTTTTGTTGCATGCTTATTTAGACTTTGACTCCTAGAAAGTAGGAAGCCTTACTTTTCTCTTCCCAATGAACAACACCATCTTAAAGGTAAAATTATCTTTCAATTAGATTTCTCTAGTAAGAAGTTATCTCCATGTCTCTGCCCCAACCCCCCAAACACACATACAGTACACAATTATTCCTTTTATCAGTAGTTCTTAACTGGGGATGATTTTGCCACTCTCTTCCCCTAGGTTCCTTTGGCAATGACTGGAGACATTTTTGATTCTCAGAATTGGCATTGGGGGTTGTTATGGGAATCTAGTGTGTAAAGACCGGGAATGGTGCTAAACATACTAGAATTCATTGGACAGCCCCTAAAACAATGAATGATCCAGTCCAAAATGTGCTGAGACTGAGTAACTCTGCCTTATATGGAATGTAATTCTAGCAAGTTGCCTGAGTAGAACTTTGGTCAAGAATAATGCCTAAAGGTATTCTTTTTACACAGTCTGAAATGATTTAAAATTTTAAAGGGATCATAAATTTTCTTTTGGATGGAAAGAGATTTTAGGTATGGAAACTGCCTTTCTACCGTTCATTATTTATGAGCAAGACATTTTAGACAGAATATGAACCACTCAAACCCTTTTTTAAGATTCAAACTGAAAACATTACTTAGACTTTTGAGACTTTGCCTATTCGTTTTAATTTTCACCTCTCATTCTGGCTTCTAACTCAAACATTAGGGATGTGCACCCATGTGTGCATGTACGTGTACAAACGCAGGCACACCCCGCCCCCAAGTTTTAGCTATATTTGTCAGAAATCTTTTAAGGACTTTCCCACATTGTCTTAAAGCCTGAGAAGTATGTATTAATTGGTCAAAGCCATTATCTCATTAAATAAAAAATAACAATTTACATAGGACTCTGTGATTTTACCAACTGTATCTTTAGGTATACGCTGGTAGAAGTTACAAAACCTATCATCGATTCTCCATCACATTGTTCTTAGGAGAGGCTGAAATTTTCAAGGCTTCCCCTGCAGAACAAAACAGAGTCCAATTTAAAATAAAATGGGATAAATTGGTGATAACACAAAACAAGTTAGAATCGTATACAACAATAAGCTAAATTTCCTTAGGGCAGAGAAAACAAAAATGTTAAAGGGGATACCAAGGACAATTCTCCATTGTTTTTTAATAAGAATTTAAAAATTAGAAGTGGGAAGAAACCAGTTATGCACTGAAGCCCTCTTCCGTATTCCAATTCTAGTTCCTGAGTTACTCTTGGCTTGGATGGTCACCAAGTTCGTTTATTCACCCCTCTCACCCAAATACACCCCATCTGCTCCCTCCTGAAGGTGTGGGATCACAGGTTACCTTACGAAGAAGCATGCACTGACATCCCCTCGTAACTGACAGACGCTATTTGTTATGCCTGCTCCAAAGCGGTGCTTACTAATGGCCGTGCTCTCATGGTAGAGGGGGTACATAATTTGAATTCCTAAATAGAAGTTTACTACATCAGCTCAGGCCTGAGGATTCATGCATAATTTTGAAAGAGAGAGAGAGAGAGAGAGAGAGAGAGAGAGAGAGAGAGAGAGAGAGACAGAGAGAGAGAGACAGAGAGGAAATTCTTGAATATTCAAGAATCCATTGAGATCAACAAAATAGTTCCCCTAATCCATGGGTAAGACCAAATTCACAGCTGTAATTAAGATCACTTTGGTTACCTCAACAACAGATTAATTCCTCTTTTCAGCTAAAGGGTTGATGCCATGAAAGCAATATTTTACTGAAGAAAAATTGCTGAAATCTGTTTGCTTAATAAAGCAATTATTGATAAACTGCAATTGCTTCTTGCTGCCCAAATCATCAGCTTGTTAGTAAAAGCAGTCTCATGTCTTGGTAGCAATGTGTACTCCTGATTCAGGGAAGACTAACCAATGATATTTTTTATAGAGATATACCAGAAAACAACAACTCTTAAACTATGAGATGTCATATCCACACAAACAGGAGTAGTGCTACCAAAGTACTAATCACATTGAGTTTTCTGCTTCAGGAGTCTTGACCCTTGACCTTCAATTATACTGTGACACCCGGGTTAAAGATAACTGTTTCCATTCTCCATCGCTATTATTTCGATGGAGAATGGAAACAGATGTCTTTAACTGTGGTGTCACAGAAACAAGATCTTCTCCTTAGAGAACTTAACTTATAGATACCTTCCAAGAAGCAGGTAAATGAATTCATTTTGAAGTGTTCTCAGAATGCAAACATTTTCTTCGCAACTGCCAAAGCAAACCATAGGCATCTAAGCAGGCCTTCATCAGCCTTGAAGTAGTTGTCTCATTTATTATTTTTTGTCAAGGCTCTTCCTTCTCACACTCAGAAATAGATAGCAGCAGCTTCTGTGACATTGGCTCATCTCTTGAGTTCTTGAAATCATGGAACATTGGTTTTGAAACATTACTGCACCCAATTCCCAAGGGAAAACTACACTCACTTACATGACTCACAAGGATAGCTGTACCATTCACACCACTTTAAGGTATTGTTTCTTTTAGATAGTAGCAATAAGGGTAGTTCCACCGTGATAATAGTACCACCCGACATTTATAGAGAATGTACCTTTTCAAAGTATACTTAAAATGCATTTCAGAGACAGGCAGTGTAGTGAAAAAGTCAAAAACTTAGACTTTCGAGGCAAGATGACATATATTTTTAGAGATTAATGGCTCAGCTTCTTTATCTGTAAACTATGGAGAATATTACCTAAGTTGTAGAATTATTATAAAAATTAGATGTATGTAAATTGCTTCGTTTTGTGACTCTGCCCTAGTGAGCACTACATAACTTGTATTATTGTTACTACCATAATAATGCAGGTGTCCTTTTGACCTGTTTCATATATTTAGATCTTAAAATAGTCATTATAGATTTATTGCTAAAGTGCAGAATTTAAAAAATAATCTACATCGTAACTGAGGTCCCTGGAAAATTTGCTCCACACTCCAGCAAGGGAACACAAAGGAATAAGATAGGCATTTGAATGATCAAATAAATGGTGACCAAATGAATGACCAAATAAACCACCTTCCCATTCAAAGCTCCTCCAAGATGATGGATTCCAGCTGATATCGTCTAAATAGTATCTTCAAATTCTGTAAACACTGCCTAAAAATATCCTCTAGGTTATCAATTTTAAACCAGTGTCTAAAATTTGGATAGTGCTGATGGAGCACCAAATAGTGCTGAAACAGATTAAACAAGCCTCCTATTTTTGCACTCCGTGCCATCAGGAACACCTTCTTTATGATCTTTTTCTGAGGTGCAACATTCACTAAACAAACAGCACACATTACCCCGGGCACCAAATTCTTCAGGATGCTCCCAAGTTGCCCATATTCCTCAGGATGGTTTGGGGGCCACAGAAAGGCCAACAACTGTTTCAGAGCCTGCTGCCTGGGGTGCCAAAGAATTATGCACAAATAAAACCCTGGGGGGAAAACGTAAGATGCTAAACTAAGCATCTTAAAGAATGGATGAGAAAGGACTTAAAAGCTTTAAACCACCCAGCAAAATTCAAGTTAGAAATGTATAGGTAGTCACAAAAAGGATCTGAATTGCGATCTAAAACAAAATTACATGCATGCTGAAAACTGAATTCTGGTGTAGCAAACCCATTCACTGATTCTGAAATGGAATGCTATTTTGATATGCTGCAATTCACCAAGACCCAAATGCCAAAATTAGAACTCAGACATATAAAACTAGAAGGAATTGTTTAAATAATAGACTCTCCTAGAGCACTTAAAACACGTGAACTATCTAAAAAATTATATATATATATATCTTTTATAAGAATGCACCAAATTTGTTGAATAATCTAAGCCAACATTGCCCTGAGAAATGGCAGTCAAGGAGAGCAGAGGAGCCCCAAGCATATATTCTCAGAGTCTATTTACCATAAATTGGAAAGGATAAAGAACATGATCACTGGAATTAATTTGCCTCTACATTGATGCTGTTCTAGAATTTTGAACTATTTACATTTTTCCCCTAATCCTGGCCACGAACATTTTTTTTTTCCTCTTTTTTGCTATTCATTGAGAAAACTTGAAAAGAAAGCGAGACTTCAAGAATGGTTGGAAGGTTGTAAGTATGTCCACCCAATGTGTTTTAAGAGTATTCTGCCATTTTGCTATTTCCATCTTCTCCTTTCTTGTGTCTGTTACTGTGGTTTCAGGTCTGGTATTAAAGCGTGTGTGTGTGTGTGTGTGTGCGCGCGTGTGTTTAGATGGTTGCCTTCAATTGGAAAATAATGCATTCAAGGTGGGATCTCAGGTGTGGTCATATTTTTTAAAAGTTCTGCTTATTATCTGGTTATGTTATGCTTGAGTACAGGTAAATATGTTTATCCTCCATTTTAACACCGAAAAGATGGCTATAAAAAGAGTTGGATCCAAATGTTAAAAGTAAAATAAAAAATTCTCATTGAGTAAGGTGTGCAAACAATAGTTTGATATTGTTTTATGAATCTTAATATATTTCCACCCTGATGTTATACTCAAATTATTTATGTGTCTATACATTCAATCTAAAATGTCATTTCAAATCTTCCTGGGCATGTTCATTTCTTTAGGTTGGTGTCAACTCTTTTTATCATATTAAGGTATATCAAGGTATAATGGAATGAATTACCCAACTTTATCAAGGTATAATGGAATGAATTACTCTTTCTAGTTCTTAACATTTGCTAAAAATTTTGCTCAGCTCAGTCCTTAGAAATGTTCTCAGCCAGTCCTTAGTTTCTGCTTTGTCAGCACTTTCCAACTTTGAAGCAGTTAGTTCAATGACTTCTCTTGGTGACTGCCAAGCCATCTCTGCCTTCAATGTAAAGTTTCCAGGAGACGTCTTCTAGAAAATGGAGAATGCTTGTAGCAAATAAAGCAAACATGGAATCAATGAATGCTGTTCATAGCCCTTCCCTAATGGGAATGTTGGTGGGAGTAAGGAAAGGTTGTGGATTGGTCCCACCAGACTGGGTTGTGTCGCTTTGTGGGCGATTCTCACGGGGGTGTCTGGTGTGAGAGGGTGGATGCCGAAGTCTTGGGATTATGTGAAGAGCAATGGGATGAAACAAGAACATCAGACTCAGGAAAACTGAGGGCAATGTCAGGGCTGAGGTGTGGAACCTGGAAGCTAAGAGGAGAATGACAGTTTGGGCTGAAGTCCAGGTGGTCCAACTGAAATGCAGGTAGCATCTCGTTATGGGAATTCTGAGGGTAGACTGGATGCATTTACAGGCTTTTGGGTGGGACTAAAATGCAAGATGCACACTAACCAAACCTACTTATCATATCCTAGAATCACAAATTTTATTTTTTCCATAAAGATAATGCCTTTAATTTGTCCAAAATGATGTCTTCTGAGTTTCAGAAGGCACTGAAGCAGGGAAGGAGATTAAGTGTAGCCCATTCCATATTTCTTATTTGAGGATCTAGATTATGAATGAAAGAGTATGTGAATTCGATCTATTTATAAGCTAACTCTATCTCCTTTGCTTTATGTGTTTCATGATGGAAAATCCAGCCTCCAAGGTTTTAGTGACAAAACTATAACTTTCACTAAAAGTTTTCTTTTTTCTGACTCCCACACACACCCACACCCACCCCATACACACACACACACACACACACAAACACACACACACACACACACACACACACACACATTTTACGGTCAAGTATGAGATATTCCTCTGGAATGTCATTTTTAGGGTTCTTTAAATCCTTTAGCTCTTTTCTCTCCCTCTTTTTTTTAACTTCAGTTTTCCCTTTTAGTCCCACAACCTATAGGAACGCTCCCCAGAACATACCTCTAAGCTCCCATTTACTGCTCTAAGTCATGAACTGTTATTTATTCAGTGAGGTTACTTGCTTTCCTCCTGAGAATCTCAAAAAGAAAAAAATTATAAAAATTGCTTCTGTTGGTCAGAATTTCCACATTTCAAAGTTCCAACATCTTTCCTTTACATGTACATTGAATGACTTACACAAATTACTTTGAAGTTGGGGATAGAAATAAGATCATCAGAATATATTCAAGGATTTTTCCTGAAAAGTACTGAAACTTGAGGTCATTGTCTGAAACAAAGTGCACATTATTATTTTAGAATAATTATAAAGATGGGCTGAGGAAGCCTCTAGTTCTAGAACATTCCTTACAGAGTTACTGTAAATGCTGAACTGTTCATGAATCATGGGGATGAGCTAGTTCACGCAAATCATTTACCAAATGCCTCAGTGAACCAATTTTATTTCAGGGAGGACATGCCCTAGTAGGAGTTAAAATTATGGTGTGCTAGGAATTCCAAGATGATGTCACCAGCATCTGAAAACACTACTGTGATGCAGTCATGATGCCATCTGCGTTTTCTGGGTCTGATTTCTGACAAGGAATCCGAATTTTCTGCCAAGCAGGGTGCACAGCAGAGTACACAGGGGCGTGTCTTGGTGACTTCCGCCCCAGAGCACATGCACGGCTTCCTGTTTTGGTCTGATAGCTTCCCCTGGGCTTTGATAGATGCAAAATTACCCACACAGAGATGGGTTGCCCATGCAAAAGAGTGGGTGTCTTATTTTTGGAAAACTTATTTTACATTATATTTGTCATTTTATTCTACTAACCCTATTTCCTCTTATATTTTACAGTAGTATTTTTAAATGTCATTTTCATCTGTCTGTGAGAAATACTTTCCCCCCACTTCCTAAGCTTCTTTCTCTTGTGATTTGTTTTCTTTTCTCCCTGTAGGCATTGCTCTATTATCACTGCTTCATTTGTTTACAATACTAATGGTCTTCTAAAATGTCTTCAGATGTACATTATTAATTCATCTGGTCAAGCATTTAAAAATATTTGTGAGGCTCTCATTTCCACATGTATATGTACCTTGGGGGTACAAAGATACCTCAAATACTCAATTTTCAAGTTGTGTACAGTTTGGGATGGGAGTTGAACTTACACAAACTGCAGTACAAAATAAAAAATGATGACTCCTAAAGAAGGTAGAGTTAAAGTGTTATGAGGCATTTTCTCATGTGCTTTTTGGCCATTGTATGTATTCCTTAGTGAAGTGCCTGTTCAAGTCTTGCCTGTATTTTCCCATTGAGTACTTTTTTTACTGAGTCAGAGGAGTTGTTTATATAGCCTGGGTGCAAGTCCTCTGTATATATTTATTTCAGCACATGGCTTGTTTACTCACTTTCTTAAAGTTTTAATTTCTATAAAGTTCACTATATCTTTTTGCTTTTTGTTTTATATTTACTGCATTTTGGGTCCTATCAAGGAATTTTTGCCTATTCTGAAGTCACTAAGTTATACCCTTGTGTTTTCTTTGATGTTTAGGTCTACATAATAAGTCCTTGAGGAAATATGAATTAAAATCACTGAGTTATTACAGCATACTCACTAGAATGGCTAAAATTAAAAAGACTTACAATACTAAGTGTTGTTGAGGATGTGTAGCAAGTAGAATCATCATAGTGGAAATATGAAATGACAAAGCCACTTTGGCGATTAGTCTGGCAGTTTCTCATATAGGTAAACGTGTATCCAACCTATGACTCAGCATTTGCACTTCCAGGATTTACACAAAAGAAATGTAGATATATGTCAACAAAAAGACTTGTACAATAATGTTCACAGCATCATTATTTATAACAGTCAACCATTCAAATGTCCATTCATAAAGGAGTGGATAAACACACAGGGGTTTATGTGTACAATGGAATGTTACTCAGTAATATAGATTATTCTCAAAATGCTGAGCTATAGAAGCTTTCCACAAAAGAGTATATGCTATATGCTTCCATTTATATGAAATTCTAGAGTAGGTAAAACTCGTCTATGATGAAATAAATCCAAGCAGCTGTGCTATGGTCTGAATGTTTTTGTCCTCCCTAAATTCATATGTTGAAATCTAATCATCAACGTGATTGTATTAGGAGGTGGGACCTTTGGGAGATGATTATGTCATGAGGGCAGAACCCTCATAATTGAGATTAGTGCCCTTAATCCCAATTAAGAGGCCCAGAAAGCAGCCTTGCCCCTTCAACCATGTGAAGACACAACCAAAAGGCACCATCTATGAATCAAGAAATGAGCCCTCACCAAACACCAAATCTGCTGGTGCCTTGATCTTGGACTTCTTAGCATGTGAAAAATTTTTGTTGTTCATAAGCCACCCAATTTATAGTATTTTGTTACAGAAGCATTACACTGATTGTGAAAAGGGGGGATTGATTGGAATAAGCAAGGAGGAAAAGTTCTGGGATGGTGGAAATATTTTATATCTTGATAGGAGTGTGAGCTTCGCAAGCGTATGTGTTTGTCAACACTCAGTGAATGTATATTTAGGGTTTGTGTGTTTCATCGTAGGTAAATAATACCTCCATAAAAACAATGAAAAAAAGTTGTAGAGGACAGAATTAGCAACCGATCGGTTAGAAATATGGCATATTAGGTTAAGTGTGGATTTTGTACTCAGAGGGCCCTGGATTCAAATTATAGTTCTGAAACTTATTAGCTGTTAAAAGTTGCTAAGTAATATAACCTCTCTGAACTTTAGTTTTCTTTTTGTAGAGCTGGAATGATGCCTTTTTTCAAGAGATATTGTGGAAACATATGTAAAGGGCTTATCATAAGGGCTGACATAATAATGTGTTAAGAAGTTAACGCCACTTGAATAATTCTCTTCTTTCTCAATTTTCTTCTCCTATATTACGGAGAAAAATGTCAAAAATGATTGTGAGGTTTTGAGTTCTGGTGTTTGAGAAGATAGCAAATTGTTACCAGAAATACAAAACACACTAGTGAAATCATACCCGGGAGAGAATTTGAAATTAAAGAATTTGAGACAACTAGATATGTCCTGGATGTAGTTGGTAAAAATGGGTCTTGAATTTGGGAAGAAATCAGAAAAAGGGCTTTGTATTTGAGGTGTGGCGAGCTGATAAACCAGATCTTCCGGGGGTGGGGGCAGGGGGAAGCACCGACTTGCAGCATTTGCTGATTTCCATGCTGTAAATACTTGCACCATAGCCAATTTTTAAGTTACCAAACCGGTTTTCAAAATTCTTGAATATTTACCAATCAGCTCTTTCCAGCTGGTGCTTGCCAGCTCCAGCACACTGCTAGATCTTAGTCATTTGCTGAGGCAGAGAATGAGAGAGATACAAATGTTATCCCACTTTGCACCAGGTCCTCTTGCCTGCAGGACACTTTGAGTTTAATTAGTTCTTTTGTTATGAATCCCCATTTCTGAGTGGTTCTCCGTGGCTCACATATTTTTCTGGTGTGGCATAGAAATACTTGACCCTCTTATGTCCACTGCTTTTAAACAGGGCCTCCTTTTTATAATGCAGAGATTGCTCTTCTAAGGATATCCAGGGCCACCAGATGCCTCAACCTGGGAGGGGTTCAATCACAACAACTCTTCCCTTCATTTTCTCAGTGCTTTCTCCAGTGCTAGGCTCCTACCTCGCTAGACATTATATGTCATTTCTCCCCTTGCTGGGGAAGCAAGAGACACTTTCAAACCAAGTTCAACATCTCCTACTTCCCATTCCACCCCCTATCCAGTACATAAGTTTGTGTTTGCATGAACTGCAGGTGTAGAGGGGGCCCTTACCATGAGCTGCTGGAATGCTATCAACCCATGGGATGGAGTTTAAACCCAGTGTATTTAATATTATTGAGCTGACTGTAACAATAAGGGCTCTTTGTCAGGAGTACATGAGGACTCTTCTTAACCCAAAGGCCAGCTAAGATATTCTGTTAAATATTCATTTTCAGAAATTTTTGGTCCTACAAATAACAGGGATGTAAAGAGCTTTTTGCCCAAAGATGTTTCCTTTCAATATTAATTTTTACAGCAATATGACATACTCATTTAAAATAACATTACGTAGACCTTAAAATTATTGTAAAAATTTTTTTGTTCTTTTCACATGAAATATATTTATACTATACTGAAATATTATATATACCATTTGTTGGGAAAATAGAATAATTTAATCAGGCCCCCTCACCTCCAGTCTGGTTGGGGGTGGTGCAGCACATTCTTTGTAAATAAGTTGTATGTGGGTGGAGTTAGTGTGCATGCGCAGTGCCATGACTTGGCCGGCATCTGCCTCAGGCATCCTCCTGTGCATCCATGCTCCTGAACCTATGGCTCCAAGGACTTTTTTGCTGGCTACCTAGCTCATAGAGCTGCGTGTGAGGGGTCTGGTGACCCAGCTGGGCATGTGAAGAGTTTGTGACCCAGTATGTGAATGGGCTTGAGGGATCTGTGAGCTCCAGACCCAGCTGTAGCTCTACAATTGGCCCAGTCAGCAGGATGATGGGCAGGTAAAAGAGCTCAACAATTGGCAACGTTGGCAGGATTCCAACATTAGCCTGAGCTTCACACCGTTTTAACTCTGTTAAAAGTATGGAAGCAGAAATGATTGGAAATAAATTTCTCAAATTATTAACGGTGATTTTCAACTGGTAGTGGGATTATGGTTGGCTTCTTCCTTCTTCTTTGTGAACCTATAGGCTTTTCCATATTTTCTACATAATAGGCAAAACATGTCTTTAACAAATGTCCAATACCCTCAGAGACTGTAGTTACATTCCAATATCCTTGGTGTATCCATTCCATTTTTTTTTTTTTTTTTTAGTAAAAACCCATTTGAGATCTATAGTCAAATTATTTCTAAAACACAGATAATACATGTCTTGTGTGATAAAAATGGGTTCCTTCAGCTGTGCTTTAGAGTGATATTATTTACCCCTTTCATTAGTTTCTTCAATGCTGTAATGAAGATGAGTTTCAAAAATAAAACCCTAAGCTTTTCTCACTGAAATGTACCTTCAATTTGTAGATAATACAAATCTTTATACCCTTTAAAAAAATATATGTATTAATATATTCTTGAGTTGTATTTTTCCAAAATTTTATTATGAGAAATTTCAAAGATACAGAAAAGTTGGAAGAATACTACAGTGAATACTACTAGATCTACCAGTTGGATTCTATAATTAGCACTGTGATTTACTTGTTTTATCACGTATCTATTTATCCCTCTATCAGTCCATCTTATTTTCTGATACATTTCAAAGTAGCAGACATGAGTACACTTTGCTCCTAAATACATATCTTTAACTAGGGTTCAATATTTTTCATATTATTTTCTTTTCTTTTGGAATAAAATTTACATGCAGTGGACTGCACACATTTTTAGTTATCATTCAGTGAGTTTTGACAAATATGTATACCTGTGTCACCCAAACTACTGTCAATATATAGAACATTGCATCATCCAGGAAATTCCCACTAAATCTCTGCACTGCTCCTCCCAGAGCCAGCCATTATCCTGATTTGATTCCACAATATAATTGTCTTTCCAAGTCTAGAACAAAGATGAATACCTAAGCTGTTCCAAATTTTAGTACTGTGGACGTCCTTGTACAAATTCTTTTGTGTGCGTGTGAACATCTATTTTCATTGCTCTTGGCTCTTGCGAAAATACATAGGAGTAGAATTGCTGAGTCAGAGGGGAGGTTCATGGTGCATATCTAGTTTATAAAAGACTCCTTGAACTTTTCCTGGACAGATTTACCATTTCACACTCCAACATATAATTTATGAGAGTTGCACTTACTCCACATTCTTGACAACATGTTAATCTTTTAAAAAAAATTTAGTAATTCTCATGAATGTATAATAGCTGAATTTTATCTTTTATTATATATACTTAAGGTGTATGAATTGTAACTCTAAAATGCATTAATACGTGGTCAGTTTTTTGCTGTCCAAAGGCTGAAAAGGCAAAAGCCAAGTTTTGCTCCAACAAACATGGCCTCCCTGTCTACAGCATCATGAAATTGGCAAAACTCTAGTATTTTCTCAGAATTTATTTTTCTCCCATGGAGAAATCTCTTTTCTCAAGATTTGAATAGTAATTAATACAGACTCACATAACAGTTGCTCTCATCATGATTGTTGGTCCCTCTCCCTAAGTCCTTTTCTTCTCTTGTTTCTCTCACTTCCCAATCCTCTTGAATCACCCATAGGCATTATGGAGTTGCTTAGTACATTCCAGTCATCTCTGTTAGGTAGCTTGTCACATGCTTTCTTAGGCAGCAGGCATTTGTGTTCTTTCTCATCTCTTTTCTTAATCTGTAGACATTGAAATGAAAGGAAATATTTAATTTACCTTAGCACAGCCCTTTGCACCCAGTAGGTGCTCACTGGACATTTATTAAATGTGTCATTGAATGAGAGTTGATGGAATAGTTAAGAGCACACACCTTGGGGCCAGACTCTACCACTTACCAGTTGTGTGATGTCAAGCAGATTACGTCACCTCTCTGAGCCTCAGTTTTCATCTGAAAAATATAGATAATACTTACCTAATTGAACTTTTGTGGAGATCAGTGAGTTAATTTTTAAAAAAGCTCTTAGAAGAGTGTCTAGCACATAGTAAATAAATATAAAATGAACCCAAATATTCTTTGTATCATGTATATAACTTCACAGAAACACTAGCTTTCTAAATTTGTGTCTACCCTGTTATATGAAAAATTTCTTTAAAAGGCAACAACAAACGATAGTAATAATTCAACCTAAAACTACTTCTTTCAAGTACTCTAGTTCTGTTATTCCAGAATTTGGTGAACAGTGTATTCACCCATGATGATTTCATAACCTTTGATCATATGTTTCTCACCTTCCAGATTTTTAGACTAAACATATTTATAGTGCCCCATCCCCCCCACCTCTTTTTTTTTTATCTTGGGTCTTTTACTATGTATTTCTTAAAGTGCTCTGATAAGACCTGCAATACTTAAGATGTAAACTCTATTCCCACCTTTTTTAAAAAAAATAAAAAGGCAATTTAATTTTTTAATGGTCTTATATATTATTCAACTTACGTTCAATTGCTTTACATAAGAAAGGAATGCTTCTTTAGCAATGGAGTAAACAGGAAACACTGACATAGCTTATTAACAGCATGTATGGTCAGTGGAACCCACAGGTGTTGAAAGGTCATGCTGCACATTCTGTAAAGAAGACTAGGTTTTTCCACTGTAAGGATTTGAAGAGGAAGACTTGTAAGAGTCCTAAGAGCAACTTCTGGTTGAGGAAAAGGCTAAAGGATATCCCAGGATCTTCAGTAGCAGTGATCATATGGCTCTGTTTTCCTTCACTGGACTAGGTTCCATAACCAGCATCTTATTTTCTGCAGTCAGAATGTATCTGTTTGTCTCCTTACAACACAGAGAAAACATGCTTATAAAATAAAAGGAGAGCATTGACTACTGTGACCTGTTTAACATGTTTCTCTGCTTCGCTTCAGATGAAAGATTTCAAATCTCATCATTAATGTGAAAAATATTGAATTGGAAAACACTAACGTTGTCTTTCCATATTGATTCACCCTCCGTTTGTAACTTCAGAACAAGAAGACAATATTAATGGTCACTTTGGCTGTTTCCTTGTGACCTCCAACATGGCTTGCATTTCAAACTGGATCTGGATTGGGGTGTCTGGAAGTGGGGAGTGGAAATCCACAGGGTGCGGAGGAAAGCCTAAAGGTGTCCACTGGTATTAAAGGAATGCTTTTGCAAGCAAAAAGAGAGACAATATTTGGTAAAAATGAGTGTCGTTTTCCCCTGCTTCGGCATCTGCTTGTGTTCACAATGGCTGCAGTGTTTTTCTATACCTGGTAGGTGGCCTCTCCATGTATCCATGAGGCGCTGTGTGAAAATGTGCCTCCTTATGTCGGAGGGAAATTTGCTTTCACTTCTTTCCCCTGCTCTCCTGTGCCTCCCTTTGTTCTAATCATACACGCGAGGAGAAAAGCCAGTGATACCAGCAACCATTTTCTTCTCCAGCCACTTTTTGGAGTTAATAATTCAAACGGATCTTTTACAAACTCATTTTATTCTTAGAAATGGCCTTATTGCTAACAGTCTGCTCTCCACTTGTACTTTATCAAGCAGCAGATCTGTTGTAAAATGTGATGACTGGATTTCATCTGTTTTGCCACCCCCTAAGAATTCATTGCCCACAGTGCTTCAACTGCTGTTATAAGAGACAGTTTAATTTTTGTGGTACATTGATTGATAACTGGGCTCCCTGGTAACATGGTCTTCCTTGAATAGGACTGCTGTTTTCTAGGTCTCAGATCCCCTGAAGATGCTACATAACTCCCTGTATGAAACAAATCTTCCACACCCTAATAGTAATACCCCAGATCCCCAAATGAGCAGAAACTACACACAGTGCCTGTAGGTATCTTCATGGCTGTAGGTGATACAATATGGGAAGGGAAGTTTCCCTCTGGTCTTGGGTATGATGGCAGAAAAACAACCAACCAACCAAACAAACAAAACTGGAAGACTTGCCACAATTCTGAAAAGTTGTCTGAATTGTTCTCTACTGAGTAATAAAATTACAGGTACTTCTTCACTCCTTGGTAAATTTTCTGTTGCTCTCAGGTAAACTATCAAGGATCCCTGCTATGTGCCTCCAAATTAAAAAATATATAATAATAACAACAAAAGAGAAGGCAAAAAAAAAAAAGTTGGCAAAGAGGAGAATTGTAGAAATTAGGAAAACAAAGGGTAGGAGAATCAGACAGAGGGACTTGAATCTCTATGCTGTGGGACTAATCTTGTTATCAATTTATAAAAAACTCGTTTTTAAACAAAACTTCTACAATTCTTTTCAAAATATCAAGGCTAGAAAAGTTCATGTTTACATACAGCTCAAAGAAGGGGACAATGATGTAGGTCCTAATAAAATCCTCACCACTAGATAGGAAATTTGCTAAGCCTACAGCATGAAAGACAGTTGAGGGCTTGGTAAAGCCTCAGCAGATAATCTAGACCAAAATAAGTTTTTAGCAGCCTAACATGCCTGATGATTTTGGTAAAATCCATTTCATCCCGACCATATGAATCCAATGGCTGATGCATATGGTGGCAATGTTAAGGTTGGAAGGTGATGGGTTCTTGTCTGACATCTGGGTTGCTTCATTAATGATCAGGCATGACTCTCCTGTGGCCACTCTTGTGTCCATTTCCAGAACACCTCTTTCTCTGCCTACCTTCTTTTTGTTTGGGGTAAATGAAATGGTTAGAGGAAACTATCTCTCTATTTCATGAGCATTATTCATTCAACAAGTATTTACTGAGCACCTACTACATATTTCAGACACTAGGAACTGGGGATTTAGTAAAGAACAAAATAGAAAAACTTCTGTTTTCCTGGCTCTTACATTCTAGCAAGTGAGATGAATAATAAACAAGATATGGAAATAAGATAACAAAATATGTAAACAAAGTAAGTGAAGTAAGATAGTGATAAGGGCTAATAGTCAATAAAGGAGGAAAGGAGGGTAAGTTTTAGATAGAGTAGCCGAGGTGGCTTTGCTGAGAAGTTGATTTTGATTAAAGACCTGGAGAAAGAGGGAGAACTAGCCATGAAGATATCTGGTGGATTATCAATCCAGGCAGGGAGAATAGCAAGTGCAAAGGCCAAGGGGCTGGGACATATCTGACCTTTTTGTGGGGAAATACAAAGAGGCTGAGATGGCTAGAGTAGAGTAAATAAGGGAGAGAGTTATAAAACATGATGGCACAGAGGTAATGAAGGCCAGACCATGCAGGACCTTGTAAGTCATAGAAAGATCACTGGCTTTTGCTCTGAGTCCCTTGGAAAGTCACTGGAGGGTTTTGTGCAGAATACTGATGTGATCAGATGCACATTTTAACAGAATCACTCTGGAAGGAATGTTGACTGAGAACAAATGGAAGAGATTTTTGTTTTGCACCTTGAAGGGTAGATGAAAAGAGATCGGTTAAAAGGCTACTGGAATTATCCAGACAGGACTGGACCAGGGTGGCGATAGTGGGAGTGGTAAGCAGTCGAGTTCAGAATATATTTTGAAGGTAGAAACAATAGGATTTGATAATGGCTGTTAGAGTAAGAATTGAGTTATGGATAACACCAAGGAATTGATTTGAGTAACTGGTAGAATGGAGATTCCATTAATTGAGATGAGGAAGACCAGAGAAGCAGTTTTGTGTTTTTTGTGGGGGAGCGTGGGGGATGTGTAAAGATCCAGATTTTGGACACGTTAAAAGTGATACATCTATTAGATACCCAAGTGGAGATATCAAGTAACCAGTTGGATATATGACTCTGGAATTAGGGGAAAGACCAAGTTAGATATAGAAACTTGAGTATCATCAGCATAGAGATTGTATTTAAAGCCACAGGACTGGATGAGATCACTTAGATCCTCTCTTAGAGAAGGGGTCTATGGACTGAACCTTGGGGTTCAAGGAGATGAAGAGAAACTGGCCAATGAGGCTAAGAAAGAATGGCCAAAAAGAGTATGATGTCCTAGAAGACAAGTGATAAAGAGTGTTTCAAGGCAGATAGAGGGGTCAATTGTGTCACATGTTACTGAAAAGTCAAATAAGATGGGAATGATCAAATGAGATTTAGCTGTTACCAATCATAAGTGACCTTCAAATTTATTTGTGTTGAGTTCAAGGTGTGAAGTAATCCAAGACACCTTATCAACCTCTATGGATTAAGAAAGGAAATGCGTTCAGGTATAAGCAACTTGTTTGAAAGCAGGCTAGAATGAGAGAAGTAGATATTGAGAAAGAGTTCTGCATTTCTTACCATCACCATCCTTTACTCTAAAGTATTGACATGACATGATATTTAAAACAAACAAATACACAAACAAGCAAACAAACAAATATTACCAAATAGGTAATAGTCTTCGATGGAAACCATGACAACAGGAAAAACAAGCCTGTAAAATATTTGTGTGCGTGTGAATGCTCTGCTTTCTCAATGTATTTATCAAGCTGTGGCCTTGGCAAGAGCAGAGCTAGAGAAAAATAAATACATGATTCTTCATCTTTAAAAAAAAACAAAACTGGTCTAATGTAAGTGGTTAAAAATTCTCTCTATAGTTATCAATTTAAATGCAAAAAAACAACTCAGAAAATACGGATGGGGTTGCAGTTGTGTGGGTGAATCTGGTAGGAAGTTGAATTATGCTACAGAGTGGAGAATAATGTTGGCTAAAACAAAAGCCTATTCCTCTGATTTTTAAAAGGCCTCAAGCTCCATCTTATTGGAGTGAGAATTGGTAAAAGGGGAGAGAAATGGAAAGGTATGATCAGATTAATTTTAAAATTGGAAATATGTAGACCTTCCCCCTCAGAAAACTCAAGGAAGGCAAATGCATATGAAAAATAATGATGGTTCTGATCAACATATTTGGAATTGCATTTTTGTCAGTCTCAATGAACTGAAATACAGCCTCCTAGGAGAAGGCTGTCATAAAACTCATGTAGTACAGGACAGGCGTGGCACTGCCCCTTCAGGGCAGAGGGGAGCATTAGACTTACGGATTCATGTTGGTTCTTTGACTTCTCATTCAACGTTAGTGACAGCAGTTTACTGACTAGTTTCTGGCCAGTCTAGGAGTCGGGTGCAGTGGGGAGAGTAGAAACAAGATGAGATAGCCCGAGAGGAATAATTTACTTAACTTGTTTTAAGTCCTTTAATGACCCCCTCAGGAATGGTGCGCTTGACAGTGAGATTCAATAGACCCTCTTCCCAGGTGGTCTTTAGCTCTAAAAGTCTCTCTGTCTGAACTTTTAAGTCGACCTGATATAACCCCATGTACGCAATGACTCAAGGGATGGGATAGCAATTACCCTGGATGCTCCTTGAATGTTCGGTGTTGTTCTTGCCCTTAACTTACTTCTATAAAACCTCAAACTCTTCTCTTCACACTCTAGCACCACTGTGTGTTTGTGCTTGTCTCTCAGGTGTTTGATTCTCATATCCCCTTTCCAGGGTGATGCAGATAAGGGGCCTTGTTCCAACTGCTCAAGACTGTCTCTAGTCCTCTCTCTCTTGCAAGGGAGGGGGGGAGATTAGACATCTTGAAACTGCATTTTCTTAATACAGAGCAGAATCAAACAGCTAGGAAATGTTTTATTCCTTGTAGGTTTAGTAGTACAGATACAAGGATGGGAATGGGAAAGCAATTTCTCATAAGTGAATGATGGTGAATTACTTTGTAAATGAAAATGCCAACTGATTAAAACTTTACTTCCGGTAATTAATTAAATAAGTCACTGTGTTCTATAGTTTGTCTATGGTGTGATGAGTTAAGGAAGTTGCCCTATTAAGAATTTTTTCAGAACATTTGTCCACCTTAGCAAAAGTCAGTATTATCTCTCTTAATCTGAGGCATTCGAACAATGTGCACTATGAGAAAATGAGAGTGATAATTATATTGGTAATTGCCTTAATTACCCAGAAGCAGATTCTATGATGAGGATTTGTGTACAAGTGATTTATTAAGGAAGTGTTCCCAGAAGAAATCAGTGAGATAGTGGGGGCATCAGGACAGGAAAAGAGAAGTCAAGCAAAGTACGCTGCTTCAGGCCAAGCCCCATAATGGGAAGCTTTAGCGTGATCCTACAAGGGAATCCTAGAGTGTAAGTTGCATTGTCCGCCACAGGGCAGCTGCGAGAAACCTGGGCTTTTATACTTTTGCATCATAAGTCACTGCTGAGGAGCACCGCAGGGCCAAGTGAGCTCCCAGCTACTTCTGCTCCAACAGCCCCAGGGTAATCTTCTAAAGCGATAAATTTGGGCTATTGGAACTCAAAGTCATGGATGCAGGAGGAATGCATTGAAAGGGTGAAGGAATTCAAGGAGATCTAGGTGGGGCCCTGCAGTGTCTGTACACCATCATAAACATTTATTGAGCCTTTGCTAGTGCCTGGAAAGCTTTGTTTGATTGTGTAGTGCATGACTTAGTTTTTATAAAATACCACTGTGAATTATCTTTATTTCACATACTAAAGAACTGAAGTGTTTGGTAATTTATGAGTGTTCAAAAAAATTCAGCGGCAGAGACAAGACCCAAATCCTGGTGTGCCTGAAGAACATGTCCACAGTTACGTTTCTCTTTTCTTATTCCTTGCTGGTCTGCCTTGTAACCAAGGTGCGGGGTTCATTTCCAGAAGGAATAGGAGAGCTTGGGATAGAGTAAGCAGGAAAAACAGAGGTGATAAAATAATTTATAACTAAGAAATGGTATAGCAAATGAGTGGGGATTATACTATTGCCAGGAGAAGGGAAGTCTGAGAGGAAATTTAATAATGATCTCCAAATTCATGAAAGGTTTTAACACAGAGTAGATTTACCAGCTGTGCTTGAATCTCTACAAAGTAGAACAAAAAGAAATCTCCTGGCTGTTATAGTATGAGGATTTTAGGTTATACTGAAGGAAGTGTTCCCTGGTCAAAAGGGTTGTTGAGCACCAGAGTGAAATCCTATAAATAAAAAAGAATAAAACAAAAGAATAGAAAAGCTCTGCAAATGTATAAGATGTTACCTTGGACACAGCTGCTTTACACCTGCAACTTTCCACAGAAGGGGAGCTGTGAATTTTAAAGAGTACCTCTCCAAAAAACCCCAGCAAACTTTATTTGTTGTTAAGGATGCTTGGAAACCTGATGGTCTTCCAGAAACTATCATATTAATTGTTTGTGCCAGGGAAGAGATATGTACTTTTCTGGTCTGGTATTCGCTTCTTAATGAGAACTCTCTTTTTTACTTTGTCCCTTCTCCCCGAAAGACAAAGACCTCAAATGCCATTATGTATATATAAAAGACCATTTTATGGAGAAATACAGAGAAATAACATTTGTTGATGCTACAATGTGGCACAGAGCCAGTGACTGTTTGGATAGCAAAGGAAATGAACTTTGACAGCTTACTTTGTGAAGTGTTATGTATCTTTGAATAAGTTGTTCCTTTGGTGTTCTCTATCCACCCATAGCTCCTGCCCCCAGGAATTTTCTGTGTAAAAGGATATATTTGTATGGTGTGTACTGCAGCTAGACTTAACTATCCCTCTAGTTTATGAAGGGGTATGTACTAAAACTTCACTCAGAAGTCACTATAAGTGTATTTTCCCTATGGAAACTCTGGCATGAATGGAATTATGATTTTGGGCAGAATATCCATGCAATCACACCAACTTTACCTGTGAAGGTACTAGTTTTCAGCTACATTCTGGACTAGATTGATGCTTATAAGCTACCAGAGGAACTTGATCACCATTCAAATCACGATTTCTTTGGAAAAATGAATTCCAGTTTGGATTTGAGATTCCAGGAATATTTTCATTCTAATATACCTCTCAGTGGAGGCTTGCAAGAGGATTTTCTGCACATTGAATAAAGCCAATAGCCAAAAGTCAGAGTGGTGATTTGTTCTCTGTGAAAGAGACTTCCCCTGCATTCCATTTAAATAGCAGCCATTCCCAGGATTGAAGAAATTGTACAAGAGTAAAATTATGATTATTGAGTACCTATTATGTATTGGACACTGTCATTCACCATAAGTGTATTACCTTATGTAGCCTTCATAACAACCTTGGGATGTTGGTATTATCACCATTTTACAGAGGAGAAAACTGACTTAAAGGAGTCAACTTGTCTGAAGTCCTATAAATAATAAATGATGAAATTAGGTTGTGCTATGTTTTGAAGGTCTCCTCCCAAACTTGTGTTGAAATTTAATTGCCATTTTAACAGTAATAAGAGGTGGAACTATTAAGAAGTGATTAGGCTGTGAAGGCTCCATCCTCATGAATGGAAACCACGAGAGTGGTTTCATTATCAAAGGGCAAGTCTTTCCTCAATTTCTCTTGTTCTCTCTTCCCCTTTTGCCTTTTGCCATGGGATGAGGCAGCAAGAAAGTCCTTGATCTTGGACTTAGCCTCCAGAACTGCGAGAAATCAATTTCTTTTCTTTATAAATCACCCAGTCTCTGTCTGGTATTCTCTTCTAGTTAGCACAAAATAGAGTAAGACAGGTTGTGAGCTCTGGACTTTTTGACCCTAAGGCCTGCTCATTTCATGGATGTTGTGTAGACATCTGTTGGTTGTGTGCCTGATAGACATTCTCCCTTACCATTATTTTCCTTCAGAAAGTTTGCTCCTCATTCCCTGTCCCCCATACTATACCACATCCCAGACATTTAGTTTGTGTGGAATTGACCCCACCACCTGCCTTAGGAGTGAGTCCAGATTGACTTAGGCCAGCCAATATGTTGCATTTTACTCCCCCAAACCCCCTGTCATATTGCCTGGTTCAAAGAGGAGGAGGCAACTCGATCTTAGCCAGTGAGATAGAAGGAGATGCTTGCTGGTTGTCTGGGAATGAAAAACTCTTTTCTTTAGCTGTGCTGTATAAGGATGAGTTCTAAAATGGTGGCAATATTTTCTTACCTATAGGAGACAGCATGGTTCTGCTGGAGTAGAGCCGTAGTTTGACGTCACTGGGGGAGAAGACAGAGGTCAGAGGCAGGGGGAATTCAGGTCTATCATGACAACCTTTGAACTCCTGGATCAAGCCGTACCTGAAGTAAGAGCTGCTTCTGGACTCATTATGGGGTTTCTGTCACTTTTAACATAAAGAGTTGTAAGGGACACAGGCACTCCCCAGGGAATGTGCCTTCATTAGGAACACTTCTGTCTTCCAAACCTCTGGTATGATGAGGATTGACTTCCAGAATCACATTCCTGAAACAATTCAGCAACCTAATTAATCAAATTAAATTACATTCAGACTATTATCCTTGCTAAGTGAGAAAAGTTGCCCACTTAAAATTTACAAAGATTCTGAATAATACAGAATGAAAACAAAGAATATTTTGATTAATAATTTTAAGTTAGGCAGAAAAAAATTAATTAAATGATGCCTTTCTCTGATAATTCTAGTTAATTGAAGTTTTAATTCCAGTAGGAATAATAAAAACTGGGGTCTGAGTTTGTCTGAAAAGCAAAATTTTCAAATTATTTACATATGCTTAATTAAAAAAAATTGTATGTACATATTAGTTTCTTATCTGAGGCAGTATATTAAAGTATATTAATGTGTCTTAAGCAAAATGTATTTCCCTTTATTGTGACAATTCCTCATTATCTTCAGTCCTTTCCCCTATTTGTGATAACAATAGATAGCTATAATTCTCAAGGTGTCATGTGGATCCCATATAAATCCAAATGCCTGTCATTATACCCTAAATTAAGACACAGAAAAACTGGGGAATGGCTGTGAAGGGAGAAACGAAACAGTACAGAGAAAATGGGAAGGTGTAGAAAGAAATAATAAAGGCTTATTCTAACGGTCATTTCAATGTGAAACTAATGAAGTTTAAGCTTCAAGATCCCTCACTTGAAGGGGCCCTTCCAAGGCTATGAGAGGGCCCTTAGTAATGTGTTCATATAGTTATATAAGTTTCCAACATTTTCAAAAGCTAGACAGTTAAACTGAAATTGGTCAAGACTACTGTCTTTTCCCCCTCTAGTCCTCCCTGCCCTGTTATATTTCTACGTGGGTTGGGGAGCATTGGAGTGACCACAGACATTTTTGGAATCTGGCTAAGGGAAAGTTCTATTGGGAACACAAAGTGGGATGTATTTATGTGGGTCGTAGACATTTCCATACATAGTGAAGGGATTGCTAGCCATCTCAGTGTAAGGTTTCCTCCTAGGAGCGTGTATTCTCTCATCTGTGCCAACTCACCCCATGTTGTGACAAGAACCTGCTTGGTCAGAGATTTATCAGGATATGAATGGATACTGAGATGTCTTAGCACTAGAAGTATATATGCAGTGGAGAAACCTGGTTTAAAAGGTAGAGATTGAAGGTAGTCTATGGAAATTCTTCCAATTATCAGAAATGTAAAATTGCCAGCAGACAATTCAGTTTTTATCAATATGATGTGAAACAGAAAGTTTGCTCCTGTCAGGAGTATGATAAATAATATACAGTTAATGTTATTTGTTATAATGTATATATTTTTTGTGTAATAAATAGTATACAACCATTAATGCTATATGTATGTATGTAAAAGAATTATCTTTTTACATCCTTATAGATAATGTTATTAAGTGGTTGTCATATGAAGAGATCATCAAAGAGTTTACACAAAAAGTATTAAGAAGCGTGTTAACAACTCCCAAGCTCCCCCTCCCCCATCACCTGGAAACTACTATCTTATTTTCTGCTTCTATAATTTGTTCAATGGATATAAAGTTACAGTTACACAAGTTTTAGAGATCTGCTGTATAGGCATTATGTGCTCAGATATTTAAGAGGATAGATCTTATGTTGTGTTCTTATCACACACAAAAAGAAAGCAAAGGGACACAAGGAAACTTTTGGAGGTGATGGATATGTTTATTACCTTGATTGTGATGGTGGTATGATGGGTGTATGCGTATGTCCAAGCTCAGCAATTGCATATACTAAATATATGCAGTTATTTGTATATAAGTCATACTTCAATAAAAAAGAGGTATAAGTGGTTAGCTAATAACGGATTATTTTATTTTTATGAATTTTGTGCTACTTAGGGTTTTTATCAATCTCTTTACATTTGAAAGAGTTTCTGGTTTCTTATTCTATATTAATAAACAATTTTGTATCTAACATCATATTTCTAATTTTGTGTTTCTTTTTTTTAAAGAGGACCTCTCAAATTAACATTCAGACCCCAAACATCTAGATCTGATCGTGACCTAGTCAAAGTTTTAGGTAAAGAGGTAGTTCAACCTCTAGATGAATTGTTATTTCCCAAGGTTACTGCCTGGTGATTATTTGTGGGGTCACCACAGATATCACCTCAAGTCTTTATTGTTATATAAAAGTATCAGCCTACTTATTTTATATTTAAATTTTTTATCAGCTTAATTGAGGAATAATTGGCATAAAACAAACAGTGCATATTTAAAGTGTACAATCTGATACGTTTTGACATATTTTTCTGTATTAGTCCATTTTCTGTTGCTTACAACACAATACCTGAAACTGAGTAATGTATCAAAAAAGTACAGTTTTGGAGGTTGGGAAGTCCATGGTCCAGAGGGCACATCTGGTGAGGGTCTTCTCAGTGGGAACTCTCCGCAGGGTCCTGTGGTGATGCGGGATATCACATGGCAAGAATGGCAAGAGCAAGAGAGCTAACCTTTTCCTTATAAAGCCACCAGTCCACACCCATAACTCGTTACTCCATGAATGGATCAATCTATTCACAAAGGCACATTCCTCACGATCCAATCACCTCTCAAAACCCCCACCTTTTGAATGCCATAATTGGATTTCCCACCCTCTTAACACTGTCTCATTAGGGATCAAGTTTCTAATACATGAACTTTTGAGGGACACATTTGACCCATGGCAGTTTACATCCACGAAATTTCAACATAATCAAAATAATGAAAATTTCCATTATCCTCAGAAGTTTTCTCGTGCTCCTTTGTGTCCCTTTTTTTCTGTCTCCCCTCGTGGCCCCATCCCATCCCCAGTCAACCACTGATCTCTCTTCTATTATGATAGGCTAGCTTGTGTTTCTAGAAACTGTATGAACGGAATCTAGCAGCATGTACTTTTTTGGTGGGGGAGGGTCCTGGCTTCTTTTGCTTGGTGTAATTATTTTGAGACTTACCCATGTTGTGGCTTGTATCAGTGGTTAATTCTTTTTTACTGCTGAGTAGCACTCCATTGCCTTCCTATATGGTTTGTTTATCCATTTTCCCAAGCTTAACATTTGTGCTGTGTACACTTTTGGGCTATTACAGGTACATATACTATGAACATTTATGTACAAGTTTTTGTGTTGACACATACTTTAATTTTCTTGTGGAAATATCTGGAAATGGATTGCCTGGATTATACGTATGTGTATGTGTCACTTTTTAAGAAACGGTCAAATGGTTTTCCAAAGAGGTCGAACCACTTTATACTCTCATCAGCAGTTCATGAGACTTTCTGTTGCTCTGAGTCCTTGCTAAAACCAGATATGGTGGTCAATCTTCTTCTTTAAATTAAGCAATTATAATATGTCTGTAATGCTATGTCATTGTAGTTTTAATCTAATGCCGTTGAGGATCTTTTCATGTGCTTATTTACCATCCCTATGTCTTCTTTGGTGAAGTGTCTGTTCCAATCTTTTTCCCATTGTTTGCTTTCTTATTTATTGAGGTTTTAAGGCTTTTAAGTGTATGTGTGTGTGTATATATATATATATACATTTAAAATATATATATATTTTGGATACAAGTCCTTAATCAGATAGGTGACTTGCTATATTTTTCCCAATCTGTAGCTTGTCTAACAATGTAATTTCACAAACTGAACATTGTATTTCAGAAAGCAAAAGTTTTTAAACTTTGATGATGTCCAATTTATCCATATTTTCTTTTACACATTGTAATTTTGGCATCGTATCGAGGGAATCATTACCTATTCAAAGTTGCAAAAGTTTTCTCCCAGGAGTTTTATGTAAGTTTAAGTTTTACATTTAGGTCTATAATCCATGTTGAGTTAATTTTATGATGCGTGATATGGATAAAAGTTTATTTTTTTCTTGTATATATATGTGTATATATATATATATATACATATATATCCAATTATTCCAGCACCATTTGTTGAAAAGACTAATCTTTCTCTACTGAATTGCCTTTGAAACTTTGTCAAAATCATTTGTCTGTATATGTGTGCGTCTATTTCTGGACTCTCTTCTGTTCCATTCGTCTATTTGTCTATCTTTACACCACTACCAAACTGTCTTGATTATTGTGGCTTCATAATAAGTGTTAGTTCTCTAAATTTGTTCATCTTTTTCAAAGTTGTTTTGGCTATTCTAGGTCCTTTGAATTTTTATATCAGTTTTAGAATCAGTCAGTTAATTTCTACAAAAAAGCCTGCTAGGATTTTAGATGGAATTGTTCTAAATCTATGGATTAATTTGGGGAGAATAGATTTCTTAGCACTATTGAATCTTCTGATCCATGAACACCATATATGTCACCATTTATTTAGGTCTTCTTTTATTACTTTCAGTAACATTTTGTAGTTTTCAGTGTACAGGTTTTTCACATCTTTTGTCAAATTTATCCTTAATTATTTTGTATTGAGATGTCATTTTTAATGGCATTGTTTTAAAAATTTTAATCTCTGATGGTTCATTGCTAACATATATAGAGAGAAATACAATATATTTTTGCACATTAATCTTTTATCCTGGAACATTGCCTCAACTCACTTAATAGTTCTACTATCTTTTTAATAGATTCCAGCGGATTTTCTACATGAACAATTATGTCATTTGTGAATAAAGACAGTTTTATTTCTTCCTTTCCAATCTGGATGCCTTTTATTTCTTTTTCTTGCTTTATTGCACTGACCAGAAATTCCAATACAATGTTGATGAGAAGGGATGAGACTGGACAACCTGTTTCGTTTCTGACCTTAGTTAAAGCTATATTTAAGGTTTTTAGTTATATTTTCATAGATGCCCTTTTGCGAGTTGAGAAAGCTACTTTCTATTCCTAGTTTTCTGAGAGGATTGTATGCTGAAATCTGTCAAATGCTTTCTTCTGCATCTATTGAGATGGTCACATAGTTTTTCTTTATTTCTTTTGTTTGTTTCTTCGTTAGTATGGTGAAGTACAGGGTTTCATTTTCTATTGTTATACCAACCTTGCACACGTGGTCATGATGCATTTCCTTTTTACGTAATGTTGGATTTGATTTGCTCAAATTTTGGTAAGAATTATTTCATCCATAAAAGGATGTAGGTCTGCAGGTTTCTTATAATATTATCACCTGTTTTCAACATTGGGGTAATTCTGGCCTCAAAGGATAAATTGAAGAATATTCCCTTCTTTTCAATTATCTTAAGTGTTTATGTAGAATTTGTAATATTTCTTTCTTAAATCTTTGATAAAATTATCCAATGAAGGCATCTGAGCCGCAGCATTTCTTTGTGTGAAGTTTTATAGCTATTAATTTGATTTCTTTAGTCAGTGGAGGGCTATTCAGGTTATGTATTTTTTTCTTGAGTGAGCTTTGGTAGCTTGTATCTTTCAAGGAATTTGTCCCCTGCATCTAAGTTGTGGAGTTTATTGCTACAGGTTATGTATAATATTCTCTTAGTATCATTTGATGTTTGTAGAATCTGTGGTGATATAATTTCTCTTATACCTGCTATTGACAACTTGTATATTCTCTTTTTCCCTGGTCAGTTTGGATACAGGTTTATTAATTTTATCAATTTTCTTGTCTTTTTCGTGACCAGCACTCAGCCAGTGAGTGCACCGGCTAGTCCTATATAGGATCCGAACCCGCGGCGGGAGCGTTGCCGCGCTCCCAGCGCCGCACTCTCCCGAGTGCGCCACGGGCTTGGCCCTAATTTTATCAATTTTCTTAAAGAAAGTGAAGAATTCTTTTGCTTTTGTATGCTGAAAGAGTCTTTATTTTGCTTTATTTTTGAACGATCTTTTCACTGGGTATAGAATTCTAGAATGACATGTTTTGTCCTTTCAGTACTCTACTGTTTTTTTCTTTTGCGTTGTTTGCAACAGAAATCTACTTTTATCCTTATCATTGTTTCTCTATACATAACTTACCTGTTTCTCCTACTGCTTTTAACGTTTTTCTGTTTATCACCAGTTTTAATAAATTTGATTATTCTGTGCCTTGGTTATTGTTTTCTTTATGTTCTTTTGCTTAGGGTTTATTGAGCTTCTTGTACATATGGGTTTATACTTTATAGCAAATGTGAAAACTTTTCATCCGTAATTTATTCAAATTGTCTCCTCCCCCATTATGACTCCACTTTCTTGTGTATTTGGCTACTTCAGTTTTTCCACACCTTATCCACACTTTGTCCAAGTTTTTACAGTAATGTCTATGTTTCATTTTGGATTGTTTCTATTACTATGCCTTCAAGTTCACTAATCTTTCCTTCTGCAATGTCTAATCTGCTTTCATTTCACACATTTTAGTTTTAATCACTATAAGTTTGACTTGGATCTTTTCATATCTTTCATGTTTTTGCTTAACTTTTTGAACATATGGAATACAGTTACAGTAACCATTCTAATATCCTTCTGTGCTAACACTAACATCTGTGGCTAGTTCTTAATCAGATTCAATTGATTGATTTATCTCCTCATTATGGATCATATTTTCCTGCTTCTTTGTGTGTCTGGAGATTTTTGACTAGATGCCAGATATGATAAATTATACCTTGTGGGATGGTGAATATTTTTGTGTTCCTGTAAACATTCTTGAGCTTTGTTCTGGGACACAGTTAAGTTACTTGGAAACCATTTGATCCCTCTGGTCTTGCTTTTAAGAATTGCTAGGCAGTCCAGAGTACTGTTAGTCATGGGCTAATTATTTCTCATTGCTGAGGCAAGACTCTTCTGAGTTCTGTACTCAATGCCATTTAAATCTTGAGGCTTTCCAGTCTGCCTGGTGGGTATAGGCACTGTTCTTACCCAAGTATTCACAGAGGCACTGTTACCTCTAATCCTTTTGGGTTGCTCTTTCTCTGGCCTTAGGTAGTTTCCTCACATGGATGTACTCAGCTGAATACTCAAGAGGGACATTCTGCAGAGTTCAGGAGTTCTCTCTCTGTGCAACTCTGGCCTCTCTATTACTCTGTACTGTGAGCTCTAGCTGCTTTGCTCTCCTCAGACTCACAACTCTATCTCCTCAATTCTCAAAGTTCTCTATACTTCACTTTGAATGTTCCCACTCTCTGTGCTATGGCCTGGAATCTCTCTTAAGGTAATAAGGGAGAGGAATCACAGGGTCTACTTCACTTGTTTATCTCTGGGATCAGTATTTTTCATTGCCTGATGATCCAGTGTCTTGAAAACCCTGGCTTTATATATTTTGTCTAATTTTTAGTTGTTTCAGGTAGGAGAGTAAATTGGTTCATTTCTCCATCTTAGCGGGAAGCAGAAATTCTCCTTATGACTTTCCTTTTTGACTTTCACTGGATTCTTTAAGATCAGAATAAAAAAATAAAAGAATCTGCAGTAATTCACAGTAATTCACAAGGAGACTTCAAGTATGCAGCATAGGTGTCTGAAAATTGAATAGAACAGTGGACCAGTCTCAAGTTCAGTTTCATTAATCTGGTAAGGAAAAAGAGGGATTTGCATGAAATTCACAACCCACATTGCCATGTTAGCCACTATGTCAGAAGGCTTGAGAGCTGAGCTCTGGAGAAACAAAATCCCTGACAGTTGTTGATGTTTTTGTAATAGGAGACTTCTGTTATTTTAGCAAACAGAAAGTCTGCACAAAAATGTCGAAAAGAAACTACTTTTGAAGAAAAAAATAGAAACTGACTCACGAAAGGGACCCATTGGGGATAATTACCCACAGCCTGTGGTAGATTGGGAGGGCCGATTTAAAGTTACTGTTTTTGCAAATTCTGCAAAAATAAAAAACAAACAAACAAAAAAACCAACCAAAAAACAAAACAAAGATTGTTTTTCCTGGCTTTGCCAGTAGTAGTGGACAAATTCTTTCCATAGCTGTAATCTCACGTAAACTGCAAAAGCGGATTTTATTCTCTGAGTTCCTCAAGCCTCCTTTTCTGAAATACAGAGTAATATTACCCAATGATAAAACACTAAAAACTATAATTTGAAATAGTGTTTTGATTTTTGATTTGCAGTCTGGTAATAGATCACAGGAACTTTAGTTTGTTGGTTTCCTGCTGCCTTAGGTCAATAAAGCTTGAACTTTCTCATCTGACACCTGTTCAGCTCTGAGGATGCTGATTAATACATGGTGGAAAGGTATCAATTTTACAATCCAGACCCCTACATTTTTGAAATGCTCTTCTCATGGGAGACATTATATGGGCCTTGAATTAATTGTAGGTAAATGAATATTTAATCCAGATACCACCATATTCTCTTTCATTAAAAAAAAATTTCATTTAACTTTCTCACCAATTAAAAAAAAAATATATATATAAAAGTTTAATTCAACTAATATCACATCAAGAAGTATTATATTATCTCTGAAATATATCGGTGTTTTTCTGGCCATTCACATACTAGTTCTTAATTTATACAAATATAACTTTTATGAAAATCTAACCATTCAGTTTAGAATTGAGAAGTCCTTGTTAGAAGAGAATTTCAAATAGATTTAACAACAGGAAAAACAAGGTTAAATATAAATGCTACATGTGAATAAGCATGGGAAAATTGGCTGGTTTTCTACATTTTTGGAAATCAATCTTATTTTCTGTGACTCAAAATCTTCCCAGCCTGAATTCACATTAAGCTGTAATGACTGATGTCATTTTTCCTCCTCCATATCTTCTTTGGAGAGTGAACATCCTGGATTGTTGTGAGAACAACTGGTAACTCTGGGGTTACCAGAGTTGTAATCAGATAAATACTGAGCAAAGTTTATGGCAAAATGTGGTCAAGTGCTCCTCCAATCAGCTGGCCAACCCCTTAAGTGCTAGAGGTTGACCAGATTTGTTCTGGTCTCTGCATCGATAGAAAGAACCGATGATATGATCCCTGGATACCAGCAATGGTTGCCCAAACAACTACCTCCCTTTCCATGGGACTGCTGGGCACCCAAATAATGCAGATTTGCAAGATCTTGTTGCACAGCTCTTTTTAGACTAAGGAGCCCTCATCATTCTTGGCAATATTTTTAGCTCCCGTAGCTTCCTGTGTTATTCCCTTGATTTATGCAGCTCCCCGCTCTTCAGAGGGTCTGTAGAGCTGTTCTTTCTCTTCTCGAAGCTCTTATCCTCTTGTTATTTCTGAGTAGACTTGGAAAGCTTATTAAACTCTAATACCTAATCATCAGCACCCCCAAAAATAAGCTTCTATTTTTTTCAAGGTGAGGAACAGCAGAATCTTCAAATCCAGTATTTAGGGGAAATATTTGAATACCATCTTTCTAGGAGTGTAAAAGAAAAGAACACAAACTGAGAGGAGGAATGTGACTTAAAAAAAAGTAGAGATGGTAAATATACAGCTGCCACAAAAAAATTGGAATTACAGAACTAGCAAAAGGTATAGGAATGTTTTGATATGTTTGCTCCGCTTACCAATAAAGCATATACAGAATACGATTGTTTGAAAGCCTAGGATTTTTGAGGGAAAGCAATTTCTAAGTGTTCTTCCTCCAGTCTTACACCATTATTTCAGAGATGTAAAAACTGAGCCCCAAAGAGGAGAAGTGACTTGGTTAAATTCACACACAAACTAGAATCCTGAGTACCCAATGCTCTTATGATTACCATATGCTGCTTTCTTAAGGCCTGTGAGCTCCAGAGAGATGATATCAGGTTTTTGATACATCAAACTAAAAAATCCATAGTTTTTATTTTGTTTTTTAAATTTCTTTTTGACTTTGTGTTTTCTTATCCTAATGGGTAGATAACAGCCTTGTGTCTCTCAAGTTCTTAAATCAGATTTTTTTGTATGGAATTTTATTAATGATTCTGTTAAGGAACTATGCCTTCTATGCTTTTCCCAATGAAAGGCGAGATGATACAGGTTGTAGGTTAGAAATACAGAGCTGCTATAGTCCAATTTTTATATAGTTCAATATTATCAAGTGATTGGATGATGGGGAAATTTGCCTACTGCTTCTCTGTACTTTTCTGTATTTAATGGGGACATGACTTTTTCTTTTTGATCCATAAGTGGAGAGACTTAAAGAAACGGGGGAAAATATGACAGAATAAAGGGAAGGTTCAACATCACAGTAGGCTATGAATCCATGTAATTAAATGTGCAAACACGTTAGTTTATCATTCAAGATCCTTCATAATCTTGCCAATCTATTTTCCCAGCTATATCACATAATATTTCCCTTTGCACGTGGTTTAATGCAAACAAACCAAATGATTTTCTCATGCTGATTTCTCAACTTGACATTCCCTGTCTCAAAACTTTTGCTGTTCAAATTTGACTTAGTTTGGGTTACCTGAGAAGCAGACTCTGAGAAGGGTTTTTGAGTTGAAGTCATTTATTAGAAGGTAAAGGCAGGAGAATGGGTAAGTGAAACAAGGAAGGGAAGAATACTCTTGAACATTATGTTATCAAGCCAGTTTCTAGTTCCCAAAAGCAACTGAAGCATAATCCCACTGGGGAAGCTATCCTACCTTAGAGTTAATCCCCCCAACGGGTAAGGGAACTACAGTATTTATACACCAACACTCTTCAGAGATTGCTTGAGAGTTGTTCCTGGAGGCATTACTTCCAGAAACTTCTTACCGGTTGAGCAGGTGGCAAAGTGAGTTCCAGCAGCAGGAAGACACCCTCAACAAAGAGCTGCTGGTGTTAGGAGTTGGAAGCTGGGCCAAGCGCAAACATGTGCTAACAGGGAGGTAATATGAGAGGCATTGACACCACCTGCTATAAAACAGGGCCCCAAAGAAAAGGTGGGTAGAGTTGGTTATGGTGCAGTTAAAAAGCAACCAAGCATGAATGGCTCAACCCCACAAAAGCTTGTTTCACTTACAGTTGTCAGGAGACCCCTGTGCGTTATATTAAAGACCCAGGCTGATGGAATGGCCACCATCGCAAACATGGCCTGAGGCTGCATCAGAGGGAAAAAAAGTGAGGTCTTGCCTTGACAATTACATAGTCTGACCTGTAATGACCTGTGCCACTTCCACTCACAACTGATTGCCCAGAACCAGTTACCTGGCCTCAATCCACCACAGGGTGTGTACATGACATCTACCATGTACCTGGAAGAAGAGAGAAACAAATGATTAATGATTGCCACATCCCAAGACCAACATTAATTTCAGATGGATTGATAACTTCAATAAAAAAGTGGCCATTAAAGGAATAAAAACATGAGTTAGTTTTGTGTAAATTTAAAATGATTTCTAAGTAACATATCAATCCCAGAAACTACAAGGGAGGAGACTGACAAATTTAAATGCATAAAGCTTTAAAAAAGTTTGACATGAAAAAAAATGCCATAAAAAAGAGTCAAAGTCTAAAAAAATGTGTTAATGTAGTAGACTAGGTGTTAATTTTCTTAATATTCTAAAAAATCATAAAAGAAATTTTGTACCCAGAAGAAAAGTGATCATAGAAGCAGGAAATTCACAAATAATGACATTCATTTGGCCAGTAAATGTATATGACATGCAAAATAAAATAAAAATGAAATATTGCTTTTCAGACATCACTTGCACAAAACTACCAAGGTATAATGAAACCCAGGCATTCTCATATACTGTGGATGGGAGTACAAAAAGATGAACTTCTAATTTTATTTGTATTTTTGAACATATCTTTTAACATTTTAAATGCACATCCTCTTTGACTCAGTAATTTTATGTATAGGATTTTAATCTAGAGATAAACGAACAAATTCATCCAGATTTATGTGCATGTTCAGTGAAACACAATAGTGTTTCAAATATGTAGTTATAACTTCCCCCTTCCAAAACTCCAAATGCCCATAAATAGGGGATTAGCTAAATGCATAATAGTATATACTCATAATGAAATATTATGTAGCCATTGAGAAGCATGAGGTAGATTTCTGTGGGCTGACATGGAAAGTCCAGGATAGAGTAGTAATGAAAAATAAAATGGTGAAAAAATATCTATAGCACGATCTTATTTGTTTGTATCTTGTAAATGCATAGAAAATTTGTGACAGACTACATGAGAGATTGTTAAGAGTGACAGCCTGTGGGGAGGTCTAGTAGAGGTGCAGGGAGGTAGACTGGGGGCTGTAGCAAATGTTAATTATTTTTGGCCATGAAAACTTATTCTTTCTTCTTTTTGTAAAAACGCTTCCCTCTCACTCACGTCAGATGCTTTGAAAGAAATTCTTCATGGACTCAACTACAGAGGTGGAGCATGAGACCCAAGGCTTGTCAAAGAGCCCACTGATTCCACTAACCACAGTGACTGATCAGGGGTGTTAGGGGTTGAAAGTTGGTCAAATCCGAGTGAATCTTGGGAGCTGGTTGTGAGCCCCTGGGAATGTAAACTCTTTTCTTCTGGATGTGAGTCTGGAAGGATATCTGCCAGAACTGCTGTAGCATCTGAATGGTATGAAAAATAACACAAAGCAACGAGGAAGAAGCAGGGCTGACACATCCAGAGCCCCATTCATGGACATTTCAGTTAAATAAAACAAAACAACTAACATACCGATAAATAAATACAATACGCCAATATTTTTTTTCTTATGCAACTTTGAACTAGGGCTTACCTGGAATGGGTTCTTTTCCTTTTCTTTAATATCCTTATGTTCAGTTTGAATAAACATATGTGCTTTTGTAGTTAAAAGTATTTTATAAATAATAAAACTCTATCCACTTTATAATCACCCTTTTAAAAAAGATGCACAACAGTGGTCTTGGATATATAAACTGAGATATTTCTAAATGTAATACAAGACATCTGTTAAAAAAATAACCAGGTTGAACTACGTGTATTTATATAGAAAGATGCCCCAGAAGTGGGAGAAAATATCTGCTTCCAGAAAACCACGTAGAGCACATTTTCATTTATATATAAGAAAAAACTGGTTATATGTGTATTAAAATCGTGAAAACTATACAGCGTATTAAATAATTATTTCCAAGGTATGGGGTTATAGAAGGGGGGGAGAGACTTCATTTCCTATTTAAAACAATTTTTAAAACTTTTTTATAGCAGTTTTATTTTATGGAGAAATAGAACAGAAAGTACAGATACTTTCCATAATTTCTCCTATTACTGACGTGTTACATTAGTGTGGTACATTTGTTACAATTAGGAATTGATACTGATATATCATTGTTAACTTAATTTTATATTAGGTTTCCCTCTTCGTACTGTATAGTTCTATAGGTTTTGCCTAGTGCATAATGTCATGTAATTAACCACTGCAGTTTCGTATGGAATAGTTTTGCCGCCCTAAAAATTCTCTGCACTCCACCTACTCAGCCTTCCCTGCTTCCCTCCCTCCCTCATCCCCTGCAATCCTGGCGACCACTGATTTTTTTCATGACCTCAAACATTTCTCATTCGTTTGTATGGGGAATATTCAAAATATTCTCTTCTGGCTAATTGAAACTATACAATAAGTTGTTGTTAATTATAGTCACCCTACAGTGCTATGGAACACTGGCTATTATTCCTACTATCTAGCTGTGCTTTTATATCCATTAACCAACCTCTCATTATCCCCCCGCCCCCCTACCCTTTCCAGCCTCTGATAACCACCATTCTACATCTCTACGTCTATGTTATGAACTTTTTAGCTTCCATATATCAGTGAGAACATGCAATATTTCTCCTTCTGCTCCTGGCTTACTTCATTTAACATAATGTCCTCCAAGATTATCCACGTTGCCACTAACGACAGGATTTCATTCTTTTTTGTGGCTGAGTAGTATTCCATTGTGTATGTCTACCACATTTTCTTTATCCATTCGTCTGTTGTTGTACCTTAGGTCAATTCCATATCCTGGCTATTGTGAATACTGCTGCAATAAACATGGGAGAGCAAATATCTCTTTGATACACTGATTTCCTTTCCTTTGGATATATATCCAGGAATGGGATTGCTGGATCATATGGTAGTTCTATTTATAGTTTTTTGGTGAAACTCCAGACTGTTTTCCATAATGAAAGTACTAATTTACAGTGCCATCAGCTACGTGTAAGTGTTCCGCTTTCTCCTCATCCTTGCCAGCATGTGTTATTTTCCGTCTTTTTGGTAATAGCCATTCTAAATGGAGTGAGATCTCATCATGGTTTTGATTTGCATTTCCCTGATGATGAGTGATATTGAGCATTCACTTCCTATTTTATACACTAAGGCTTGAAAATACTTTATCCCCATCCTTAAATGACAAAGTCCTCAAGCATAAGGTTCATGTCATCTTTGAATTCTCCAGATCACCTGCTCCTACTAGGTAACAAATAAACACTCAAATGTTTTACCTCATAGAGTAAGGAACGTTTAGCAAGTCCTCTGTGTCTGTTAAAGGCAAATTTCAAATATCACCAGTTCCATAGGCTTTGAAGAAATAATCAGGTCAGGAGACACCACTCCCTTCTACAATTCTACTTGATCCTTTGCAGCTTAAGTTATTCTTGGAACAAGAAACATTTTATGTTTTTTCACTGGAGATTGTTTTTGTAGGAGTGGAATCAGTTAAAATAAGTTAGGGTTATGCTACAGTAACAAACAACCCTAAAATCTCAGTGGCTTAAAGCAATGAAATTTTTTTATGAATGCCACATTTCCAAAGCAAATTAGCAGTGGGACTCTGTTCATTATATCACCCAGGCACCCAGGTAGCTGGAGGCTCTGCCTCAAAATGTGGATCTGCAACCACAATGGAATGAGAAGGGAGTCATGGCAAATTGTGCAATGGTTTTTCAAGCTGTCATCTGGAAGTGGCACATCCTTGTTTTCCACTGGCCTGTGCAAGTCACACGACCACACCTCATTTCAAGGAGGCAAGAAAGTGCAACCTTACCACGTGCATGTTCTGAGGAATAATAGATGGGATTTAACTCCGGGTGAGATCACCCACATTATTTTCAACAGCCCAGTTTGGTCTCCCTTCCTTTGAGACCTACTTTTTACACCTGCATCATAACCACTTGCCCATAAATTGCTTTCCAGAACACATTCCTTTACCTATTAGCAGTGGGTTAATCATTTTCTTTAAAATAAACATGCTCTTGACTTGTTAATTGCCATTTCAGCAAATGCAAAGCAAATTGGTGCATTGCTATATTCCGTGGGGTGAGTGGGGGCTCAATAAATATTAAGTGATGAGAGTAGCTGCCATGATCAAAATCGTAAAGTAAATGTTTACATTTGAAAAAGTTGATCATGTTTCATAAGCTCTGAGTAATAAGAGCTCTATTTCTTTTCTAGTTATCATGCATGACGTAAAATATATAATTTATTGTGAAATGGACTGCCCTAAATAGGGCTATATTGTTATCTTTACTGGCTAATTTGAATTCTAGCATACATAAGTTCCCTGCTCATTTTTGGTATTATTCCAACACTCTTTATTTTTAAAAATTATTTTTTGTTTGTTTTGTTTGTAAGAGAGATGTCCTTCTATAAATTTTCTGCTCAAGTGTCACTTATTTATAATACAGTCACTTAAAGTTCCATTGCTGAATTCACACATTTGGTGGAAACAAATTTGAGGTGACCTTGATAAACATAAATGAAGGCAAAAGAGTATTACATTCTCCAAGAATGAATTTAACACTGTGCATACCAATGTGAGGCCATATTCAACCATGGCAAAAGTGACTAAGGCTTCACTTGGATAGCAAGGGAATCCTTTGCAATGTTATTTAATTGCAAGTAATCTATTGGTTTAACAGCATGGAAATAATTAATTAAATTATGATGTCATTTTAAAACAGGATATTGTTATTTTTATAAATAATTTAAATTATGGGACAGTGGAAAAGGCAAGAGGTGCACAAATTGTCAGTAGAAACTATTTAAAATAACATGTACAGGCGAGAAATAGAACAAATTATGAGAAGGATTATCTTTGCATGCTGGAAATAGAGGTGATTTCTATGACTTTATATTATTCTCTTTCTTGTAAGTTTACTGTTTCAAGTATTTTGTGGCAATACAATTCATTAGTTTTATAATTAGAAAAATTCATACTTTCTCTGTCTTCATACCATGATATTTTAGATGTTGTTTCTTGGTTTTATCTGTGCTGTGTCAGAGGTTTATTGAATTTAGTTTTGGGATTTTGAAACAAAAGCAGATCTTCAGAATAAGTAAAAAAATAATGGAAGAGAAAGATGAAGATGACTGAAAGTTTAGGAAATATGAATCAAGATTATTAGACTTAGTAGAGAACTGGCTGGGTGACATTTAAGTAGATGATGGATTCCTACACAGAGCGTAATAGTGATCTAGGACATGATAGTCACTCCATCATCAATTTTTAAATGATTTCTAAAAATAAATGAATGAATGGACGATTATTATACATCTTCCCTGAGCCAACAAGAAAAAAATATTAAAACTATAGAACAGTTTTACATTTTATGTAAGTTTATGCAGGTTTATTTAAAATATAAAAGGTATTTTATTGGCTTTTTCTAGAAGGAGTTGGGAGAAGGATTAGAAAGTAAAAGGGTGAATGTGCTACTTAAGCATGATATCACATAGACTCTTACAGACCTACATTTTCCATTCCTTAAATAATGGCCACAAAGACCTAACTCCAAGCAATAAGATTTCTAAGTCTGGCAAACAGGATATGTAACAATAGTTGACTGGTTGTTGAATTCTGGAGTATTAGTATTTTGGATAAAATTGTTGTTCCACAAAGGTAAGCATCACCTATGCAAAGCATTTTATCTAGCTTAGAGAATGCCTGAGGTTAAATGGTTATTTTAAGCAATTAACACCTCTGGAGAGAAACAGCCTTGGTTAAATTCCTTTGATCAACTCATGCTGAATCAAAAATTATTGATTGTTCAATATATGTTGAGTATCCACAAAGAGCTAATTTTCTTTCTAAAGGTATATCAGCAATATTTTTGTCTTCAAGCAGTGTACTATCCACTACACACACATGTGCACGCGTGTGCACACACACACACACTCTTCATTATTTCTCATAATTTGCCTACTTGCTACAGTTTATCTGTAACCCTAAAGCAGTACTCATGACACTTTCACAACTCATGTAAAGACATGCAATTTCTTGCTGCTGGACAAACTGCTCCCAACTGAGGTTGAACGAGGTAACACTCTGCCCACCTGTTTCAGTTCTTATACTGTAAACAAGTTTCCTTTCTATTCCCTATTTAGTGAAAATGTTTTGCATTTTCTTGCTTTTGGTGATTTCCCTGTTTAAAATGGCCCCCAAGCCGAGGTCCTTGGCCACCCCCCCCAACTCCCACAGCCAGCCCAGCAGTGACCAACAAGCTGCTGAAGGAAGTGCCCTGGACTCTCCCAAGTATGGGCAGTGGGCCTTGGCCACGCCTTCCCGACATGTGCAACCAGCCCAGTGATGACCATGAAGCTGCAGCAAGAATGGCCTCTGGTTCCTGAGGTGGATCGGTGGGGTTCAAGGGCTTTTCCACAGCCCCCTAACATCTGCATCCAGCCCAGCAATGACCAAGCCACCACTGGAAGCCCCCTAGTCTCCCCTATGGAGGGTGCCACAGGCCTCAATCCTGCCCCTCCTCCTCCTGCCTTCTTCCATCCCATTTCCTTCCCCTTTCCCTTCTTCCACTTCCTCCCAACTGCTCTGCAACAACATCCTAGGATATAAAGAATAATATTAACAAAATTTCATTTTCTGTTTTTAATTTAATTTTATCAATATACAATGTAGTTGATTTTTGTGTCCCTTTACCGAATCCTCCTTCCCCCCTCCCTCTGACTCCTCCCGCCCATCTACATCATATCTGTTTGCTTGTCTTAAGTTCGAGGAATTGTGATTGTTGTGTCTTCTTTCCCACCCCCCACACCATTTTGCAATCCCACCAACAGTGTAGAAGGGTTCCTTTTTCTCCACAACCTTGTCAGCATTTATCATTCTCAGTCTTTTGGATATTAGCCATTCTAACTGTAGTGAGATGATATCTCAGTGTGGTTTTGATTTGCATTTCCTGAATGCTAAGTGATGTTGAACGTTTTTTTATGTGTCTGTTGGCCATTTGTATATCTTCCTTTGAGAAATGACTATTCAACTCCTTTGCCCATTTTTTAATTGAGTTATTTTTTTTTTTGCTGTAAAGTTGTTTGAGTTCCTTGTATATTCTGGATATTAATCCTTTGTCAGATGTATGTTTTGCAAATATTTTCTCCTGCTCTGTTGGTTGTCTTTTAACTCTGTTAATAGTTTCTTGTGCTGTGCAGAAGCTTTTTAGTTTGATATAATCCCATTTGTTTATTTTCCCTTTGGTTGCCCATGCTTTTGGGGTCATATTCATGAAGTCTGTAACCAGTCCTACTTCCTGTAGTGTTTACCCTGTGTTTTCTTTAAGGAGTTTTATTGTTTCAGGGTGTATATTTAATTCTTTAATCCACTTTGAGTTGATTTCAGTATATGGTGAGAGGTATGGGTCTAGTTTCATTCTCTGGCAAATGTATATCCAGTTTTCCCAGCACCATTTGCTGAAGAGGCAGTCCCTTCCCCAGTGTGTAGACTTGGTGCCTTTGTCAAAGATCAGATGGCTATAGGTGTATGGGTTGACTTCTGGACTCTCTATTCTATTCCATTGATCAGTGTGTCTGTTTTTATGCCAGTACCATGCTGTTTTGGTTATTATAGCTTTGTAATATAGTTTAAAGTCAGGTAGTGTTGTGCCAACAGCTTTATTATTATTATTATTATTTTGCTCAGAATTGCTTTGGCTATTCATGGTCTTTTGTTTTTCCATATAAATGTTATGATAGTTTTTTCCATTTCAGAGAAAAATGTCATGGGAATTTTGATGGGGATTACATTGAATTTGTAAATCACTTTGGGTAGTATGGACATTTTCACAATGTTAATTCTTCCAATCCAAGAGCATGGGATACCTTTCTGTCTTCTTGTGTCCTCTTTAATTTCTCTCAACAGTGGTTTGTAGCTCTCGTTGTAGAGATTATTCACATTCTTGGTTAATTATTCCTAAGTATTTTATTTTTTGGTGGCTATTGTAAATGGGCTAGCTTTCTTGATTTCTTTTTCTGCATGTTCACTGTGGGAGTATAGAAATGCTACTTATTTTTGTGTGTTGATTTTGTATCCTGCTGAAATTTCAACTTTGCTGAAATCATTTATCAACTCTAAGAGTGTTTTTATAGAGGCTTTAGGCTGTTCAATATGTAGATCATGTCATCTGCAAATAGGGAGAGTTTGACTTCACTTTTTCCAATCTGGATGCCCTTCATTTCCTTCTCTTCTCTGATTGCTCTGGCTAGTACTTCCAACACTATGTTGAAAAGGAGTGGTGAGAGTGGGCATCCTTGCCTAGTTCCTGTTCAGAATGATATTGGCAGTGGGCTTATCATATATAGCTTTAATTATGTTGAGATACTTTCCATCTATACATAACTTGTAGAGTGTCTTTATCATGAACAAATGTTGAATTTTGTCAAATGCTTTTTCAGCATCTACAGAGATGATCATATGGTCTGTGTCTTTGATTTTATTGATTTGGTGTACACATTTATTGATTTGCATATGTTGAAGCAACCTTGCATCCCTGGGATGAATCCCACTTGATCATGGTTTATAATTTTGTGTAAATTAAAAAAAAAGGCCCCCAAACACAGTGCTGAAGCATTGAAGTGCTGTCTAGTGTTCCAGAGCAGAAGCTTGTGATGTGCCTTATGACGAAAGTTACATGTATTAGATAAGCTTCATTTATCTACTGTAGCAGGCATGAGTGATATAGTGATGTTGTGTGAGTTCAATGTGAATGAATCAACAATATAGATTAAATAAGGTGTCTTTAAAAGAAAAACACATAAAACAATGTTATATGTTGATGAGTTAATGAAAATGTTGTGACCAGACACTCTCTGGATCCTAACTCTGTTTTTTCCATGGGAACAATAGTTCAGTATTCACTAATTCAGTGTTCATGGGGACTTTATAGAAAATAACTACCAGGAATAATGCACACACACACATACACATACACATGCATTAAAATCTCTCATTTTAGATATGTTCATGAAAATAAAATTTTACAGATTTATATTTTTCAGCTTGAAAGTTTATTACTTTTATAATAACTCATAAAATTTCCATTGAAGAGTCAAGTTGTTTTTAAAGCCTTAATCAAAACAAATTATTTTATTATTCATTCCTCTAATTTATAGACCCACAACCACTACCAAAATGCATATGAAAATCAAAGGTGAAAAGCTTAATAAAAACTATATAAATAGGTAGATACATGTTGCTATGATGTGGGTGAGTTTTCACACAGAAAATATACACATGCAGAAGTGAAGTTTATTTTTAGTAAACAACCTTAATTTCTGTCTTAATCCACAGACTGCCTGTGGGTCAACAGCTTAATATTGCTGCTCTTGAGTAAACTCAGACATTTCAGGATATAAACTTCGTGTATTCAGGATTGAGCCTTTGCTGATTCAAGGAAAATATCTTTACCCATTCCCCTGCTCCTTATGATTATATCTAAGTTCTCTGAGGATGTGGCACCAGTCTGAGGGAGGCTTTCAGTTCTCTGTAATCTGTCATCCCTGATCTCCTCTGAGTCATAAATCAGATCATGACCTCCCTGTATTCTGGTGCTTTATTTCACTACTAAAGCTATGGCCCAGCCATCATCTCTGGTTGCACCTTATCCTCTGCATCCATATCTTTTGAACTCTAAAAGATTTTGTTGCCTCCTTTTGGTTCTTGGGGCTCAGAAAGTCTTGGCTTGACTATATGGGCTTCATCAAGCTGCCTGTGAGAACATATTTGCAGATCAGTTCTTATTATTCTAAAAGGCTTGAGTATTCTCTCAACTCTGCCCTAGTTATCAAGACACTGATCTGCCCTGAAATCTATAAGAAATAGATTGACATAAATTAAAAAGAATGACAATACCAAGTGTTGACAAGGATGTGAAGCAACTGGACTTCTCATACTTTTCTTGTGGGAATGCAAAATGGTTCAGTCACATTGGAAAACAGTTTGGCAGTTCCTTAGTAATTTAAACATACATTTACATATGAACCACCATGTCCACTTCTAAGTGGAAATTCATCCAAGAGAAATGAAAACAGTTATCCATCAAAGATTCATATACAACTGTTCATGAAGTTTTATTCATAATTACCTCAAATTGAAACAACATAAATATCTATCTACTGATGAATGGATAAACAGATTGTGGCATATCTGTATAATGACATACTACTTAGCAATAAAAAGGAATGAAATACTGATACATACAACAGTATCGATGAATTGTAAAAACATTAGGCTGTGCAAAAATAGCTAAATCCAAGAGTACATACAGAATGATTCTGTTTATATAAAACTAGAAAAGACAAATCTAACTTAGATGAACAGAAAATAGACCATTGGTTGCCTGGGGCTGAGGGTGTTTGTGGGGTTGGCTGGGAAGAAGGTGCTTTGGGTTAAATGTGTGCCCCCGAGCTCATGTATTGGAAACTTAATCTCCACTGTAACATTAAGAGGGTGGGAAACTTAAGAAGATGGGACCTTTACAAGGTGATTAGGTTGTGAGGACTGTGCCCTCATGAATGGATTGATTCATTCATGGAGTAATAGGCCTGATACTGATGGCTTTAAAAGGAGAACAAGTAAGGAGGTCAGCTCTCTTGCTCAGCCCATTCTCGTCATGTAACACCCTGCATTGCTGTGGAGAGTCACCACCAAGAACAAGGTCCTCATTAGAGGCACTCCCTGGACCATAGATTTCTCAGCTTCCAAAACAGTAAGAAATAAATTTCATTTTTTTTGCACATCACCCAGTTTCAGGTATTCTGTTAAAAACAGTGGAAATGGACTAATATACAAGGTAAGGGAGCTTTCTGGGGTAATGGATACGTATTCTATCTTCATTGTGATGGTGGTTGCATGGGTTAATAAATTAGCCAAAACTCAACAAAATGTATACCTAAAATGGGTACATTTTAGTGTATGTCAATTGTACATCAATAAAATTGATTTAAAAATAAGCAAGCTAAAAGCTCCGTTTATTTCTTTATTCCCCTGGGGCTGTTTTGGTCCTTCCTTTCCTAGGGAAAATGAATGAATGCATTGGACTTTTGGGATTTGGAGCAGAATTGCACAACCTATGTAGGAAAACCAAAGTTATTATCTCCAAATTCCATTTCTTTTGTTCTGATAAAAGAGAGAGGTAAAAAGAGGAGTGCCCATTTTTCAAGCATAAGATTTAAGATAATAGGTCCAAACAGAGACACTCATTAATTATCCCAGTGTGCCAGGTAATGGCGAGTGTTGGGAGTATATCCAAGAGTAAGGTATTTGACTGAAAGCATTATGAATATGAAGACCTTGCCTATCTGTTCAATGTTGTATTCCTGGTGCCTAGGGAACACTTGATACATGCCTACTGAATGTGTCAAGTGAAGACATGTCCCCCCTTATGACAAATATTAAAGTCTAGTGCAAGAGGCAGGCATAGCCTCCTGCCATATAGATAATTGATAGCTGATGACACATTCAGTGCTCTCAGTGCAGAGAGGAGGAAAAATTAGCCCAAATGTGAATTTCTGGAAAGGCCTTATAGAGGGCATGATGTCCACACTGAGAAAAAATAATTCGAGCAAAACAAAAGAAAAGGTGTAACATGACAGGCAGAAAAAATAGCCTGTGTAGGGGAATGGAGACTCACTCATTCATTCAAGGAATATTTACTGAATAACTACTATGTGCCTATGTGCTAGGTACTCCTGTAGGTGCAGAGGTCTAAAGATGAATGACAGAAAATAATTCCTGTTTTCATAGAGCTTATATTCTAGTAAGGGAGATGGATAATTTTTTTTAAAAACTGCTTAATACAGAATTCTGTTGATAAGAGAGAAAGAATGATTAAAAAGGAGAAAATAAAGCAGAGTATGAGCCACAGAAATAGTCTAGCGTTGTCACAGGACTCTGAAGGAAGTTATAGACTAAGCCCTTTGAGTATCGAGGGGAAGAGATTTCAAGGCAGATGGAATAGCGTGTGAAAAGTCATGAGCAAGGGCTTGCTTGGCATGGTCAGGGAAGGGTAGGGAGGCCAGTGTGTGGCTGGAGAAGAGTGAACACATGGCAGAGAGGGGAGGTGAAATCGGAGAGTTCAGGGTAGCAGATTGTGGGCCATTGTAAAAATTTGGAGTATTATTCAGTAAAATGGGAAATATTAGTTAAAAATCATAATAATGGTCCTATACTTTTCCACTCTGGCTTCTTAGGAGAGACCAGACTGCAGAAAACAAGGGCGGCAGCAGGGACCCAACTAGGCGGCTATCACAATAATCCAGGTGAGAGGAAGTGAATTTTTGGAACAGGGTGATTGCAGTGAAGGTAGTGTAAAGTGGTTAGTTTCTGGATAAATTCCAAGGGGGAAGGTGACAGAATTTCCTGATGGATTGGATATAGTGATGTGAAAGAAACAGAAGTGTCAAGGATAGTTCCAAGGAGATTGAAAACAGTTTGGGGCTAGGGAAAATGTGAGGAATCTGTTGTTAGTAGAACATAGAATAAGGCATCGTTGTGGTGAAACTACGCTAGAAAAATGGGTGAAAGCCTTGTGTGCAATAGCAGGAGATTTGGATATTTTGTTGCAAATGGGGAATCATTGAAAGGATTCCAACAAGGGAATGGTGCATGCAGACAACAGTGTCAGTGAGCGTCTCTGCCATTAGGACGCAGATGACATCCAGAGATAATAAAGCTGGAAGTAAAGAAGCTAGTGAAAAGGCTAGTGAAAGCTGATGGGGCCTAACTGGACTGCAAAAATGCAGAAAAAGGAATGCATTTGGCGAAATATTTAAGAAGTCTAAAATTGGGAGTACCTGCTAGTTGACTGGGTGTGGGGGGATGAGGGAAATAGAAGAGTCTCAATGGGCTCCTGGTTCTGGTGTGGGTGACTAAAAGTACAACCTGGCATTATAGTAAATCAGATTATGAGGGAACTTCCAAAACTTCATGGAAAATTGGAATTAAAAGATAGTGCGAATCTTTCAATGAAGTTTTCGAAGTACCCTTGTATAGGAGGAGTAGGGTTAGGTTTGTGGAAGACGGTGATGTATTCAGTTTTAGATCTGTTGAATTTCTATTTCCTACCTATATGAAAGTGGATAGACCCAGAAGGAAGTTGGATATATGAATCTAAAGCTCAGGAGAAAGTTCAGGGCTGGCGTCAAAGAAATGTGGGTCTAAAATTTACAGCAAACAGTGTTGTAAGTGAGTGGAAACTTATTGCATGGCTTCCATGCAATAAGTGTAAATGACCAGCAGTAGCCTTTCCAAATTATGTAAAATTATTATAGGGCTATTCAACACTGTAGACAGGTTCCAATATAAAATTATTCATTTATCTAGACCGACCTTCCATATTTCTCTGTAGGAGTATAGAGGCACATTACCTTAACCACTGGATGAGTGCCCACAACAGCCCAGTAGACATCTCGTAGAGATGGATGCTCTTCCTGTCACTGGAAGCTTGACCTTCCGGAAAGGTAGGAGAAATGAGGGACAGTATGTGCCCTGCTGTGACAGAAGTGCAACGGAGGTATAACAGATCCGTATTAGGACATTTCTTCTTTCATGATTGTTTTTGGTATGAGCAATATTATCCTTAGCCTTGCTATGATGTACTATATACATACTACTCTTATGGGTTGATTCTAGATATAATCACCACATATATTGACCCTGTTACCCCCACTCACCAGGCTACAGGTTACTCAGATATGCAACATGGACAACTCTCACATGTTGCCACACATACAGTTCTACGGCCATCATTGGGCTTAAGAGTCATAACTAATACATGATACAACTGAACATAATGATTTTGAAGTTTTCAGCAAATTGTTGATCGTACTGATAACCTGGAAAAGACTAGAAGGGGAAGAGTAGAGGCAAGACTAAAATCTGGAGAACACCAGTATTGAATAGCCAGGCAGAGCAGGAGGAGCTTATGGAGGAGAATAAGATGGAATGTTCAGAAAGCAAAGAGGAGAATTAAGGACAGCAGTGACATGACCTATACAGCCCTCCCTGCCTTTCCAGGCCCCGCTATCGTTCCCCCTCTGGATCACTCACTGAAGCCTCACTGGTCTTCCTGACATGAGGCATGATTGTTCCTGTCTCCAGGCCTTTGCATTTGCAGTTCTCTTTTTTCCCCCATCACTGCAAACCTGCTTCATTCCAATTCAAACCTGATTCAACCAATGCTTCAAGCCTCAGCTCACAAGACGCTTCTTTACAGAAGCTTTTCCAGATAACCCTAACTAAAAATAGCCTTTTCATATTACCTTATTCTGTTTTATTTTCTTCTTAGCACCCATCACAATCTGAAATTAATTTATATTTTTGAAAAAAAAGAATTGCCTGCTTTTCTGCAGTACAATGTAGACACAATGAGAGCCAAAACTTTGTCTTTCTTGGTTACAGAAATTTTCCCAGGGCCTAACACCATACCTCCCACGTAGCAGGTGGTCAGCAACTATTTACTGAATGACCAAATGTTTCAAGTCAAGGAGCAAAGTGCAAAGAGAGCTTTAAGGAGAGTAAATAGCAACAGTGTCAAATACAGGAGAAAGGTCTAATACAATTAAGAGGCATCCATTGGATTTGACACAATCCCTGTCCTCAAGCAGTTTTTGTTGATGGCACAAAGCATAGACCCTGGAAATGCAGCAGGCATTTTAAAGTGGCATGACACAATAGGATGTAGATGGTACACGAGTGTGGAGGCATTAAGTGAGTGACATTATAAATACTTTTTAATTTACTCCTGGAATAAAAGCTCAGAGGTTTACTCTGCTCTGGTCTTAAGCCACCCACTTATCACTCCAGGAATGGGGAAAATGGCACAATTATTGAGCATTGTTTGAAGGGATGCCTTTGGTGCCTGTTGGCTTGTAAATATTTCAGTCATGCCTCTTTTTTTTTTAAGAGGGTGAAGTGCAACAGTTTCAGCTTTTATAATTCTAAGGTTATGTGGTGACTATTGATCATATTTGTCAGTTGTAAAATTTTGATCAGCTTCATTTTAGAAAGAGATCACTCAGAAATTTGTGATCATCAATATGAAAGAGAAGTTTTTGCATTAGAAACAGTCAGTTGAACATTATTATTCAGCTGGATAATAGGTTTTGATTACTTGAATATGTCAGTTTTTTTATAGGGCTTAACAGATATTCCATCTGCCTTTATAAATTATTTAAGTTAAGATCTTGCATTATGGGTGACTCTGCATGGGCAGAGGTGCAAAATCAGGGCCTCAATGTCATTTACCCACATAGGCATCTCTGATGACATCCATTGCCTTATCTGATTTTCAATGATCTCTGTTCACAACGGCTGCAACATCCATGGTCTGGACCTCAGATATTAGTCCACTTGGGCCAGAATGGAAGTACGCCTTCTTCTGGCACATGCACAGTCACTTCAGCTCCAGTGGTTCTCCTGCTACCTCTGAGCCACCCTTGACCAAAGTCAGTCATCTTCCTTCTCTGCTGCACTGCAGAGTGGGAAATTCTGATGTTGTCTAAGTTCTGTCTGCCTAACCGCACTCAGAAGTCAGTTTTTATCTTAGGTTTTGCCCCTTTGGTTCCACCTAGATCCCACAGACTTCTCAGGGGTTTGGGTCCTTGCCTTGGGTTGGCCTAGGAGCATGGACAATGCCTGTCCTTGGGGGACACACTGAGGCCTGTGTTTGCCTTGCATTTCCTTTGGTTCTCCTTTTATCGGCATCCAGGGAATGTTGTTTTCTAAATTGACCATGGAGACCTAGGAAAAGCTGTGTACTCATCATGATCTTTTATCCCAAATCTTCTGTTATTTTCTGACTTCTTTCTACTCCTGTGCCTCATTCTTTAGGCTTTTAAAAGCCAAGAAGTGATTACTTTTTCTCTGTTTTCTGCTGTCAATCCCTTCTCTGCCTGAGCAGAGAGGAAGCCAGAGACATGATAGAGACCACTCGGGGTGTGTGGGTGGGGATCACGTTGGCTAATCTCTTAACATTATTATTCCATCACTCAACTGAATGTCAACTTTTTACTTAAAAATAAGAGTTATAAGTAGCCAAATTGTGTAATTTCCATTTCAGTGCCTTATGCTCTCCTATCAGACATTAACAGAAAAGCTAATAAGAATTCAAAGGGAAAATCAAGGTACTAAAGTAGCAGAATTTACAAGACAGAAACTTTAATTGTTGGATTTCCTCTGATTCCGCTGCTGAGATATTCTCTGTGTTCTTGGTATGTAAATATTTACAGTACTAATCTAATCCTTCCCCACCACTCAGGAAATTATAAAGGACTACATAAACTTCATAAGGATGCATACTTGGTGAATATGATTCTCAACCTTTCCTGGCCTGCCCCCTCTTCCAAAGCTCTGAAAGTCCAACCCTCAATGCATGCATATACATACACACCCATACATGCATATATGGACACATACATGAGGGTGCTTCAAAAGTTCGTGGAAAAATGGAATTGAAAGATAATATGCATCTATGAACTTTTCCAAGATCCCTCCTACACGTGTACATGCACACGCAGACATAGACGCACATGCTGGAGAGTCATTTAGATTAACAAACTACTCTCTTGGAGAGCAAAAGTAACTCTTTACCCAATAGCAGTTTGTTTTCGAAGAACTCTGGATTTGGATGATAGAGGTAAAAAGAAGAAAAAGAAGAAAAAAACTCTAGTGCTTTGTGTCAACATGGATTCCAGTGGTCATCCGTCTATCTCCTCCTTCTCTATCTGTTGTACAAGAACTGGATTACTCTGCACCTGGATAATTTTGGAAACTGAGCTGTAAACAGTTTGGATAGTTGATGGAGAGTTAAGAGAATGAGGGAGAGTTAAAGGATAACAAAGAATTGGAGAATGAAGAAAAGTTGGAAAAGGGTGGAGGGTTGGGAATGACAGAGGGTTGTTGTTTTGTTTTTTGGAGAATGAAAGATTTCAACAGAGAAGTCATGGAATCTGTGGCAGAGTTGGGAGAAGACTGCTAACCACACAGATTCAATGTTTAGGTGTAAACACTAACCTCTGAGATTGAAATCGGTGGCCCTTGGGATCCATAGAAGAAGGCCTTGAGTAAATTAGTAATTACCATGCTACTCATTAAGACCTTAATACCGAAGTATCATTTTTATTATTATATTATGGAATGTTGCTTTGTAATGCACTCGAATAGTGTCTGGAATGTGTGTTTTGTGTCCTTTACTAAATGCTCCTTGAAGGCATTGGTTGTACTATTTATTTCTTGGAATCCTTCTATAAAGAGTTTCATATGATGTTTGGCTCACATAAAACACTTAAAGCATACTAATGAACACTTCTTTCCACTAAAGTTTATGTGCTTCCTCCACTCTCCCCCCACCAAGTTATTTCTAATATATTTGCTTTGTCCCTCTGACTAGATGGTAAGCTTCTTGAAGGCAGAACCAAGCCTTCTACTTATTTTCATTTTCCTATCATGCCTTGGAAAGTAATGGGCACAGATGGGCTCATTAAACACTTGTCAATGGATGTAGTTATTGCCTAGAAATTTCCTTGAATTTCTGGTTCTGGGAAATTAAGCTTTAATTTGCCTAACAATCAAAAAAATAGGGCCAGCCCCATGGCTCACTCAGGAAAGTGCGGCTGGGAGCGCTGAGGCCACAAGTTCAGATCCTATATGGGGATGGCCGGTGAGCTCACTGGCTGAGCGTGGTGCAGACCACACCATGCCAAGGGTTGTGATCCCCTTACCAGTCAAAAAAAATAGAATAGTAAAGCATTTCTTAAGCGTTCTGACAGTTTCATTAACACAAGAATCTTGCATTCATTAGATATTGCATTCTGTTGGTACAGAATTCCTATCCAAATTTGCTTTCCCCAAATGAATTTAACCACATAACTGACAAGTGCATGAGCACTATACCAGTTCCCTCTGCCTTCTTGTCTAGTCTCTGCTTTCCTCAGCATTGCCTTCTTGTTAATACAGACTTTTCTCTCACAGTGGTCCTGGTGGCTCTGATTTCCTTTTTACCACTCCAGAAAAGTCTCAGGACTACTATTGATCACCATAACGTCTTGACTAGGGTCATCTTCATGCACTTGAACCAATTATTCTGGCCAAGGGGTTGTGATATTGGCATTATTCAGGTCTTGGTCACATGCTCATCCCAGAACCAGCTGGTGGGCTCAGTTAGGCTCAGACTGACACTGGGGGAAATCTCTTTCCCCAATACAAAATTGAGGTATTGTTTCCAAAAGAGGGAGAATCGATGTTGTATAGGCAAAAGCCACAGCTATCCACCAGAGACACTGTTTTCAGTTTTTCCCAAATGGATTCCTAGCTCTAGGACTCCAAACTAGCTCTAGGCCATTCAATCCTGTTCCTACTTCCCCTATTATCTTAGAAGCCTGGTTGGAAACAGCTGCTGAAGTCTGCTTTTATGCAGGGTTTTTCAGACTAACTTGCATCAGAATCACTGGGCATTGTTAGGAAATACTGATATCCAGGCCACATCCCCAGAGTTTCTTATTTAGTGAACCTGAAGAAAGAAAAAGGCATTGGAGTTTTTTGAAAACACTCTAGTGAATCCCATGTGCAGCCAGCGTTGGGAACCTCTGCAGGACTTGCTCTTTTTTCTGTGACTTTAGGGGGCTCTATAAATCAGGAATCACAAAGAATCAACATAGTCATACCTAACATAGTTCCAGCCTGCAACTATAAACAGCTGCATCATTCGCTCCAGGTGTATACTTCCCTCTGTCCATCATACCTCTGCAAAAACCAGCAAATACACTGTAATCATTGTAGAGAAGTTCACAGAAAGGTTGACACCAAAGATGTGTTTTTCCTTTTGCTTGTGTGCTAATTTTCTTTTCACATTTATAAACAGTGACTGGTTTACCTTTTTGGCAGGGTTGTGCTTGAGTTAATATGCATCGTGAGTGCCAGTTAAGCAAAGTTTTCCCAAGAACTTCAGCATTGTTTCTGGTTTATAGGTCTCTTGTAATGCCTTAAAGAGTTTAGCTGAAGTTTTGATCTTGTAGTTTTTGCTTTTTCTGCAGAATGCCATTATTTTCTTCTGAATTAATTAAATATGTTTCCTCAAGAAGGTACAGGCTGTACCATAAAAAACTCTGCCATCTGATTTAATCTGTACATGTCTGTGTTTTAAAGAAATTTAAGAGCAAGTAAACAATGAAGCAGAGCCCATCAATATTGGTATTACAAAGGGGGCAGTAAATTGATATAGGGCAGAATAAACAGAAAATTTAGAAAACCACAGAAAACCTGTGATGTTTAAACATGGGCATCTCAATGTTACATCATCAAAATATGTCTGTAGTGGTGTGATGAGAACATTTGATATGGCTACAGCTCCAGTAAATGTATGCTCAGATGATCTAAGAAAAATTGAATTAAAGATATTGTTTCATTATCTCCATAAATCATCCAAATATTGTGGAAATTTCATTATTATGGCATGCAAACAACATATCTCATTTTGTTTTCCTCTTAGCTGAACCTAAAACATCTGATTTTAGGTTTGGAAAAATCACATTAATATAAAGATAGAGCAAATAAGGCTTTTAGGGAATTACAATCAGTAAAATTCAGGAGTGATCTTTGGTTTTCACCTCCAAGAGACCACTGAGATGTCTTAGTAGATTGTGAGAGGATTATAGGAAATTAAAGTTCTAGGGTAAGTAAAACCATATTTGAATTTTTACAACCTTACTGTTCAAACCCCACAACCTAGCACAGTTGACATTCTAATTGAATCCATAAAGCTCAACTTGAATCAAACGGAAATTTAGCTTTTGGAATTGATGTACAAACTGAAAGATAACTCATGAATTTGCTAATTGTTTTAGTTTTGAATTTTGTTACTTTTGGCCAAAGGCATTAAAGGATTTACCTGGTAAGGAGGTACAGTATGGCTTCTAAAATGATTTATAAAAATTAAAACAGAACAAAGTTGAAATGAGGTATTGAATGTAAGAGTAGGTAGTATTTTAGAGGTGATATCCTAAAATAACTCATCAGGCCAATAATAATTACTCCTTTTCTGATGCATAAAGAAATTGATATTTAACTATGCTATGTACAATAATCTAGCCATGGAAATTAGCAAAATCTGAGGGCATAATGAGGTATGGAACAAGTGTAAACATTAATTAAATTTCAGGCCCTGACTCAAAGAAATAATCCTCCACTTGTTCAAGATACCAATGTGAGATGAATCATGCCACTAAAAAATACAATATCTGAGAGTTCCAGTTGCTTCACATACTCACCAACATTTGGTATTGTCAATCTTTGTAATTTTAGACATTTTAGTAGAGTGTAGTGGCATCTCATCATGATCTTAATTTGCATTTCCCTGATGACTAATGATATTGAGTATTTATTCATGTACTTTTATGCCATCTGTTTATCTTCTTTGAAGAAATGTCTGTTCAAATCTTTTGCCCATGTTTTTATTGGGTGTTTGAGTTCTTATCATTGAGTTGTAAAACTTATTTATATACTCGGAAGCAAGTCCTTTTTCACTTGTATGTATTGTAAATATTTTCTCCCAGTCTGCTGCTTGCCTTTTCGTTTCCTTAGTGCTGTCTTTAGAAGAACAAAAATTTTTAACTTTGATGAAATCTTACATATAATTTTTTTTCTTTTATGGTTTGTGCTTTTTGTGTCCCTTCTCAGAATTTTTTGCCTATTTGAAGGTTGAAAAGATTTTCTCCTGGAAGCTTTATGGTTAAAACCACTTTAGAAAACTATGTGAAAGGTTTTTTTTTTTATCAAGTTAAAAAATCATACACTTATCGTACAATTCAGGAATTCCTCTGTTAGGTGTATTTACCCAAAAGAAATGAAAACATATTTCTGCAGAAATATTTGAACATAAATGTCCATAAAATCTTAATCATAATGCCCTCAAATGAAAAAACCTAAATGACCATCAGCAGGTGAATAGATTAAAAATGTGTGGTACATACATGAAATGTGGTACATATATACATGCACAGCAACAAAAAGGAACAGACTGCTGATACATGCAACAACATAGGTTAACCTCAGAACTCTATGCTGAGCAAAAGGAGGCAATACAAATTGTATGATTCCACTCATGAAATTCTAGAACCGGAAAAACTAATAATCTCTAGTGATAGTAAACAGATCAGTAGTTGTCTGTTCTGTAAGTGTAGGAGGATTTGACTGGGAAAGGGCACAGGAAACTTTTTGGCATGATGGACAGGTTTTATATCTTGATTATGGTATGGTTATGTGGGTGTGTATGATGTCAAAATTTATCAAACTGTCCACATGTTAATGCACTTTAGATATGTAAAATCAGAAACACTTGATTAAAATTTGATTAAAAGATTATTAAAAAATATTGCAGGGTTAGGTAATAATGATGTACTCATTGAAAACCCATACTGACTGATTATTAAAATGTAATCATTAGTAGAAATTTCAGTTCATAAACCTCTGGATCATGACATTATCATTCATGTTTTAAACTAAGACATTTTTCTTTTTCTTTCTTTTCTTTTTTTTTAAAAGATGACCGGTAAGGGGATCTTAACCCTTGACTTGGTGTTGTCAGCACCACACTCTCCTGAGTGAGCCACAGGCCGGCCCCATAAAATAAGACATTTTTCTTACTGGAAATTTGAAAAATACAGAAAAGTTAAAAGGATTAAAAAAAAATTACTCCTTGTCTCAACACCCAAACCTAGTCTTTTTTCTATGCTTTGTATTTTTCTTTTCTACAGTTGTAATGACACTCTTTCATATAATATTGTAGCCTACTTTTTTCTCTTAACACTATAAGGATTTTTCCAAATTGTTTCTAAAATATGATTTTAACAGTACATATTATTCAGAGAAATATACACCATAAATTATTTCAAATTATCTCCTACTTTTGAATACCTTTCTTGTTTGCTTTTGTGTTTCCCCCCTATCTAATGCTATGATAATTAGCGTACATTTTCCCCACTGAGGATTATTTGCTTAGGATAGATTCCCAAACACCTTGATCAAAGGGTAATGCAGTCAACATTATTGTTTGTAACCAAAAGATTAAAACTTGCCCCTTCTGCAAGTCTCTTAGATATCTGTTCTAGAAAATCTTTTATTCTTCTTACTTTCCAATGAATTATTGTTTTTTGAGGCAGAGAGCTAAAGAGAAAGAGGATTTTCACCTACTCTTCTGAATGTACTGCGTTGCCTGAATTAGCCTCATCTATCTGTCAAAGTGCCCAGAAACCATGATGATAGGAGCTGTGGAAATAGATATCTAGCATATGGGAACCTGCTTATAATTTCTTGCTCACAGCATTTATCCCACATACAGCATTTATCTTTAAAAGAGCAAGACTAATGAACCCGTATGTATTGTTTTCTACTTATAGCATATCCTCATTTGAAATACATCTCATGGAAAATAAAACTCTGCTAATGAGTAAGGAATTGCAATGTTTTATAGTGAGCAGTCTCATAATGCCTTGGTGTGATTCTTGCTTTTGCCCCTGAACTTATTGGGTCCTTTTTCTATTTTTTAATCAGAGAGACAGCTTATTGTCTGTAAAAAGCTTTGATAATCTCTGACCTAGAGTACTATGTAACTATACCTTTCAATAAAAATTAATCATACTTCAAAAAATAACTGTGATTGTCCAAACAGATTACTAAGGAGGTGTCCATTTGAGAAGTTATCTTTGTCTTGACAAAGGACTCACGATGGTATTCCCAGAAATATTGAATTCATCTCATGAATTACAACTATGGCCTGATTTACAAAGACTCAGATTATGATCAGCTCAGTAACATCTGTTATTACATGTTAATAGGTAATGTAAGATAGGGTTAGGCTCTATCATTTAAAAGCTGTATATTTTGAGGCAAGTTACATGACCTCTCTAAGTCTCAATTTCTTCCTTTGTTGTGAAGTTTAAATGAGATGATGCATGTAAGATGCATCCCTCAGACATTATAGACACTCAATAGTAATTGTGGCCGTGTTTATAAAAAAAGCACTGTCTAGGCACAATTCCATCCTGCCCCACAGTTCTGCGTGTCCTCTTCTCATCCTTTATTCTTTGAACTCTCATCCTTGGACGACTCTAGCTCAGCCCTCCACTACCCTCATCTCCAAACCTCGATCTCCCTCTAAGGAGGTAAATAGCCCTAGAGCCTCACACTGCCCAATATCCACTTCGCCACTTGGACCCAAACCGGGCTGTCCTCTGAAGATCTCACTACTCAGGAGCCTTCTCTTTTGGAGATACATATATTTTTTTCTTTAGCACATTTTGCCTTTCGGGATTGAAAGGACACATAATTGTCTTCCTCTGAGCTGTGCTGCAAGATTCCTTCCTCCTCCTATCCTGTGTCTTTGAAGCTCAGTCCTTCTAGACAGACCGTCACCTTCTTCCTGTGACCATAACTTACAGATCTCTTCTCAGCCACTTTCCTTCTTCCATAAATTCTAGCCTCTGTGTCTTCATTTCCTTCTGCACTCTTGTCGTCACTCTGGGGAGCTTGGCTTCTCGGTTTCTTCACTTCTCTTCGCAGTGGGCTTTTCGTTTCCACCTGCTTCGCAACCTGGAATGCACCTGCCCTCCTCCCACCACAGCTCTGCACCGTCCTGGTACTGCGCTGGCCCAGCCCTGTCACTTTCCTTCCTTTCTAGCTTGGATTTCTTGATCCACTGTTATCATTTCTCCCTTCCAAATATTCTCAGTGCTCTTGTCTTCTCTCCCTCTGCTGTATAAGCTTTGTCAAATTCCAACATTGGCTGGACCTTTCATGCTTTTCCATATCTGCCGGTGAAGAAGGCGACACAGCTGAGGAAACAATCGAAATGTCAGACCTTGATTCCCTTTTCAGCACTACTCCATGATTCACTTTTGGAAAAAACTAAGCACCTGTTGAAATCCCTTCTACTGTCACTTCTTTCTCCTCCTTTCCACTGACAATCTAGTGTCATTATGAACACAGAAACCATAGACGGGAACTTTGTCATTTTCTTCATCACCAAAATTGATGACAAACCTGTCTGCCACAGTACCTTTCTCCTTCTCTTTTACTATTACAGTGAAGTCCACATCCCTTCTCCCTTCAAATGTTATCTCCATACACACTCCAGATCTCATCCCCTCGCACTTTATATCCCCTCTTATTTTATCAAGATCTTTGGTCAATTGCTCATTCTCCCTCTCCCCGACATCATTAGTCTTTATCTTCCTAAGTGATCTTTTCCATAATAGAGAGATGCTGTATTGTCTCCCATCTTTACACTCCCTTGACTTGGAAACCCCTCTTGCTACTGCCCCATTGCTCTGTACCTTTTCATAGCCTGGCTTCCCAGGAGTCGCCTGCACATGCTGCTCCCACATTCCCACTGGATTCACTCTTAAACAAGTTCTAGAATGGTTTCCACCTCTGACACTTCACTAAAACTGCTTTTGTCAAGACCACCAACAAGGTTTATGGTACCAATTCCAAAGATTAATTTTCTGCTCTTATCTTTATTAACCACCTAACAGCATGTAGTGGTATCTTTAATAAAATGGGACCCCAGTTTTCTAAAATTGGCCAATGTGAAGAGTCTCTGAATGGGAGAGAGGTAGCTGTGCCTACATACTTTTCTATGTATTTGCAAAATGCATATTTCCTTGGGGGACCTCCCAGTACCCACAAGCCAGCACAGGGGCCTCTGTTCCTTCTCTTCTCTAACTCTTCATTCAAATGTGGACTCATCTCTCAGTATTCCTAATTCAGATGTAGACTTAAGTCTCTTCTTTAAGATCTCTTGGTACACTGGGACCATGTAAACAAACTAACTAAAAGCTCAAGAATAACAAAATAAAATAAACCCAGAAAAAAAATCTAGTGAGTCAATATTCTTGTCTATAGGCACAGCTTATCCATCCACAAATTAGGGCTCCCAAAGTGCTGATTTATAAAGAATGATTTATCCCATTGCTACCCTTAGGGGTCTCCTTTGGGCAAAACTGACCCCAAAGCACACATCTTTTTTTCTAAATCTTAGGGGTGAACAACATGCCATTTCACAACCTTTCATTTTTACATGTGACCAAGAGCAATAGACAAATGACCTATTGAGTTGTTAAATATTAGATAACCCATCTTGGTTGGGTTATTTATTTGGTATTGGATAATATCAATTATAAGTTGGTATTTATAAACTAAAATGACTAAGTAATTAGATTCTGTCAAGGTCTTTATTCTACAAATAAATCTGTTGACCACACAATATTTGGCAACATTGTGAAACTCCATTTGATAATACACACAACCAAATAAATATAATACCATTATTAAGGTATTATATGAAAGGGAAAGGGGGTCTTTGGCTTGTCTAAAGAGTAGCAGTGCAGGACACTGGAGAGCCACTGGTCTTATTTTTGTCCTCATGTGGTAGATGCCATCTTAGCAGCACCTACCAGAAACCAATTCACTCTCAAAGGTAGATAGAACCTCAGAATAAAATTTCGAGCTTGATACTTTGACACTGGAGTGAAAGAGAACTCCAATATATTTGGAAGGGAAGCTTGTTGTCTCAGCCTATACTTTAGGAACTCTACATATTTTCAAGGCAGTTGGTTCCATAGTGGTGGGAAAAGGTATCCTCTGTCATGCTGAGGCAGACTGGAAAGGATGTGGGGATTCACCCCTTTGTTATGGTGGCTCCCAGACTTTTGGATTTCTTCCTTTTTAAAAAAAATTATTGAAACAATTGATTGCACATATCTGTAGGGTACAGCATTGAATATCCATACCTGTGTGCCATATGTGATGCTCAAATCAGGATAATTAGTATATTCAAATTTACACAACATAATCATTTTTGTGGCCCTTTACCAGTTTCTCACCAACTCGCCCTCTCACTTTCCCACCTCTGACGGTCTTAGTTCTGTCCTCTCCTCTTGAAAGTTCAATGCATTATTGCAATTGCTGTATCTTTCTTTCTTCCTTTTCTAAAAATTATTTGTTTATTATTATTATTTTTTTAAGCTCCCACTTATGAGTGAGGACAGGTGGTATTTCCCTTTCTGGTTCTGGTTTGTTTCACTTAACATAATTTTCTCTAAATTCATCCATGTTGCTGCGAATGGCAGAATTTCATTCTTCTTTATGGCTGAATAGTATTCCATTGTGTATATATACCACATTTTCCTATCCAGTCTGCACAGTTGTCCCTCAATGGACATTTAAGTTGGTTCCAACTCTTGGCTATCATAAATAGAGCTGCAGTAAACGTGGGAGTGCAGGTATCCCTTCGACATGATGATTTCCATTCCTTTGGGTATATACCCAGAAGTGGGATTGCTGGATCACAGGGCAGTTCTATCAGACTTTTGGGTTTTTGGGATGAGTGAAATTTAAAAAGTGGTGGAATAAAACAGAATGACTAACTTTTATTTTACCAAACAAGGATATCAAAAAAGCAAATACAACCTACTATTAGAGGAGATGAGTATTTATAATAATGAGTGAGGACATAATCTAAGAATAAATAAAATAAGTACAATTTACTATATATATTATATATAATATAAAAATCTCACTGAATTTTGTCCTTTTCCATTTTGTTGCCCTGTGCATCAGTGAAAATTCCATCAGAGATTTGCTATGGCATATGGCAATCAATGCTCCATCAGATAGCTTTATAAAGCTGTAATTTGTGATTTAGATTGCCACATTGTTTATTACTTTTACCATCTATTTTTCTTTTCTTTTTTTTCTCATTCCTAAGTCTTTGGTAAAGTTTGGTTTACATACTCTTGCCTGACCTCAGTGAAAAAGGAAATGTAAATCCGTGTCTGGGGCCAACAGAGTGATGGTAGCTATAATAATTTTGGGGGGATCTCCAGGAAAATGTTAACCTCAGGGAAGAGAACTCAGAATAGAGGTATGGATGCTTTTTACCAGTAGAGGTGTCTCCTTGCTCTATCCCTTGGAGGTTTGTGGCTCAATTTCTTCAAGGGTGCTGGAGGTTTCTCTAGTAGAACTTCGCATATTCCCGGAATTGCCTTTTTGGGATCCTGAAAAACGGAAAGGAGTTCCTCAAACACCTCAGTCTATTGCCAACACCCTAAAAACTGGAAAGGAGTTCTCGAAGCATTCCAACCTCACCCCACTGTTTTCAAGGGTACATTGAGAGATACCAGCTTCAGCTGGCAGGATGTGAAGCAGACTTTTTGGTGGGGGCAAGGGGTTCTCCTTGGCATTGATCCCACTCTACTGCTCGGCCATCTTTTCTCCAAGTCCCCAGGGGCCATGCTTATCTCAGATTTGGAGTCAACAGTTGGTACACAATCAACCAGGTGAAAAGCTGGCAGAAGTGACCCCTGGGGGTGGGGAAATCGGTCTGTTAGAGGGCAGTGGGATGAAGAATCAAGGTCCCAAGCAAGCAGTGACTCAGTGGAGAGACAAAGCCAGGGAGATGAACTGCAGTTCCTCAGTGAGTATTAGGCAGCCTCCAACTTCATGTGTCAAGGTGTGTGAGCGTTTCTAGTGTTAGAAAAGTCAACTCCTTCTTTCCTAGACCACTGACCATCTAGCTAAAACGTAAGGAGTGGCTGCTAGTCAGGGCCTTTGGCTTGTCTGCTCATCACATTTCCTCTGTCGGTCAGATGGAATTGTTGAGGCTGCACATAAAACTAATTTCCACTGGGTTCTTTCCAGACAAGCTCAGAGTGGATATATTAAGAAAACCCTAAATACAGGTCTCTATCCAGAAGCAGCATTTAAGAGTCTAGTGAGATTAACACTGTGGAACTGGGCAAACAAACAAATAAAAAAAGATAAAAATAAAAAGGAAAAAGGCAAGTGAGGCTCTGGGAATTACAAATAATTTGTGGACCAGGCATCCTGTTTCTGCCACACGATGCAGTGCGATCTGACAAGGCTGAGCAAATGAGGTTTTGGTTTGGCACTGCCGAGGCGTTTAACCACATCATGCTGAGGTGGACTGAAACTTCAAGGGCATCCAGTGACATGTGTGTTTCATCACCAGTCTGCCCACTCCCACATTTATCAGTGAGCCAATGCAGTATATATATATATATATATATATATTTTAACTCCACACCATGGTGTCTGATTTATAATTTCCCGAGGGCAATATTTTTTTACAGCGACTGGCAGAATTTTTTGTTCTTCATTAGGCCTTTTATTAACCCACTGCCAGAGCTCTGTATCTAACCACTCCCAGTGTTTCAGTGATCATATTATCAGTAATAGCATATTTCCTCTGGGAGATATGAATACAGTCTATTGCAGGTGGAAGGCTGGGAGGAGGCGGGAAAAGAGTGTTCACATTTCTATCTGTACTCTGCCTTCAGACTCTTCCCACTAAACTTGCAGATGTTGCTGACTAGAGACTTTGATGGTTCCTTCACTTCATTATTATGTGTAAGAGCAGCAACTTAATTTGTTCAGAAAGTTTTATAAACCTATGACATCTTACTCTGTACAAAGTAGATGTGACCACACATTTTGGGATTCAAATTCCTGAGGTTTCCTTACAATATTTATCTTTACCAAAAAACAAGATGGTAAATGGACATGGACCAGCTTGAACAGAGAGCTATACCACGCAGAGGGGCCAACTCCTTCCTGTCTGGCTGAGAACTCAAACGAAACGAAGTACCAAAGCCCGAAGGTTAATTACGATCATCGCTGCTCTTCCATTTAGAGAGAAAGAGATGGTCCCAGTTACAGGGCTAGCAGAGTACTTCACAAGCTCTCCTGGTCTATTTTCTTACCTTTAGTCAGGACCACATATCAGAACACTTGATTTAGAAGAGGAAATGGTTTATCTCTAAAAGATTTTCAGGGGAGGAAGTTCCATAAGTTTCCTTTAGCCTCCAACAACCTCATCTTATCTCAGCATGAGCATCTACTAGCAGAGTGTACTTGAACAAGTCACTTGATCTCTCGACACCTCATTTGTCAAATAGGAATTCTCATAACGACCCATGGAACACAGTTTATTGTTGTGAAGATCAAACCACACAACCCACTTAAAAAGGATATTTAAACAGGGAAGTACGATACAACAATAAGGTCCTATGATATTAAACATAATTTCCAGCCATGTAGCACCTCTCAAAATTAAATACAATTAACAAAATACACTTAGCAGAGACGAAAAATCAACTTGCTTTCTCCCACAGTTCTATTAACTTATATTGAATAACATGAAGAGAGTCAAAGAACATACATTCTGTCATTAAGACTTAAAATATCAATGTCTCTACCCTTAGATATTCTTTTCATTTTTTGGCTGATTTTTATGCCATCTGAATTATATTACACATGGATAAGGCAAATAATAGCCTTACCCCATTACCTGGGACCTTTCTATTTATTTACCCTTTTTTATTGAGCTATTGCCCTGTGGAGGGGACTGGAGGGGGACTGGGGTGGGGAATCAGTCAAACTTCAAGTCTATTAGGTTCGGATAATACTTTTCTATAACTCTCCTGCAACCCACCACACTCCCCACCAGATTGTCCATTGGATTTTGTAGTGGCAAAAGGTCTGTGGGCAAAGCTCTCATATGTATCCAGATCAGTACTTAAAAAGCAGTCGCTCACAGTTAAAATAAAGAGAGAAGGAGGAAGACAGAGAGGAAACGGGAAATGAGCTTCTGACTCATTAGTTTGGGATTTTAGACACAATCACTCAATGTGATCTGAAGTGATCAACAGTTTTCATCTGAGTGGATGTGGCATTAGGTGCCAGGAACAGATCAGTAGATCTGTTTTCTCTGGCTAATACCTTCTTATGTTTTAACATATTTAGTTTGGCCAAAAATGGCCCAGTGAAGACAAACAGGAAGGGGAGTTTTTATAGTCTACCTTGACACTTTTGGACATCCTTGTCATAACTGGTGAGAAACTAAAAATAGCTTCTACTTGACTAAGTGAATTTAATGGTCATAAAACTAACACACTGACTTAATAGCATTTTAAAAAGAATTCTGCCCCTTTTCTCAAAAGGCAACTCTGCCATCAAAGTTTTGATCATACAAGAAAAGCATAACTCTAATTTCAAAGGAGAAATTGTGAGAATTCTCCAGAAAAGTTTGAGAGCAATGAGTTTGCTTGTTATTCACTTAAAATTTTTTTGAGCCCATTCTTTGTGTCAGACGCCATGCCAGTCCCTTCTCAGGCATTATCTGCATTCAATTATCTCAGGCATTGTATTATCTTATTTATGAGTTAGGTACAATTATCACCATTTTTCAGAGGTTCAAGAGACTGAATAACTTGGTCAAGGTTATGTGGCCAGTAACTGGTGAAGTGAGGATTTGACTAATTTCTGTTGCTCTCCAAAGTCTTCTCTCTTAATTGCTACGATAATACCATCTCCCTGAAGAGTTAAGTTACAGAAGACAAATGCAGTAGCAGAAGCAAGTTCTGCCGTCCAATTGTTTCATTCTCTTAAGGAGTCTCACAGAAGCACCACCACATCCTATCCCAGATAATGTCCTAAAACTATTGTGTTTGTGTCACCCAAGACTAAAATGGCTTCTGCCTCAGGCTGCTGTTCTCCACACGTGCCACAAGGAGGCTCAACGCAGAGCGACCTTCCTTCTAAGTGTGAGTTCCCAGAAGGTAGGAAAGGTGCTGCAACAAATTGTTGTTTCCTGTCCTATCGGATTTTCACTGGCACGAGTTCATCCCTGCCTTTAATGAAGAGCCACACCTCGGCTGAAAGTTTAAAGTTGTACTTGCTGGACTCAAAGGGAAACTCATTTGAAGCTGGCCTCAAATTTCCTATGGGAGTCTTTGTAAGCAACTTTAGCTTCAGGGAACCGGATGGTTATTTGTTAATTCGTTCTTCAAGTGCACAAATTAAATCCAGAAAGAGCTTACAAAATTTCAAGCAAAGACGTTTGTGCCTTGATTAAAAAACACCACGTACACCCCCCCCCCCCCAACAACTCACTGCTAGTAGAGAACACCTGGATAGGTGAAAAGCCCCTCAAGCAATAGATGACAGAGTTTATAAAGAATGTCAAGGTTTACTAATTTGTGATCAAACTCCCCCCCGCCACCCTCCCCCACTCCCTGTGCCTCCACCTTCAACCTTTGGAAGATAAATCTTTTCCTAAAGAAAATTCTGTTCAGGCTTTGGAAGGGTACCATGGGGTTTGCCTGTCGCTGAAGCTGAAATGAACTTTTTCACCCCTTTTAAATATTTAAAAACAGAAAAATCTCCTGATACAGGCAAATAGGTCATGAAGTGCCAAGAAATATATCTGAGAATACATCTGCCTTTGAGATCAGGACTCCTGATCATACTCTGTCCGTTTTGATTTGCTTTGCTGCTCACATGTGAGAGTCACCAAAACCCTAGCACAAGGAATAACTCATAGGCCCAAGGCCTCAGGAAAGGGAGATACCTTCTGGGTAAATGAAATCAGTGTTCTGTCATTCAAATGGGTATCTTTAGGCTTAGATCAACTTAACCCTTGCATACTGGGCTCAAATGACTAATAATAGATATTCTACTGATCGAGAGGATGGGGCAAGCATATAGACACAGGTGGGATGTAAAGGCTTAGAAAGAAAGGACAAAGAAAATCAGATATTTTTCATCAATTTGGCAATTGTGCCTTGAGCTGCCACTGTGCTGAGATGAAGTCCTGTCCATTATTTTATTTTCCTTCTAAGAAAGAGCAGTCTGTTGACAGTTAGCTGCTTGTTATAAGGCTACATTTTGCATGATATGTTGTGGGATATCTCTGTTCAGGATGACAGGATTTGAGATAGAAAAAAAAGCCTAGAAAGAGTATAATTGAAACTCTTAATTTCATAACCACTCCTTACCTGAGGTTATCCTCCACCCTTCATACGGGCCCCTGACCTCTAGATGACCTTGCATTCATATTAAGTGTACCATAGGTAGCAACCAATCCAAGTTGGAAATGGAATTTAGTCTCAATATGTAGAACTCTTTGGTGTGTGTTAACTGGGGAGCTTGCAGTAGCCATTTCCTGACAAGTAAACCGAGAAGCAGGGACGGTAAGTCTGCAGAGAGTGTGCACACGTGTGTGAGCGTGCTTGCGAGTGCAGTGATGAGAGGCAGTGTTGTGACGAGTTTCTAGTTCCCCATCTCAGTGTCTTTATAAGGTCATAGAGCTCCATGAAATGCCATTGTGTCCTCATAATAAAGTCACATTGATCTGCTTGAATTAGCTTAAGTTGGTTTCTGCTTCTTGCAATCAAAGGATTCTGACTAATAATGTCTTTGTATATCTCTATTATTCAAGGATTGGTGAGAAGGTCTCTAGATTACCATGTATAGAAGAATGAATGGACAACAATAAAGGGAAAATTATCAATCATCTAACAATTTTCAATTTGTACTTCTCCAATGAATCTACAGCAGTCACCAGATAAAGCTTTTTTATAAACATGTTTGCAGTATTTCTCCAAGTTTGATTCAAAGACTCCCTTTACCTAGGAATCTGTTACAATGCAGTTTTTAAGGCCCAGCTCCCTACTGAATCAGGCTCTCTCTGCAGGTAGATCGAGGAATCTGCATTTTTAAACAATGCTCTGGATGATTAGTTAGTTAACTGATGGTGCTAGAAGTTCTGTGATTGGTAATGGGAAAGCATATATGTTCCATCCATATTCCTGATTTTGAGATAAGAATCCCTCAGTGTTAGCTGGGATGTCTGAGTAAATGTTTCTTTCTTCATATCTTCTTGGCTCAGCTATCCAACTCACACCGCTCAGGCTTTTCCTCTCTCCCCTTCTAGGTCGGGGTTCTTAATTAGATGTGTTTAGCAGCTTTTTGCATCCAGAGCTCTGCAGTTTCTTCTGGTGGGGATTCACCTAGGCAGCTCCACTTGTGACAACAGAGAAAGTTTGTAGGTTCCTTGGGGGCCATTGGCAAGATTTGGTGTAAGTTTTGTTTAAGCTCTTTAAAGCATCTCTGGCATAGGGCCAAGAAATGGGTGCTTAAGAAGGGGGAAGAAATCAATGGGCCAATCAATATGATGAATATATGGCTCCATTAGCTATTTCCCGGTCTCTAGGACCTGGACGATGGTTGCTGCATTTTCTTTGTTGCAGGTTTTTGACGCAAAATTAGATTAGGAGAAACTGTCACTGCCTGTTTTGAAGCTGCCTCATCTTATCTCAATGGCTAGTTTTGGACACTTCCACACTTGAGGTTTGAGAGACTTAAAGAGCCTCTTGGATCAACAAGTCTGTTTTCCTTCCCCAGCCCTCCCAAGAGTTTAAGACTTCTCCAGAGATAAAATTCAATTGCCTCTAACCTACTCATCAACTGATGACTTCACTCAGTGAATTTGTTCCTTCGCCAGCTGACTTGAACACTGACCCCCAATTTTCTTCCTCAAGTGCCTTGTTTAGCCACATTTTATGACTCTACTCTTGACTGAGGCATACAGGTCAGATTGTTACTTTACAAAGGAAGGTTCATAAAGCAAATACTTCCCTTCAAGTAATTCTGGAAACTTGAGAGGGAACAATTAAGGGATATAACGGAGCAAGAGCTAGTTTGTTGAGCTTCCATATTGAAAAATAATGGCTTTACATAGAGCACAAGTACTCTCCAAAGATGTTTCTACAAAATATACTTATTGTAGTAGAAGTAGTGCTGCTGAGGAAGGTTTTCTGGTGCAGTGTTACAGAAAAATCTTCCTAAACCCTAACTAAACTGAAAAGGGGGTTTTCAAAAATGTGCTCTTCTTTCAGAGAGAGGTTAGGTACATACAATGAGTACTGAGTCAACATTTGTTTTTTGCTAACCACTCAGTAAACTCTAGCTGAGCTCTTGTACTAAGCTGTAGTCCTAACAGTGAAAGTGGGACCTGTTTAGCAGTTTATGTTTCTATTGTACAGGAGAATGACTTGCTAATTTAAGTGACTGTGCCTTTATTAGAGGTTATTATGATGTAAAGGGATTTCAAGTCTTTAAGGGTTATAAGGGGGTAGTAATTGGCTCTTCTTGTCTCACTGTATTTCCCTGGGGAATACACAATGGACCCCATACAGATTACTATATAAATGTAAGATATGAGACCCTCTCCTCTAAGTAATCCTATAGGATATAGACATGAGAGAGGCCCTCTAGGAGCTTGTGACCTAGTCACCAATGTGGAATATAAAGGCAACTAAAGAAAATAGGCTAGCATGTAAGCCTCAAATAAAGTGTTTAGACAAGGGCACTGTGCATGTAAGGAAAATACTGAAAACAATTGAAGAATCACCGAAAAGGTGGGGCTTAAAATTGTCTAGGACAGGGAGTTAGCTTACAATGATAATATGGATAATAGGTGATGTAATGGAAATGCTAGATTGGGGCAAAACGGTGGGCACTATTTTGGCAATGAAAAGTTTGTATTTCAGGGCCGAGCCCGTGGCGCACTCGGGAGAGTGCTGCGCTGGGAGCGCGGCGACGCTCCTGACGCGGGTTCGGATCCAATATAGGAATGGCCGGTGCACTCACTGGCTGAGTGCCGGTCACGAAAAAGACACACACACACACACACACAAAAAAGTTTGTATTTCATTTTGTAGGCTACTGTAGGACATTTTCTTGAGTTATAGTGCTGGGTTTTCTGTCAAAGCAAAAATTGAATTATATATTTTTTCTAATGAAAAAAGATGTATCTATGCCAATTAATCAGACAGGACAAAATTTGTTTACCCTTTTTCAAGGGATACTGACTAACACTATAGCAATGTTTTCAACAATGTTTTTTTCACATGGACTCAGTCTTAATAGTTCTCAGAGAAAGCCAAGGCTAAGTCACTCTTAACATGTGACTTTGGAAGGGCTATTCTGAGAGGCCCACATTAATCAGTTCCAAACAGGAAAATTTCTGATGATTTAATTTGATAACAGGGATGGCACATGCCTTAATTTAACCTCTCCCCAAACTTGCTTCACTAAATGTTTCAGGCTTCTAGCAAGAATTGCATAGTAGATTCTGAGAAGCAATTTGGCAATCACTACCAAAAATGAGGCTGAAATAGGTCACCCCATTGACCTGGTAATTCCATGTCTTCAAATCTATTCTGATTACATCAAAATAACATGAAACACACAAAGATATTCATTTCAATACTATCTATAATAGTAAAAAAATAGAAAAAATAAATAAAAAAGTAAAAAAATGTGCAATTGTAAGCAAATTAGTTATTATACATAATAAAATATCAGTTCAAATACTATTGAACTGGTAATAAATGGCATGAGGTTTGTGATATCAAGTAAATAAGCAATACCTATGAAACTTAGGATAGACCTTGCAATACTGTTTGTTCACTGGTATTAAGTATTATTGGCAATGGCTATATTCGAAGTATGGAGGGTGTGCCCTGAAAAAGTGGGAAATTGCCCAGCTGCATCCCTGCCTCATCCATACTGTGGGGAAATGTCCTCATTCTTATGGAGTAACTGTGAGGATTAAGCATGTAAGTGTAAAGCACCTGGAATAGCACCTTATTCTTGGTAAGAACTCGATAAGTTTGAGCTATTACTAAGTCAAAGGCTCTGCTTCTGACACTTGACTATAGTTCCTGTGTTGGACCCGGTGGCTTCTTGTGCCTAAGCTGCCTCTGCCCCCATTACATTTTTCTTGTTGTTTCAGTAGGAACCCATGAGACATGCTATAAAAATGTCTTTCTGAACTCTTTCTAGAGAGGGGGAAAAGAAAAGATTGACGATTATTCAGTCACAGGCACTTTTATAAACTAAGGACATCTTGCTTACACAGATGATTGGTTCAATAATAGGAGGGTAACTCTAATGAATTAATTTGCCATCCTGGCTTTATAAAACAACTGGCCTTTTGCAAAGATGTTGGTGCATTATTCATAGTTACCAAAAGGGTAACAAAAGCCATAGAAAAGGAAGATACTTGAGGGATATGAAGTGCTAGAAAACAGTAAGTAATCTTATCTCAAAGCTAGGTTTGGCTCAATGTTAGCAGTTACCAAGTAGGAAGAGAGTACAGGTCCTGCACCCCTGTATTTCTTTGGGAACAGTATAAAAGTCTGTTGAGAAAAAGTCCAGGGTCCCAGCACTTGGAGTTTTTGAAGAAAACTACGTGTGCACCGCTAATTACTAACACAAATAAAATAGAACTGCAAGACTATATATACTTCTCAAATTTTTATCAATTGTCATTATACCGAAATATTTTCTTAAAAATGTGTCTGAGGGACTTGAGAAATCAGGGCCCCCAATACCACCTAAAATGTGGTCTGCTTGAGAAGATAGTTATATGTTAATTCTATTGAAATATATGCTTCACCTGTTAGTGAAACAAAACAGTTTGAATTCACTAAGGTCACACTAAACCAGGCCTTCGCTCTGAAGTCAAAGGCTCTAAATAGATCAAAACATTCTGTGTAATGCCCTTGAGTGATCCATTTTTTGCACTTAACTTTTCTCATTCCTTAAATGCAAAAGATTAAAGTTGAAGAGGCCAAAACATACATTTGGAAATTTCAGAAAACATAATAGGCTGAGAGAGAGAATGTAATACTTCTCCATGAAGAGGAGAGCTTGAATATCTTGATTACAGCTTCCCTACCCATCCCTCACACATTCAAATCCAATATATGTGCTTTTATTAATGTGTGAGTGCAGAGATATGCATAAATGCATATTGATAAGGCTGGATACTGTATATTTATGAGGTTTTATATGTTTTCTCTTTATGTTTTATTTGTATTTATATCCAGTGCTACATACTGTATATATGTGTTTATAAGGATAGGAGTTTCAAAAAGAAATAAGATTTTAATCGATTTCATAATATTTTGCAAGCATGTATACACTACCATCTATTTCACTGATGTGCATTGGTATGGGGAAGGAGGTGACACTTTCTATTGGTCTTAGTGGGGAGTTGTAATAAATATCTTAGTGCTCCAGTGAGATTTTTATAAACAACCCTGTGTTATAATGCAACTGTATCCTTGAAATTTTACATGCATAAAAGTCAGAAATTTGGGGTTGTCATAGTAACATTAATTTTGGCCCTTTCCAAAAGTGCAGTATTTTGTCATATAGCATAAAATGTTAATGCTTGTGCCTCTGTGACTCGGCAATGAGACTGAGTTACATTTGCCATGGAAATCATGAGTTTGGAGAGCTTTACTGTCGACATTTAAAATCAGAAGCATAACATGTTGCACTAAATTTCCCTAATTAAAAAAAAAATACAAGACAGAGTAACAAACTGGACAAAAGGGCAAAGAACAATGATTATTATTTTTGAAATGAATTGAACAAATGGAAGAAAGAAGTAGGAAGATGTTAAAACATTTGTTGGGAGGAACTTAGTGACCCAGACGTGTTTATTCAAATATAGTACACATTTAAACAAAGCCTTCAGCATCAAGATTGGTGCATTTTGCCATGAAAATACAGGTCTCTGTTCAGGATAAGCAACATCTGGATAAAATCCTGCAGCAAACAAGCAAGGCAGAATGTCGTGTTTCTGTCCCTAGGGCTCTGGAAGAAAGAAATAAATAATCATCTTTTAGGGACAGGTTAAACAAATATCTGCCTGAAGACATATCTGATTGAGATTTATTTTTTGAGGTTTTTTTTTTTTTTTTTTGTAACGTCTTTTCTAGTTCTATGATTGCATGCTCTTTAATAAAAGTGACTATTTCTCAATGTGTGTATAAAGCTGGATGCAAAGCTGATGTTCATTGCACAGTTGAAGGTGAGGAAAGTCTTGTTTGTGGGCCTCTACAGAAGTGCAGGAATGGCTGTGCGATGGGGTGGGAGAGGAGAGATGAAAATGACTGTCTCTATGCCAGCTCTGACAATGTTGGCACCACCTCAGTGGAAGATCCTTTGGCACCAGAATTAGAAAGCAGCTTTACCTGAAACGAGAGTTAACCTAAGCATATGTGATCTTTCACAAGCACATGGGCTCATAGTGTTTTTAGTTCCTCTCCTGGGCCCATATCTTTAATTGAGACCAGTATAATATTATGTCTCTACTCTTTTTGGAACTCAGGTCAACCTATCTCTTGTTCCCTGCTCTTTGTCCTTCTAAAATTATTACTTCTCTTGGCAAACTTCATGTCATTTACTCTAGTTCCCATTTGCACAAGAATGTTTAGACAGAATTCTATAAGAATGTGGTAATATTGATGGAATCTATCCACATAGTGAAAATCTCCTCTTCCAGTAGAAAAAAAAAAGCTGTACTTTTTACTATTGTGGTAAAAGATACATAACATAAGGATTGCCATTTTAAGAATTTTTAAACATACAATTGTGTGGAATTAATTACATTCATAATGCTGTGTAACTACCTCCATCTATTTCCAAAATTTTTCATCTTCCTAAACATAAACTCTGTACAACTTCTCATTATTTCTTCCCCCCAGTTTCTGGTAATCTCTAATCTATTTCTGTCTCTGAAAATTTTTTTTCTTTTTAATTTTTTTCTCTTAATTGAGCCATGATAATTGTATATATTTATGGAGTACAATGTGACATTTAGGTACATTTATGATCATATTAGGGTATTCAGCATATCCATCACCACAAACATTTGTCACCTCTTTGTGCTGGGAACATTTCAACATCCTTTCAACTAGCTACTTGAAGTGGTGCGGTAATTTGTTGTTGACTGTAGTCTTCCTATATTGCTATAAAACACTAGATCTTATTCTTCCTATCTGTTGACAATTTTTTATTCATTGACCATCCTTCCCTCATTCCCCCACCCTCTCCCCTTATTAGTCTCTAATAATCACCATTCTACTCTCTAATTCCATGAGATCAACTTTTTTAGCTTCCACATATAAATGAGAACATGTGGTATTTCTCTTTCATGCCTAAATTATTTCACATAACATAATTTTCTCCGAGCTCACCCATGTTTCTGTGAATGGCAGAATTTAATTCTTTTTTATGGCTGAGTAATATTCCACTGTGTATATATGCCACATTTTCTTTATCCAATCATACATTGCTGGACATTTAGGTTGGCTATTGTGAATAAACCTGCAATAAACATGAGAGTGCAGGTATCCCTTTGAAATGCTGATTTCCATTCCTTTAGATAAATACCCAGTAGCAGAATTTCTAGATAGTATAGTAGTTTTTCTATCAGTTGTTTTCTGTAGTAGCTATACTAATTTACATTCTCCCTAACAATGGATAAGAGTTCCTCTCTCTCTGCATTTGCTATTTTCTGTCTTTTTGATAATAGCCACTCTAACCGAGGTGAGATGATATCTCATTGTGTTTTTGATTTGCAAATCTGTGATGATCAGCGATGTTGACAATTTTTTCATTTGTCTGTTGGCCATTTGGATGTCTTCTCTTAAGGAATGTCTATTGAATTCTCTTGCCCGTTTTTTAATCAGATCTTTTTTTTTTAGCTGTTTAAGTTCTATGTATATTCTGGATATTAACCTCTTATCAAATATAGTTTGCAAATATTTTCTCCCATTCTTTAGGTTCTCTCTTCACTTGGTTGATTGTTTCCTTTGCAGTGCAGAAGCTTTATAGTTTGATATAATCCCACTTGTTTATTTTTGCTTTTGTTGTCTGTGAAAGCCATACATTTTTAAGGAAAATGCTTTTCCTTTGTGTATACTACAGTCTCTTGATTCTAGAAAACCTGGCTATTAGAATTGGTATGTGCATGTTAAGTGGTAGTTTTCCCCCTTCCTCTTCCAAAGAAAGGTGTTTTTTAAATTGATGGTGCACTTTATAATTGAAGACATCCTAGAATTCAGGAGATAGAGTCATTTCTTCCCAGTCTGGTCTTTCCAATAACTCTGAGTTAGGTCACACACAATTTTGAAAAGAATGTTTATTTATTTATTTTCTTTCTGAAGTAGTTCTGGTGCATACTTCCATGGGTGTTGTTGTTATTGTTATTGTTTTAATTTTAGTTGCTAGTGCACTCCGAAACCCATTGCAATTTGGTTCTTCCCCCATTACCTACTCCAGTAGGTATCAAAGGTCACCAGTGATCACCCAGTATCCACAGTTCATGGAGATGTCCCATTTTTGCATTTTCTCATCTTTGTTACATCTTTGCTGGGACTGTTGACCACTCTTCCTTCCTCAAACTTTTTTTCCTCCTTAGCTTTCTTTAAGCTATTTTTGGGGAGCTTTTCTATCCACTTTGTTTCATGCTTCCCTTTATGGCTCCTCTGCCTCCTCTCACCCTTGACTTCTACCCCTTTCTGGGGTTCTGTGTGTACTTTTCCTGTTATCTACTGAATTATTTCACCCATTCCCTCAGCTATAATTATCATCTATGTCTGCGCTGCCCAATAGGGTACCTCTAGCCACATATGCTTTTTTAAATTTAAAGTAGTGGAAATTAAATAAATGTACAATTTAGTTCCTCAGTCACACTAGCCACATTCCAAGAATTCACTAGCCACAAGGGCTAATGGCTACCATATTAGACAGAACCAATATAGAACAATTTTGTCATTGCAGAATGTTCTGTGGAACAGCACTTCTTTATAGGCTACTGAATCCCAAATTGTATCTGAAGTCCAAACTCCCTTTTGAGGTCCAGACTTAGAGTCAGCAAGCAGACGAGTAAAAGGGAAAGAAAATTCAACACTTGCTTATCCAGGTGTTTTGGTGAATAGGAGATAGTAAACTTTTGAATCTGGAAGTAGTTGGTAGCAGTGGTGCTTAACATATTCTCTACCAAGACATACAAAGATGAATGACAACCATTTGAGCCCAGATTTCAGTAGCATACAAAAATACTTTGCTGGAAAGTAATGCACTGTGATGATTTGAAATCATTGCATACTATTTATGATGATAGCAATGGCCTGCAGCTTAGAAAAGATAGGCTGTACATGGAAACTATTTTCCGAGCCAGTGGAATGCCAACTCCTTTGTGTGCTTGTACCTCCAGCCTTGATATGCTCTGACATTTTCATCATCTTTCCTGAAATCCCTCTGACACTATTCTTTCAGTCTCCTTTGTCTCTGTTCATGGCCTCACCTTTTCCATGTCCCACAGACTGGGAACCACAGAGTCAGCTTTGCTCCTTCCCTTTTCTCAGGCACCATATTCATTTTTCTACCAGGTCTTGCTAGTTTTGTCATTGTCCCTTGAATCCCCCCTCCCATTCCCAGTCCCATGGCTACTTTGGAAGGTCAAGCCTTTATCATAATTCAGCTGGATGATTGCAATAGCGCTGTCCCTTTCCTCACCATACCCTTCTATTTTCCTCTATTTGGGTAGCAGCTGCAATCATTCTTCCCTTATTTAAAAATATTTCCCTACTTCCTCAGGGCCTACTCAAACTCCTTAGCCTGGCACTTCTCAATACCAGCATCAAACTCCTCAGCCTGTCGTTCTTGCGACCTCAGATTACTTCTTCTTTTCCATGCATTACCATTCCCATCACACTACCATCTCTTCCAAAACATTTCCCTGCACAGTACATATCCAAAGCCATTTTCTCTATAAAGCTTTTTCCTGAGTTCTTACTTTTCACACCCCAGTTGGTTGTGGTCCCTACTTCTTTCTTCATCTATGTCTATATCTATATCAGGAATCAGCAAACTATGGCCTTCGGGCCAAATTTAGCCCCAATTTTGTTCTTGTTCTGCTTGTGAGCTAAGGATGGCTGCTACATCTCAAGAAAACAATCAAGAGAAGAATAATATTTTGCAACATGCAAAAATTATATGAAATTCAAATTTTAATGTCCATAAATAAATTTTTATTGAAAGCAGTTATACCCATTGATTTATATATTGTCAGTGGATGCTTTTGGCTACAAATGGTAGAGTCTTTTATAACCCACAGAAACTAATTTACTTACTGTCTGGCTCTTTATGGAAAAAGTTTGACAACCCTGACCTATATCCATCTTTGCATCTGTATCTATACAGAATTTTTGAAATACCCACAACACAGTTTATATCTCTATCACTTAGCTAAGTTTACATAATAGTTGTTTATTTACTGGACTTTCCAGCCACCAGATAAATTGCAAACAACTTGATAGTATATATATTAAATTTATTATTCATCTTTATATCCCTTCACAAGACCTTGCACATACAAGATGCTCACTAAATATTTTTATTGAAATGATAAAATATGGTTTGTTATGGTTTGGTAGGTAAAATTACTTCAGGCTTAACGTTGGTGTGAATTATAGCACATGATGATATATACCCTTATATACATTCAAATTCACACACAGTACACATATACATGTATAGTTATTTATATCCAAACAAGTGTAAATATTTATATCTGCACACTGTGTTTAAAAACAGAAGCTTGAGATTTCTATGGGATAAAATTGATATAATAGCATGAAAATAGATTGAAATGTTTGTCAGATAGAGACACATACTTCAAATATTTTATATTTGAGTTGTAACCTATGTTCCCCGTCGAATTGTTGTATTTTCTTTATCTGATAAATGCTTAATCCTATTGTAAGTGGTGGAAACAATTACTCATTTGGGCTTTCAAATTTTCAGCACATTTGATCTTGTCAAAGAGTGTGCCTCTGACTATCAGTTAACACATTTGTTGGATGAAGAAATAAACAGCAAAAGTGTGCCAGTTGCAGGGTGTTTTAATGTCACATAATACTAGTTTTTGCAGTCTAGAAAAATGTCAACAATCTAACTTTCATAGAGCATGTGCTTTGATTTTGCCACATTGGCAAAAAATTCAGCTAAATAATTTCTTTGGGGTTCCTTTGGCCAAACCGTAACCATTTTTTGAGAAGACAGTGAGTACATGAAATAGAGCCACACTGTCTGATTAACCCAGGGAGCCTGGATCTGCAGCCCTGGCCCCAGGAGCACTGTGGTCTAATCTCTGGACAGCTGAATAAGAGTGGATGCAGAAAGAGGCAAAAGGAGGGAGGAAGTTAGAATCCTCTAACTTGTGGGTGTAGCCTAAAATATTAAGGATTGAGGTAGTTTCGCATGTAAGTATAAAGTATATTGGGCAGTGTTGGACTTTAAGCATTTAGTTTTCACATAGTCCGAATAGTATGTATCTTTTTCCCTCAGTGTTTGTTTTCGGAAAAGGCCACATGATGAAAAGTGATTCACATGCAGGCATCAGCCAGACTTTGACCCTCATCCTTACCAAATCTTTATGTTATTGTTTTACATGGCTCCCCACTCCCATCAATTTGCAGGATGGAGATGGGCTGTTGTGACTTGCTTTCACCCAAATGGTGATGCTGTGTGAGTAATGGACTGCTCCTTGGATAACATCAGCACTTGCCCAGGTTAGTGGAAATTCTAGCCCCTTCCATCTACATTTACTCCTGAGAGCATGTTGGAGCCCGAGAGAGTAAAAGAGATATTATTAAAGGGATAACTTTGAATTCACAAAGCATTTGCTAATTTTGGTATAGTATCATTCATAATAAGAAAATGTCATTTTTTCAAAACGGATCCCAAATCTGTACCTGCCTATACAATGTAGTTGAGATTTGCTGATCTATCAAATCAATTTAGTCTTACTGTCACAATTATCAATAGCTTTTAACTGTTTGTATTATACAAATAATACCTTATTAATCTAGAACAAAATGAAAAATAAATTAAAAACACGTGTACACAATTTCACTCACCAGATGTTGTCATTGTAAATATTTTTTAGCTTGAGAAAGAAAAGAGATCACATTGTTTTTTACACTTCCAATATTGTTCTTGAGATTAAACAGTTTTTATTTGTGTAGTGATCATTTGGTTTTCTTTTTGGTGAATTGTGATGTAGTCAAGAGTACAGGCTTTGGAATTAGGATGTGTGGGTTCCTTTCTGGTTCTAGTAGTTAATAGCTCTTTAGCCTTGGGGCCAGTTACTCACATGCTCTATACTTTAGTTTCTTCATTTATAAGATGGGGAAATCAAGAGTGCCTTCTGACCAGCTGTGAGAAACAAATAAAATATTTTGTATAAAATACCTTAGCACAGTTCCTGGAACATAGTTAACACTGACAAAAAGTCACAGGTTGCTGGAGAGATTTTCAAAGCACTGATAGCATCCACTTGTATGTCCCTAGGTTGCCTTGGTATGGCAGTGAGTCAAGGGTTGCATTTATGGACTCAGTCTGGCTTCAACTGGCATGATCATAAGTCTATAGGTGTTCAAGAAGTTCAAGTGTGGATACAACTACAGCTGATCTCAAAACCACACCGGAGTCCCAGCAGAACCCTGGTATGATGTGGACCCAAGGCCCTCTCATACTGTATTTCAGAGATTAAACAAAAACAGAAATTCCTTAGAACCTGTGTATGGCTTCCTTCCATCAATCCCTGTAACACTTGCCCATACCTGATTTGAGCACTGCTGTTTCAGAAAGAAACTCTTGTCCAAAGATGAAATTGCATTTGAAGAAAGCAAAAACATTGCCGGAGCTGGGAGTCTATTCGAATGGTAAGAGTCTGTGAGCTTGCAGGCAAAGAGGCTTGAGTCCTAGCCTTGCCAATGGCCACAGAGCCCATGTGGCCGTGGGTATTTTGAAGACCTTTCCTAATCCTCTGAGAACGTTTCATCCATCTGTGTGATTTTTGATTTAAGTGACCAGCTGCTTTAAAATAGACTAAGCATATGACATGGGCACTCAATACATCCTGAGAGGCAGGAGGGATTCTATTCATTTAAAACTGCATTTTCCTCATTCATGCATGGTTTAAGCCTATATTATCTTTCATCAAAGCACCTAACGTTAGTAGGAAAGACTCCTTCCACGCCACTCTTAATTCAAATAAACAGCACCTTTTCATCCCTGAGCTGGCTTCTTTAGGCTGCTTATGGTTTCCTTTCTAAGTGCCATTGAAATCTGGAACTGTGGGAGAATAAGGGAGCAAGAAGTTGCAATGCAGATGTATCAGGCCTTGCAATGCAAGTGAGGAGTATTTCGAGAGGTTTTGAGCCTGGCTCACCTCCGTTTTCTAGTGCCGACTGAAATGCAATCAATAAGTCAGCCTAGTTGAGAAACGAATAATTCCAGAGATTCAGGAACACTTCATCATGGATCAGGGTATTTAGCACAGGTGTTTTAATAATTGTAATGTGGTGAGAGACCTCACACTGCTGCGCGGCCCTCAGACTCACAGTGGTTGCCTCCTGCCTGGGCCAGCTCTGCCCTTGAAGACGAGGGGCACCGTGAGCCTGCAGGAATGGCAAAGCCCTGCCTCTCACTGCAAGCGGAGAGTGTGTGCGTGCTGGCAGCAGCAGCACCTTTGTCTGGGTTGAGCTGGAAGCCTGTGCTTCCTGGAGGCGTTTCTCTGTATCTGCATTTACAATTAGCATGTTGAAAAACAGAGATGGAAGGAAGGACTCTACGTGATGTGGGAATCAGAAAGACTCCCGAATTACACTCATTGCATTTTTTCCCAAGGAATCTCAGGAACGCAGGAAGCACAGGTGGTAACGTGATGGAGGGGAGGGTGGGTGGAAGGGGGGTGATAATTGATGGGGGCCCTGAGTCCAGACCGCAGCTGTCCCCAGCTGCTCCCAACTGCGTTTGTTCCTCTGCGAGGTAGTACACTGTAGCAGATTTTGGATTATTTAAGCAGGGGTAAACAAAACAGCAAAGTCAACAAAGCTCTCGGAGGAGGAAGGTGAGGAAGTGTGATTGCCACATAGGAGGTAGGAGCTTTCAGGAAGAGAGTAAATTAGATCAAGGGGGTTGGCACCCAGCATCAGAGATACCTCCCGCCATATCACCTGTGAACTTTGTGGTTCATAGAGGTGTGAACAGGTGGAGGTGCGGAGCTCACTGGCTCTACACTGCCCTACTCTTTTGAGCAAGTGCTGAATTTTATCATGCAATGGATGTGTGTGAAAATGTGGAGGGGAGTTATAAACCTGAGATGAAGTTGTATTCCTTCTGTCTTTTTTTTTTTTTTTAAATCTTTATTGGGACTACAGGAAGGAAATAGAACTATTTGTCGCTACCAGGAATGTTCTTCCAAGCCAGTGTTCCCCCCGTCTCCCTGATGCAATGATATTGGTAAAAGAAATAAATTCATTTACTGGATGTGATACTTAATGCAAGCCTGAGGCTGGAGTCCCACTGTCTGTCCTGAGTCAGTGAGGAGGAAGGCCAAATTGACAACATTGGGATGATGGGAAACTCAGGCCATTTGTCATCCACAATTCAGATCATATGATATATTTTGAGATTCCTCCTGACACAGTTTATATTGGAAAAACCTTGGAAGGTCTTCACAATGTAGCAGTAAAATCTGACAGTGAGGGAAACTGGTTATTTCTTTTCTCTTTTCTAAACGTGGCGTTAAGGATTTACCTGTTTTGATTTATGGGAATATAAAGACATTGTAAGAGAAGTAAGGTCAGAGTGTAATAGGGAGTTTTCTTGCTGTCTCATGATTCTTCTTACATCAAGTGACTTTGGCAGATGATTCTTCTCTGGAATAAGTGGCAAGCAGGGCAGAAGCGGTGCTGGAGGAGAGGCGTGCCAGGTTCACGTAGAGGGTATTCTCTGCACCTTACAAGTGTATGACGAAGGAATGAAATGTCCTGGGTGCTAAACAAATGACAACAAAGGGCAAATGCTCCATAAGGAATTATGATGATGGGTCACAATAATATTGGGGCTTGAATTATTTTTATTCTCTTGTGCTATTAAAACATGTCAATGGTATATTTAGTATATCCAATATACAAAATATACTTTTTAAACTATATGAAAAAAAATAAGGTTTCTGTTTCAAGAGAAATGAGAATAAATCATGAAAAGTTAGTCTATGAAACACTTTGAATTACATACATGTGCTTCAGGTAGAGAAACAAAAGTTTTGTTTTAGTGATATAGCCCAGATGGTTTTGAACATTTGGTACCAATCTTTAAAAGGAAGTCTTGATTGATTCTTTGGTAACCTCACTGAGTTCATAGAATGCTTTTGGCTGCAAGTAACAGAATATGCTATTAAAAACGAATTAAACAATAAGAAAAATTTATATATTCACAGGATTATTGGATGGAGACATTTCCAATATTTATTAATTCAGTGGCCAGAGATGATACTAATGACCCTGTCTGTTCCCTTACTGTCAGTTTGTTTCCTGTGGACACAGATGACTGCTGCAGCCCAGTCCTCACACAACCACAGTGGATGGCAGAACAGAGGAAATTTCTCCCTAAGTGTCTCTTTCTTTCAAGGAAGGAAACTTTTTTTTTTTTTTGAAGCTCCTTAACAGACTTCCCTGTAGGTCTCATTAGCCAGCGCTGTATCACATGCCATTGCCTTAGCCAATCACTTACAGGAGGAATGGAATTACCAGGAATAGCTTAGAGTAAACCAGGCACTGTGCACTGTAAGTTTTGACACTGCTGTTTTCATCCTGGGGACATTTCTATATGCAAAAAAATGCATTTCCTGGTCCTAAGGGAATGATTTTCAATTTAAAAGAAATTACTACTTGACAATTGAAAAGATGTTTAAGAAAGTAGAAAAATTATCTAGTATCATGCACACATAACACTACTGCCATGTTACACTGTAAGCTCCATGAGAGTAGGAACTTTCTATCTTGCTGTGTGATGTATCCCCAGTGTGTAGGATAATGCCTGACACATGATGAATGCTCAGTCAGCATCTGTGGAAGGAAGGAATCTTTACTCCTTACCCATCTCACAGCCCCACTCCTGCACCACTTGTGTTCTGCTTCTCTCGTTCATGAACTTCCCTCCAGCCCTGACCCATCCTGGGCCAGAAGGACGTGTGTACCAGGATTGTGTGCACCACCACATTCCTCACCCAATATCTGAGCCTCCTCCCATTTTCTCATTCCATTACTGATGCCCTGCCTGTTTCTCTACCATATCCAATGGTGACCTTCACTCCCTAGCCAGCACCTCTCATTATCTCCAAGAGTCTTCAACAGTATATCAGGGTACCCATGGACATTTCTCCCACCTTTTAAATTCTACCCCCCCCCCAGTGATGTGTTATCTGTGAAGGCATGGCATGTGGAGGGGTGCCTCCTTCTGGCTACAGAGGCTGGTACCCACTCTGAGATCATGATGTCTATTCTGGGGGTGCTGTCCTCCGGTGCTCTCAGATCCTCAGGCCTCCCTCAGACTGTCACAATGGTGCTGGATTCCCAGTGGGCCTCATAGTCTTGGGGCCATGCTGTGCTCTTTACAGAAAAACCAAGAAGGCTCCCTTTCTCATGATGTTACAATTTCTCACATATTCACCAAATAGAGCTTCTTATCTCTGTTGTCTCCCAGAATTCTTTGGTTTCTTCCTGTGAGACATAACCTCCAGCACGGGTCCAGCTGGGCTGGGGACCAGACATCATATAATCGACTGTTTCCCCTATTTCTCATTTCTGCTCTCCTTTGTACTAGAAGTCACTATGTTTCCACCCTCTCCTTCTGCTGTGGTCTGAATGTATCCCCTAAAATTCATGTGTTGAAACTTGATAGCCGATGTGATAGGAGGTATGTGATGAAGAGGTGGAACCTTTAGGAGGTGATTAGGTCAAAAGGACAGAGCCTTCATGAATGGGATTAGTGACCTTATAAATGAGGCTGAAGGGAGAGCCTTGGTCCCCCTTTTGCCCTTTTTTTTGCCTTTTTATCTCTTCTGCCATGAAAGGACACATAGGCAGTGCCATCTATGAGGAATGGGCCCTCATCAGACACTGAACCTGCTGGTGCCTTGATCTTGAATTTTCTAGCCTCTACAACTTGGAGAAATAAATTTATGTTGTTTATATATAAATTACCCACTTGAAGGTATTTTGTTACAGCAGTAGGAACAGACTAAGGCACCTTCCCTCACTTCCTAAGACACAACCACATAAACTGCATATATGCCCACCCAGAATCATCAACAGCACATTTATAATTCTTCCTTTTCTCCCCTCCTAAAAGACTTTAAGGTGCTTACTGCCAAAGCACAGAGATCTGTTAACAGGTAGAAGGTATCAGAAACACCTATAGAAAGGACTTGATCCTTTGCTAGTTGGGCATTCTTTCACGTGAGTCCTTTGGGCTGGGCTGGGGACACAGCTGTGTCATTTGTTTGTGAGATGCACCAATGCCACCACGGCAGGAGCTGTGGGTGTCCTGTGCACCTCCTCTTGCATTCGCTGCTACAAGCACACAAAGCTGCTTGTGCAGGCACTTCCAGCTCTCTCATGAAGGCGTTTCTCTGGTCCCAACCACCGGGCAGATTGAAGAGTCGGTGCCCCTAGAAGCAGTGCTCAACAGGCACACAGGAGTTGGTGGTAAATGCCATGGCCCCTGGGCACATGACCCCGAGGTGTGTTCCACACTATCTCCCACAGTCCCCACGAGGACTGAGTCTCAGTGGCGCACACAAGTACCTGCTTGATAATGCATGCTTCATTGCTTTACCTCCTCCTTGTCTCACTTCCCTGTTCCCTAACCAGAGTTACCTGGGAGCATGTTCCAAATATACTTCTTGCACTCAAATCCTTATGTCAGAGTCTGCTTTCGGAAACCAAATCAAGACAGACACTAAAGGATATTAAGTCTATTAGGACCAACTAAAAAAACTCACTCAAATGTACTTAGATTGACACTGGTGTTATATCCTTATTATGAACCAAATTCAGGGGAATTCAGGGGCGTATAATTTCTTTAAGTTAGTTTTGGTAAAGGGCACGAGATATTTTGGAGACGAGAAAAAAAAAAAAAAGACAATGTGAAAGTGAATATTTCTAAGAATACCTTGAGTTTTTAGTGACATTTTCTCCCTTGTTTACAAGACGTATTCCTACAATATAAATGTACAGGAGGTTTTCTTTAAAAATTTTGACTTTCTTATGTAGTGCTTCTGTTGTTGACAGTAACTCCAACTGCCTCTTGTTTGGTACTGAAGTTCATACAACAGACTATGAGCCAAAGTTAGTGATTAACTGTTTTGAAAGAATCTCCCAAAATACACTTGTTTGTAATATGTCTTGCTTTTGTGTCTCAGGTGTAAAATAATTGGCATTTTATGCCCAATTTGCCTGTGCAAGCGATATGCTATGTGCAGTGGGACTTAACTATCTTCATAGGACACATTTTCAGAGCAGTGGTTCAAGGCATTGTCACAATCCCAAGCGACCTGGCGGAAAGGCTTTTCATCTCCTGGCTCTATTCTCATCAGGTCATCATGAAAATGCCCTACTTTCCTTCTGGAGTAGACTGATGCCATTTAAACATGACAATTCATAAATTGTATATTATCTTCTCCCAGAGTAACATTCTCTGATGGTAACCTCAACTATGTTTTCTCTTTTTCAGATATAGAATGACGTTTTAAAATAATTCCAAGTGGTTTCAATAAATTAACCTAACACGGTTGCTTTCTTTTGATGGCATAAGTTGGAGACCAAACAGCTCATATGGGCACACTCAGTTTGTTGTGCCTTTATTAAAGTACATATATTTGTACTAAAAAATACATATACATTTAAAATTATTTATGTGCACAACAGATGCCCCAGTCATACTCTCCACTCACAATCATTACCCCATTCCCAGCAATGGGGTTCAAGTTTTCATATTCTTTTGACTATGAACCAAAGGGTTAGCTGAGATTAGCCTGTCTCAGCTACTTGAATCTCTGGCTGGTGAAAAGTCTACTGTCTGCCTCGGGAGCTTCAATCGCCATTGTGTCAGGTGTGCAACTCTTATTTCCCCGACTCTTTTCCTTTTAATAGCTTCTCTGGCTCAACTTCTTGCAGAACTGCTGTTGTGCATTTAACTCATCCAGACATGGGACACAGCCTCTACCCTTGGTGCCAAGACTTCTCAGGCCCTACCCAAATAATAGTTCCTTAGAACCCTCCCTTTGTTTTGTGGGGCTGACTTTATTGAAGAGTTGGTGAAATAGAGGACATTCACTACATCACACACACAGTCACTTTATATTAGAATTGTAGACATCCTTATGCATAAATGCACTTTAGATGCTTTTGCTGATCACACCTCCCTGCAAGGTGCCCTGTTGATCTGCTTTCTTGGCCCTTTTTCCCTTTTCATCAATCTCAGCAAAACAAGCTCACATTCATTTCACTTCATTCCGTTGGAAATTCAGCTGAGCTTTTGTTCTTCTCTCCTTTTCTGGGGGTCTAGCTTTTCACACCTAAATGGCCCATCAAGGAATTTTCCTAAATGGAGACAGTTTCATCCCTAAGAGGAATTCGGATGCCAGTTCTTAAGATAATAAGTTTTGCTTTTACTCTGCTATAAGAGCATTTTAACGGGTCTTCTCACATCCTGCCCTGACTCAGACCAGACTCTGTGTGTTTCTAAGATGTGGACTTGATCTTGTTCCTCATTGTCCTCATTCTCTGTCACTCAAAGCTTCCTTCTTGATGCTGTCTGGGAATGGGGAATAGCAGCCACTGCATAAACTTCTAGAATCATCTTCATTAAAGGACAAAAATCCTTAACGTGAGGTAAAGCAGCAAAAAGTGTTGTCTTAATGCACGGGTGGAAATTCATTGCAGTGGGGGAAGAGAACAGAAGAAACAAAAACAAAAACAAAAAACCACACCTCTGCCTGTGGGGAGGGGCGGGCATGCATGATGGCCCAGCATACACGGGGCAGGGGAATTAGGAAACCAAAAGCACAATCTATAAAAGAAGAAAAATATCGATAAAATGAAATTTATCAAAATTATAAACTTTTATTCTGAGAAAAACACTTTTAAGAGAATAAAAAGAAAGGCAATAGACTGGAATAAAATATTTGTATAATACCTATCTAATAAGGTACTTATATCTATTACATATAAAGAAATTTTAAAAGAACAATGCATACCAAAACCCACTTACATGGACAAATATCTGTAACACTTCATCAAAAAAGATACAGAGGGCAAATGAGGATATAACAATAGGATTAACATGATTAGTTCTTAGAGAAATGCAGATGAAGAGACCACATGAGATAACATTACATTAGAGGAGCTAAAACAAAACAAAATTGACAATCCCAAGTGCTAATGATGACACAGAGCAACTGGAACTCTAGCTCTAGTGGAATGCAAAATGGTACAGCGGCTTTGGAAAACAGTTTGGCATGTACTCATCACATGCCTCACTAATCCTACTCTTTGGTATTTAACCAAGTGAATTGAACACTTATATTCACACCAAAAATGTGTATGCAGATGTTTATAACAGCCTGACACATAAGTGCTAAAAACTGGAAACAGTCCAGATGTGCTTCAACAAGATAATGGATAAACAAACTATAGTTTATCCATAAAATAGAATACTACTCAGCAATAAAAAGCAACAAAGTATCGCTTCATGAAACAGCAAAGTATTTTTTAAAATGTTTATTACTCTGGTGGTTTTAATCATAGGTCCATGCATCTCCCTCCAGGAGGTGGAACTTATTTATTATCCCCTTGGGTGAAGCCTGGAATTAGTGACTCATTTCTAATCAGTAGAGTAGGGAAAGGGAAAAACGGAAAAACCGATCCTGTCTTCAGTTTATTGATGAGGAAGCTGAAACCTGGAGAGTAAGCCCCTTGCTAGGATCCAGCCTGAGACTTCATCCAAACTCCTAGTCTGCCTCGCTATCTTTACGAAGCTATGTCTTTTCATCTTGCTACTGCCAAACTCAGGGGCTACACCATAACATACTTTTTAAAATGATAAAATCATATTCTAATGTTCACTCTGATTTCAATTGCTTTGAAATTAAAGTGATTTAAAATTGTCCTTTGTAAGTGCCATGACACACAGAATGCAGCTTTGGAATATCACTGGGTCCCTGGATGTCATGGTAAGTGGTTCATATAGTATTTCACGTCATGACACCACCTAAAACCTCCTCACCTACCAGGCCGTGTTGCAGGCAGTTTTGATCAGTACAAACAGTCGGTACTTTTTACGCCACAGTGCTTCCTCTCAAAAACCAAACAACAAAGCAATGTGGCAGAGGAATTTTCTTCCTACTTCCACATTCTAAATGAGCCCTGAGGTAAAAGTGCCATCAAATGCTAAGGAAGGAAGGAAGGAAGGAAGGAAACAAACTCAAACAAGGTAGGATAATAGGAGGAAACATTAAAAGTGCTCTTCAGAGCTGACCAGTAGAGAAACTCCTGAGGTGGTGGGGGGAGGATCAGATCGCCTCTGCTGCATGTCACCTTTCAAACTTGCTGCTTTCCAGAGTTGAATTCAGGGATCCATTTTTCACCAAAAGGGACTGTTACACGCACACTATCACTGTCACTGATTTAACTACACATAACCTGGGGTCTCTCACCTTCAACTCCACAGGGTGCACCTGCTGGAAAAGAGCCCATTGCTGAGTGCAAGAAAACAGCCATGTCTGTCTCTCAGCAATCAGGTACCATAAGGCCAAGGACACCGAGGGATGATGAAACCAGACTAGAAGGCAAAGCATCACTGGTTTGGGAAACAGAACATACTTGAAAGTAGAACATCTAGCTTTTGTAAACAACCAGGGCTCCATAGAAGTCTTTTTCATTCAATATCTTATCGAATACCCTTATTTATGAGTAGACAGGAGTGCTGAAGTGGAGGCAATCAGAGATAGTAATGATCTCTATTTAGTCATTTAACAAGTATCTATGAAACACTCACCATGAACTAGGCATTATGCTTGATGCAGGGGTAGAAAGAATTATAAGACACAGTCTGTGTCTTTGAGGACTTCCGGTCTGCTAGGGAAGATGGACTTGAAAACAAACAACTGTGACCCAGTATATGTCCCAATATAAGGTAGATACCAGCTTGTCAGAAGACCAAAAGAGGGTGGGATTTCCTCTGCTCAGGAAAGATTTTCTGTAAAGATTTTTTTCCGTAGGAATAAAACAATTATTAGTGCTAAACAATATTTGGGAAGATAGTTTTATATACATCTGCAAGGGAGGTGCCATCTATTGTCAGATGTAAAATTAATTTGTAGTTAAAGTAAATTTGTCTTTATGCTTATTTTTGCTACTCAATGTAATTCAGCCAGCTGTCTTACACCATTATCTCCTTCTGATCTGCTTCTATCCCCATTTTTCCAGGTTTACCCCCAAATGTTTCTGTTTGTTTCCAGCTATACTAGTGCCCGTGTCCCTCACACGTGCTTCTTTGTGTCCCATTTCCCTGCTTTTGCAGATACCATTTCTTCTACCTGGATTGTTTTTATAAATGCCTAACAAAATCCAATCCATTCTTTTAAGGATCTACCCCAATATTGCCTCCTCCAAGAGCAAACTTTCTGGCAGAAAATTCTTCCTCTTGAAAGTCTAGAGTGCAATGCTTATGTCTCCTTTATCTCACTGATCATATACTTCCTTAGGTTGTAGATATTTCTGCCTCTAAACTATACCTGATTTCAGACTTTTTCAGTAGCCCGTATGTTAGGTGGGATGTTGAATGGATTCAGTACATTTGGCAAATAAATGCACTTTGGAAAGTGATGATGAGAAGTTGCTGGAAAACTTGGACTAGACCAACTATGAGCAAGTCAAAAATGCTCCACAAGGAGACAAGAAACATTTCAGAATTACCCAGCAAAGAAAGGAGAGTGAAGGCATTAGTGCCTTTCCCAACAGCTGGTGGGACCCAGTCTGGGCCACACTTGATTTAATGCTCTGCTATTGCCATCATAAAATTCTTAATAATTTTTAAACAAGGGGTCCTGCATTTTCATTTTGCACTGGGTCCTGCAGATTTTATAGCCAGGCTTGGACCCAGTTTAAGAAGCAGTTTCAAGATTCAGAAGAGTTAGTAAGAACTAGTACATACTAATCCCTGTTTATAACCTGGAGATTAACAATTGAGGGAGCCAAGAGGCTCTGCATCATGACTCTACAGAAGTCACTAGGATGTTATTTCCTTTCTGACTTGGGACTGCCCCCTACCCCAGGAACAATTCTATGACTCTCGTTAGCAGAAGCAAATGGATGTATATTGATGTATTAGTTTGCTAGGGCTGTCGTACAAAGAACAAAAGACTCAGTGGATTAAATGACAGAAATTTATTGTCTCACATTTTTGGAGGCTAGAAATCCAAGATCAAGGTATCAGAAGAGTCGGTTCTTTCAGAGGACTGTGAGGAAGATGTTGTTCTATGCCTCTCCCCCAGCTTCTGGTAGTCTCGGGTGTTCCTCGGCTTGCAGATGGCATTCTCCCTGTGTCTTTACGTCTGTCTGTGTCTGTCTCTGTGTCCCAATGTCCCCTTTATATAAAAATACCAGTCATATTGGATTAGAGACCACCATAATGACCTTGTTTTAACTTGATTACCTCTTATTTCCAAATAAGGTCACATTCTGAGATACTGTGGGTCAGGACTCAACATATCCTCTTTTTTTTTTTTGCCTGGGAGGAGGGAGGCCCACAATTCAACCCTTAACAGATGGATCTTTGCCATATAAAATTAGAATTAATAATAATAAAATAAGATAAATATCTTAGATTCTCATTTGAATAAGATCGAATTAAATATCTCATTTTTATATGGTGTTACAAAGGAATTATCACTTCCCTACTCCTTTTCCTTAGAATGATACTATTCAGAGGAGATTAAAATCACTTTTCTGTCATCGTGTATGAGATGTCATTAGGATGGAACCCACCACACTGTCACTCTCATGCCAAGAGGTAACATACACCAGGTTGATGTCCTGGCTCATATGGTTTAACCACATAAGAGGCACAGCTTTCTGGAACTGGAAGGGACCCTAAAGATAACTTAATATTTTTTGTTTATTTTACTAATGAAGATATCCAAGTCCAAGAGGTAAAAATAATTTGCCTCAGAGTGCTCAGCTAATTAAGGGTAAAAGAGGTATCAAAGCCATGTCATGGAGTTATGAATAGAGATGCTTTTTAGTGCATCCTTGTTTTGTTTTCACATAGACAAACATCCTAAAATCTTTAGGTTAGAAAAGTTCTGAGATACACATCACTTGTATCTCCTCACCAATGCTTGCAACCAAGGTAAGGGCCTTACAAAATGCTCATAGAAGCCAAGCAGAGGATGGAAGGGAATCAGCAGGGGGTACTCAGCAGAATGTAGGTGTTTTCTATGAGAGGGGTGGAGTAGCCACTTCTCAGCCCAGCTGCTTGCTGCCCTGAGGAATTAGGTGCTCACTTTTCCAGGTCTTCTGATATTTAAAAGAAACCTAAGCATCTAGATTTTATTTAGAATTTTCCAAATTTTAAGCGTGGGGGGAAAACCCCACAAATTTTAAGAAGCACTCTCTAAACGAAACAAAATCTTTCAGGAGGCTTGGCCAGTTTGAAGCTTCTGACCCATATCTTCCTCTGTCTCTTCTTACTTATCCAATAATCCCTTTACTTCTCGCATGTTGCTAGATTTAAGAACACAAAAGCATCCCTCAGAAACAAATGTAATCACCTTTGGCAATATGTCTTTAAGGCTTTTTGTTGGATTTTCCCAAACTTTCCTTTAAGGCTTTGCACAGTCCTGGTTACACATGCTGTTGTTCATTTTCAGGGTTGGGCTCTAATAGTAGCAAAGTTTGTATAATTAGTAATTCATGGGGCTAAATGATCTGTCTGAAAAAAAATTTGTTTGAATCTTACAAAATGTCAGAAAGGTTTTGTGAGAAGGACATACGTTTTTCAGTTCGGGTGATAGTTAAAGAATTCAACTTCTTGGAGGTATACATCCAGTTCAAATGTTTTAGGACATGGAGGCTATCGAACAAGTAGTGCAATATTGTTTGTACAGCTGGTTTATTGTAAAACAGTGACAACACCTGGATCAAACTGAATGTGCTTAGCCATCTCCTAATTCTCCAGACCAGGCTGATCTTTTTTTTTAAAATCTCTAATTTTACTGAGCAAGACTGAGTGATAAATCTATTTTTTCCTTTAAAGAACAAATAAATCGCTCATCCCAGCTCAAAATCTATCAGTTTTACATTCATTCAATGACCCCTTTACTTCCACCAGATTTTCTACCTGTATAAAGCCATGTTTCTTTGGTTTGTCTGTTAGTGTCACAAAAGTGGCGTGGGGTATGTTTCCCATTATGGAAAGAGTGACTTTCGGCCTTTGAAGCACTTGATGTAAAAGTGGTATTCCTTAGACAACTTATAATGGATTCTTTCCTTTCTTTCTTTATCCCTATTAGGCACGCAGGCACTCTGGTGGTGTTTTTCATTCTTCACAGTGCAGAAATTGTGTGGAAGACAATAGGCTTGTTGCTAATTTGGTGTTTCCAAAAGCTTGGCAAAATAGAAATAAGACTGTATTCAAAAGTGGAAAAAGAGCATGTAAATAGCAATAACTGAAATTTGTGATTAAACAATGAACAAAAAGAACCCTATGAAGTCATTAAAAGTATAAAGAGGGAGGCACTTCCTGCTTTATCATTACTGAGTTTGAACTGTTATTATTTAACATTGATTGAGCACCAGCCCCGTGCGAGCCATTCTGCAAGCAGTGGAGTTGGAAATAGTTACTTCCCAGTACTGTTCTCATTGCAGCCAGAAAGAAAACCTGAAAAAGTTTTAGATAGCACGCTATAAAGAGATGTAATCCAGGGAAGGGAATATAGACAACATGAGTATCTGGGACTGTAGTAAAGAGAACCTGGTTTTGGGAGCAAAACATAAACAAACAAACGAGTTTACTTGTCTTCCCTCCAGTTATCTCCCAGACCCTGGGTAAGTTACTTAATTTCCCCCAGCCTTAGAGTCTTCGTCTTTACAATGGGAGCAAGGCTCTATTTCTCAACAGAGTTTCTGTGGGACTTGATTGTGTAAATTTCAAGAACATTCTAAGTACTCAGTGAAAGATAACCATTTTGTTATGATTATTGCTACCGGCTGTCTTCATTTATAACCATCTCATTGTTTTATAATATTGATGAATTCTAAGAATATTTAAATGTCATAAAGATGTGAAAAAGAGGAATTTAAAGGGATCAGGGAGAAGTGTACCAGTCAGTTAGGATTATGTTATTTCGTTTGGCTTTAAGCCAAGCAAATGTTCAGCTGCCAGTTAAAAATGTACCACCTGCCTTCACCCTCTCTTTAATATATTCTTTAAAGTAGCATGGTGGAAGATATCCAGCTACATTCACAGCATACCTTTTAATTTGCAGTTTTGAGCACCCAGATTCTTGAAGGAGTCCTCGCTTTGGGCTTAAACAATGAAGGAATTTAAAGGCTTACACCCAACTTGTTTAAAGGGGACATTGCTATAGACAAACGCATTTGTAATATATTTTGCTCAGAATTTCTGCGTTCATGTAGACTGATATTTTCCCCTATAAACAATAACAGATGTAAGTTGAAGATTACGTAAGAATGGCTTAGTAGAGATAAGCATCTTTTTACTAGTGGGAGACAGGCAAGTTAGAAGAGAGCAGAGAACAAAAGCACTCTCCGGCAGGAGGGGACGTATTTGGTGACCCGATGTAAATATTATACACTTTTGAAAGTATTTGATATTACAAGTATCATTTTGTAGTGTGCACTTCACTCAGCACATTTGCTATTTTATTTTAATGCACATGATTAGAACTAGAAGTGGAAAGTATTATGGATAAGAAATTACATAAATGTGACGGATGTAGCTATGGTGATCAGGACAAAGGTGAGGGAGCAGGCAAACCAGGTGCCCCACAGAGGGGCTTTCTGTGTCCATCTAGTCAAAGGAATGCAGCAGGCCACATAGCAGAGTTCAAACAGATGGGAAAATTGAACATGACAGCTTCTTCCAAACATGTAGAATTTTTAAGAAGAATCGAAGATACCTAGTAGGCAATCAATAGATGAAAACTTATTTTTATTAGTTCCTTTTCTTTCAGAAAATATGATATGATTGCTGGCTAATGGGATATTAGAGAGTATCTGTTGAACATCTATCATGTACCATGAATGTTCTGATGAAAATTCTTTTAACTTGCATCATAGCACTTTAAAAACAAATGTCTTCCTCAAATTCTTGTAATAGACTTTCTATAAAGGTGGCCTCACTAAGGGAGGTCTTCAGATTTCTCTTAAGAACTTTGTCATTTACCTCCTGGACTCCAAAGTCTATTAGGAACATGTCAGGCTGTTAAAATAAAAATAAACAACCATAATATAATAAGACCCTCCCTCAAAACTGTGCCTTAGTGATGTGAGAGACCCTAAAGGACCTGAGACTTAAAGATTTTCCACCATGGCCTTTGTATGTCTTGCCCCCAATAGCTGTTTCTTTCTACTCCCTCTTGCATAGGACTTTAGTTCTGTCCTCCTCCATTTTTCCTGGTAAAATCTAGATCACCCAAACAATGGGGTGTGGCCTGAAGAATCTGCATTTCTAAAAAGCTTGTAGGTGGTGTAGAGGTGGCTGGTCCACAGACAACATTTTGAGAAGGAGGAACCAGGACATTCTGTCATAGGGGTATCTATTCGAATCATAGCTTCTAAAGACTGCATGGCTCAGAGGAATGATCAGTGGTTCTGGTAGGTATTGAACCCCTATTATTTGAAATATGCTGTCTTCATAAAAAGACAACAACAAGATTATCAAAGTTTTATAACTCAGTCATCAGTTATTACAAATAGATTTTCTATCTCAGGCTTATGAGCCATATTGTTAATTGACAATTAAGAATAATGTGCATCTATTGGACTGGTTTTAATTAATTCTTTGCCTTGGCTGTTCAGTAAGTTTTACGAGTGAGCATAAATGTTTATTTGGAGGGCTAAAGAATGTGCTAATAGGTCTGATGTGAACTAGAAGGTCATCATGCCCGAAGGATATTTGTGCCCATTTTTTGGAGAATTGTAAAGAAGTGTACTATTGTAGGATGGATAATGGTGGGTTCCTTCTACACTTAGCAATTTCATAGCAATGATACAGCTGTGTACGACGGGAAACCACCCAAACACTTGGCAGAAGTAGAATACCAATGGTTCATTTCTAATTAAACTTGTTTATTTTATTTTTTTCTGTTGGAGTGTATGGCCTTATTTCAGGGTTGAGCTCTTTCTGAAACACAAAGACTGAATGCAGGCAAAATATAAGATCTGCAAAGAGAAGCTATTTTTAATGTTTCAGGCTCATTTTTTATGTGAATATTTTCCTTGCTTCTCTTCAATCATTCTTTCATAGCAGGTACCGATTTCTTTATCTTCTCTTTCTCCTTTCTTTTATGCAAGTCTTAGGAAATAATCTGATATTAGCTACTGTAAATCAGTGTTACTTTTTTCAAGCATATGTACATTTAAAATGTTATTTTGATTCTGAATTGAAATATGATGTCCCAGTTATTGGGAAATTAGATATTCATGAGCTGATAGGACTAGAGGAAAATATAGAGCTTCTGGTTTAAGCACAGCTGATAGTGGGTTATGGATTTTTTGAAGACTAAAATAGCCTTTCCTTTTGGCTTGGGAGTTCTTTGAGAATTATATAACTTTATAATTAGTAAGCAAATGATCAATACCATGTGTTCCAGTTTGCTGAAAACTTTTCTCTACCTCTATCCCCAAAACATCCTAATTTGAGAATAATTCAGATTTTCAAATGAAAAATGGTCAAACTACATTGTACCTTGAAAAATGCCTTCTAATTTTGCTGTTTTCTCCCATTACATTGTATCTTCAGCTGTTATATGAAAATATGGTTACAGAAAGTAGGGGAAAAAAGACTGAAAAAGAGGAAAACCAAAGTTATTGTAGTTTTTTGCTAATTCATTTATTCTCTCAGCAAATATTTACAGAGCACCTAGAATTAGATACTGTGGGGATTACAAAGAATAATTTCCCCCCTTTAGGATGGAAAAGCTAATTTTTGACTTATCCTAAAATAATAAAGTCCTCATGTAAGAAAATTATTTTTAAAAAACTACACACAGCAGCTTCCCCCCCACACAACTTCCCATCTGAACAAATATCTGTTTACCCTGTTGCACAACCCCTGGGTGACTTTTGCATGTGGAACTCTGTAAATTGTTCCTTTTGGGGTTGTCCAGTGCCCAACCTGCCCAACCTGCCCAACCCTCTGAAGCAGCCCTGTGACATCTGTTTTAAGGGCAATGAAAAAGAATGACTTTTTGTCTCAAATACTTCTCCAGATATTTTTCTCCTTTGTTAACATGATAACCAATTCTCTCTTCATTCTTAAAACTAACAAATTGACCAAAAGTTCCAAATTGATCGAAGTGCTCTAAAATATTTTCTCTTTAAAGTTCATTCTGTATTTCATATGGGGAAAAGGCGAAGCAATGAAAAGGGATTTTGAAATGATTTCTGGTGACTCTAGCTTCTTGCTAAAGATTTTTAGGGCTATTGAAAGGCAGTTCTTATCTCCCAGATTGGATGACACCTGTTCAGCTCTCCCCTCCATACGAAAATCACTCTTTTCAGGTCAAATGTCTGGCTTCTCTTTATGCAAACTTGATAAAAAACAAACAAACAAACAAAACACAAATTGAGCCAGTAAGGCAAAAAGACTGGGTAGATTCTACTCAGTCACAGAAAACCAAAATTGTCAATGCCTTTTCATCATGCATTTTTTTCTTTTTGTTTTTACAAAGTAACCCTCAATTAAAGGTGGGCTGTTTCACTTGGGCCAGTGCAGACACACAGCCATTAAAGGGTTTCGTGAGTAATTAGTAATGTGAACACAGCCGTCACATTTTGAGATGTGTACATATCTATCCAAGCAGAGGGGAAATTGTGTAATTAATTTTGAAGCTGTTATAATGTTTCAATTGATTTGGATCAGAAAAAGGAGAACAATTAAGATGAATCAGAAAACAATATCCCTTTTAGTATTCTAAAGGGAAGAGAAAAATTAAATAGGAGTTTAATTGAAAAATTCTGATCTATAGGAGGAAGATGGAATGTTGTGTAAAAAGGAATCTTGACATTACAGGAGCACTAATATAGGGCCAACATCTTGGGCAGTAGAAGTTTAAATCCTAATGACCACAAAGACTTCAGTAGGGTGGGAAGGTCAGGTCAAAAGTCAAAATATTAAAATTGTTTCAGGTATCCAACTAGTTCAAAACTCTTGCTTGAGTAGTATCCTTCCATATTAATTCTCAGTACAAAGTATGGAATATTGTCATTATTTTAGCCATTCCATGACCATTTGTAGGCTATTTTACTCTCTTCGTGTGACACTTTAAAGTTAGAATAAGCATGCCTGTCTTCATAGCCTAGATCCCTCTGAAAATGCCGTTAGTAACTTATTTAAAAGAAAAAGCATATTAAGGCTGGGAGGAGATGGTGGTGGTGGAGAAGAAGTGGTAGTCTAATGGATACAAAACTATGATATCTACCCTAATGCATCACTGTGCAGTACATGCATGTATCAAAAGTACGTACTGTACCCCACAAATATGTACAAGTAAATGTTAAAAAAAAAATCCCATCACCCTCAAAAAAAAAAAAAAAAGAATATTGATATTGTTATTCACACTAATGATACGGGGTAAAAATTTTTTAAAATTAATACATTTTAAAGTTTTCATAATAATCTTGCATATAATTGCTAAAAATTAAATGGCCAGGAAAAATTGCTTTGTTTCTATATACACTTATCAATTACTCATTACTTAATTATGTATTAAGTGTCTACTATGTTTGCAATCTTACTTCCTACTGCTGCTTCCTTTATTCTTAAAAAAATGTAACCGTTTCCTGTGTCATCTGTGCTTAAAATTCTCTTGTGAGCACAGATTTTCAAGAAAACTAACTATATTATCTTAGAACCCCCAAAACCATGTCTCTTGGAACTCTAATAAAAAGTGGTGAGGGCAATACAGACAAGAAAATATATACTATATCAACCACAGGTTCTAGCACTTAACAGTTCGATTTAGAGATAATGTTGTGAATTATGGCCGAATTTTTGTCTTAAAAAAGATGAAATTTAGTATTCAATAAGTTTTTTTCAAATTGTATAACTCATTTTCTTCTGACACATATAGCTGCGTGACCTCAAATCTCCTCAAGAGCCAGTTTATTAGAATGATTTTTTGCTAATTATCTAAGAAAATTGAAGTAAAAAGAAATGAAATGGATAAAAAGTATCATGTTTTATAGAGACAATCATTTCTGGCCTCTGGTTAGATGGAACTTACAATCAGGAGGTAGAATTCTTTCCTGTGGGTTTGACAGTTTGGTTTCCTTGAATTCAAAGCACTCATGATCTTGGGAGAGAGCACTTCAGACAGGCCAGACAAGATAAAGAGTTGTTTCTACCCTCAAAATTTTATTTGCTAAGTTCAATGTACAGGGTGAAGCAGTAGGGCCTGGTTAATGGCTGACATAGGAAACAGCCTGTTGGAATATGCAAAATCCTATCTATTTCATTACCATGTGTTAGAATGAGTTAGGTAAAGGATCTAGCCTTACTCATCCCACATAAAAGTACATAAAACTTTAGGCTGATTGAGAATGTTGCCTGATACTTCTTTTCTCAATTCTTTCCCATCTCTCCTTTTCTCCCGCTCTAATGCCCAAAAGAAAACAGCTATGAACAGTTCATGGTACCATCCAGGAGGGATTTCATGAGCTTTCACATACTCTAACCAGCTCTTTGACTATAGAAAAGAACATGGACAAAAAAAAGCCACTCGGTACTTGCAAGCAAGATTTGTTTCATATACTCAGAAAAACTTGAACTGTTCTCATATTTTTGTTCCATCCTCTCATCAACCTCTTTTTCTTTTTATCTCAGGGTTGTATTTTCTTCTTTCCTAGCTACACTAAAAAGAGATTTTTTTTTTTTATCCTTCCTTGAAAGTGAAGTGCATTGTTGGGTGGTTGTCATTTATTCTGTCATCATGTAAAACTTGCTCCTCGGGCTCTTTCTTCTCTAGAAAGTAGCTGTTCTGAGGATGATGGTTACATTCCAACCCTGTGATGATAAATCAATGTGGCATGTAGATGCAATTGCAATATTTTCAAAAAACAGTACCATTTTGAGAAGGGCAAGTTTGGATTTCCTCTCATTACATAATAAAAGAGAATTCAGGTTTAAGATGCTGGGAAACCCCAGTGTTTCTTCCCCCCAATCACCCCTTGCTTTCCTGTGAGTACACTGCAGAGTCCTTCTTACCTGGTGGCTAGGGTCTCTGTCTCCTTGGCAACTAAACTTTTCAGAGATTATAGGGAAAATGTTTTCTTCAGCCCTGGAGCTGTTTTAATGCTTTCAAATGTCGAAAAAAAAAAAAAAAAAAGAAAGTTTCTGTTGTCCCACAGGTACTGGTATAAATGGGGGCAAGAGATAATATTAAAAAACATTTTCAGTAGATTCTTCACCAGGCAGCAACCTTCACAACATGCATGTAGATTTAAAAAATCAAAAAGAATCTAAATAAGTTGTGGAACTTAAGTAGAGAAGACCCCCTTATGTGGCTACTCCAAAGGCATTGGGTATGAGACATTCTGATTTCCTCTGCCTACGCATTTTCAAGACAATGGAGATATGCTTTTACAATTGCTGGGGGCAAAAAAGGTAAAGGAAATTGGATTACTCATGTTGATTTTAATCCTGAGTGTTCAAAGAAAATGCACTTTTTAACATTTCACTATTAATTATTACAACTTCCTCATAAGCCTCCACCTACCAAATATCAGTTCTTTTGGGTTATCTTTTACTGATCCCTAATTTGGACATTCTCTTTAAGTAACATGGTCATATGGAGATAATGTTTTTTTCCAAACTCTTCTCTAATCTCTGTACTCCAAAGCATTTTCCCCCCAATGGAACAGCTGGATATACAAGAGAGACTTACTGTCTTCTTGTGGTGGTGAGGAAATAGATTCTCAGGTCTTTTTCTGGAATGGTGACCTCTGAGGTGTGTCTGATCCCACCACTGCTGGCCTCCACTGCTGCAGGATGCAGCTGTTAGGCTTTCAGTCTCCATTCTTTCTTGGTCTAGTCAGAATACAGTGGTTCCCTCTTGCTGAACTGATACCCTTTGAGCACTCCCTGGTGCTGTGGATAACCCGGAGGGACAGCGAAGACTCCTATACCTCAGGCCCAAACATCTGCCTCGTGGTTCTTAGCTGTTTGCTCCTGGCTCCTTTCCTCCTGCCACAGTGACTTAGCTAAACCCTTAACTTACATCCATGTGCCCCTCAGACTCATGTAGACACATGTGCCTAATCCATGACTGTGAGAAACAATTTTGACTCAGGAGAACTAAACTCTGACCCTCTCTCTGCTTAAACCATCCTGTACCACCAAGACCATTTTCACGTGGCTGACCTCAGATTGGTGTGCTGGAATTTAGGGTGAAGGCCCCCAATATCTGTGTTGTTTATCACACCACACTTGCCCCTAACTCCCACCCACCCAGTCTTAGGGATTGACAACCAGGAAGCAGTTTTCTCATCCCATACTTCTACCTTCTTGCTTCTTTACATAATTCCACAGGCCTTAGAGGAACAATATCCTCTTTTATTTTCTCTTTTTTTCTGCCTAGGCCTTTCTCTACTGTGTGCTTTTCTCCAACTACATTCTCATGCTTGAGTTTTGATGGTGGACAAATAGAGAGCTGAGAGGGTGGTATAAGATGAACATTTTCCAATCAAGGGCATAGATCAAGAGGTTTTTAAAATATTATACCTACTGACCATTGTGCACAACCAAGTTTATTACCTTAGAGCATCCTGGGAAAGGACGAAGTGCACAGAGAGCAAGAGGAGGCTGACGGCCTTATGCAGTGGTGAAAAGAAGCAGCATTATTAGGTGGAGAAGGGCTTGGACAGGAAGGATAGACAGGGGTAAACAGGGTTGGGGGGGATCCACAGCATGGTAAACGGAAAGAGGAAACTGTAGGGTTTCATTAGGGTCATCTTGGAATATTCTGGTCAGAGAAGAAAAAATACAAAAGGAAGACAAAGTTAGAGATGAGAGAGACTGTATTGCATACCAAGGTGGAAGGAAGAGGCTAGCACAGCTCAGGAAGGGGCAGCAAAGTCAAGAGGCCAAAGGGTCTAAGAACAGCATAGGTGGTCAGGTGGGTGTCAGTGAGTTCATGACATGAGAAGTGAAGTTCTTTAAAGTTAGATCTGTGGCAGGCATTCCCTTAATGTGAAACCTTTTCAACATGTTTTCCTAGGCAACTCCTTAACAAAAATAGACAGGACATGCCAAACCCCCAAATATACTTATTATTATTAGCACTGCTTAGGGATCGATTAAAAAATGAATTTCTATCATTTTATATTTTTGGTCTCAGTCTGGGTTCCATGTAAGCGGGCTCGTATTCGTACCTTCACATGTGAGGTCTAACAGGGGCAGGCAAACCATCTTCCTCATTGTCCACGCCATCACAGATCCATGACTAATATTTATTAGACCCTTAAGATGTATTTGCTGAAAGAATGATTTGATAATGAATGAATTACTCTGCTGAGTTCTTGAGTGGAAGCCTCTAGCCTACCTAAATTTATCCTTAAATATTATGCAAGTGCACACTCACTCTTGAAATGAAAATTTCAATTTCAGTTGAGAAGAGTTGATAAAAATACCAGGTCATTTAGGTAAATTAGTCAAAAAAATTCAAAAGGCAGAAAGTATTCTCGAAGTGACCTCTTCAGACACCCTGTGAAGATCTTCACTACCTTGCCAGGAAAATAATGGCCCATCATCAATACAGATAATTGCTGAAGCACATTGATAAGAAAGTCATCTTAATTAAAGATTCTTTTGGAAACATATGCAAACCAATCCAACTGCTAGGTCACAGGGCAATAATAACCTTCCTGTTCAATATATTTCTTATTTTTATGGGCATTTATTGTTTGGAGCAATGATGTCTAATTGGACTAAGCACAGGGGAAGAGAACATTAATGCTATTTGCTCCATGTTTGATGCAGCCTTTGAATAGGAATGTGACTGCAGAGCACAGGAGAATGTAAAGCTCCCAAATAATCTGACTTCTAGCGCATGATGGACAAAGACAAGATGCCCTGGCCAAGTCCATTGGATGTAGCACGAGTGCCGTGGACAGATTTGCACGCAGGTGTCAGCACTGACTCAGATTTCTCTTGTTATCCAAACGTCTTCCCAGACTAAGTAGATTCTTTCCCAAGTCACTGAATCCCCTCAAAAATTGAAAAACAAAACTTTAAATACAAGATACAAAGAAAAAAACTTTGTGAGAACTGAAACTGCCATTAGAAGTAAAAACATATAAATCCTGAACAATGTATAACTTCTACTTGGAATGAAAGATTAAACCTTGAAATAAAAATGCCTGGGTAGAAAATGCTCTAAATTTTGGCTCACATCAATTTGTCCATGGAGTTACATTTTCTGAATCTTTTACTGAATTTATGTGTTTGGAATGGAGGGGGAAAAAAGCTTCTTAATTCAAAACTGTGATTGTTTGCATGGAGTAGTTGCCGTATGAGTATGTTCAATAAATAGTTCTCTGATTCAATATATTCTCAGGGTGTTTTCCATGAGACAGGATGGTAGATACTATGTGGTTTGTCTTTTTGATATTGGTTATTGATAGATAAAAAAAGTTCTCATCGACACTATTTTTTCACTATAATCTTTTGTAGCATTTCACTAAAAATATGTTACTATTATATAATTTGATAGACAATGGGCTTATATTGATTTGATATATGCAGGTACTCCAAAAAATTCATGGAAAAATAGAATGAAAAGATAACACAAATCTTTCCATGAACTTTTTGAAGTACCCTTGTAGGTACAACTATTGCTTATGCTGCTTTTCAATAGCACCACAACCAAACCAATGGGCAATTTATTGAGAAACATCTTTTAGCAAAATAACTCAACCTCTCTGTTGTATGACAGTTGCATATATAGGTTGACACAGTATTTTATTAATGGCAAAACACGTTTGTGAACATAAAACAGCTTCCCCTTGAGTTCTCTCAACTGTGGTTTTTCTCTTAGCATTCTTTTCCATTTGGCTGATTTTTTTTCCCTTTGTCTTCCTTTATTTTTCGCTACTGTAAAAGTCCTTTCCTGTTGCTTATAACAAAATACCTGGAACTGCATAATTTATGAGAAAACAGATTTTATTGCTTACTGTTTTGGAGGTTGGGAAGTCCAAAGTCCAGGGAACACATCTGGTGAAGGCATTGTTGGTGGTGACAGTGACACAGGGGGTCTCACATGGCAGAATGTCAGAGCAGAGAGAACTCCTCATGTGCTCTCCTTTTAAAGCCCTGAGAACTATGCCCATGACTGCCATTACACCGTCAAACAGATTAATCCATTCCCTATAGCACGGTCCTCACAATCTAATCACCTCTCCAAGGCCTCACCTTTCAACTACCATAATAGGATTTCCCACCCTTAACAGTTACAGTAGGGATTAAGTTTTGAGGGAACATTCAATCCAAGGTGGTTACCTTAGTTGACATGTGGGATATTATTTATTTAGCTTTTTGCTTGTTTGTTTTAGCTCAAATAACCTATAGGGCAGGACTGGAGTGCGAAATTGGGATCAGCAGGATTAGTATCTGTACATGTTTATTAGTGCCTCATTTTGGAGGTCAGGCTTGAGAACTTAAGAAGTTGGAAGCCAGAAGACCCACACAGCCTAAGGAAGTGCACTTTGAAATAAAGCCTTATTGAGTCTTCTTCTTCTGTTTTGTGCTGCTACAACAGAATACCTGAGACTGGGTAATTTATAAAGAACAAAAATTTATTTCTCACAGTTCTGGAGGCTGGGAAGTTCAAGGTCAAGTCACTGGCATCTGGTTAGGGCCTTTGTGCTGTGTCCTCACATGGTGGAAGATGGACACCAAGAGAGGTCCAACTCTCTCCATCATGTCCCTTCATAAGGGTCCCTAATCCCATTCACCAGAGAAGGGCCCTCATGGCCTAATCACTTCTTAAAGGCCCTACCTCTTAATGTTATCATATTGGCAGCACCTGCATTTTGGAGGAGACAGATTCAAACCATAGCAGAGTCCCTGCATGTTACTTGGGAATTATAAGGCGGTTCTGACCATACCAAGACATTATGAAGAAGATGTGATTGAGACTGAGTCTTCCCTGAAAGGATCTGGAGGTAATTCCTTTAGCGATAGTTAATTAAGAGACACTCAATATTTGTGGCTAACTTTACCATTATCCATCATGAGATATCCTGACGTCAAATTCCTTTTGACTTTTTCTGATATCCTTTAATTATTTACGAGAGTTGAGATGTTTTAGGGCATGGAACGGAGAGTGGGGGGAAGAAAGCTGACATATCTGAACAAGTGAGTAATTTATAATGGAACTAAAATATTCATAAAATGACAACTCAGATACTTCAATTAACACTAGCTATTCTATTTCCATTTTCAAATGGTAAATTGAAGCCTCTAAATAATGTTTGTTTTGCAGTGGATAATGTATTTCTAAACTGAGCAGGCAAATTTGAAGTCTCTACATTGTGCTCAGTTGATCTCTTTACATCTGGAGTAGGAAATGGGCTCTCTACTACACATCAGTATAAATAGTGAAAAGGGAACTCTGTGTAGTGAATTTGTTTTCTAAGCCAATGATTCTTCAGTATTTGCAGGAAGGCAGGTCAGTGATTTAACTAGGTTACTTGTCAAGATTTTTTCACTGGTTTGTTAGTTTTGGGGAGGTGGAGATTGGGCAGGTAGTGCTCAAGTGCACAGAGCTGAATAAATCATAATCCTTTGTTCATGATACGTTCTTATAATTGGTCCTTGTATGACTCTGGTTTAGTTACATAGTTGGTTAATTATTTAAAATATATAATCAGTATGACTGCGCAAGTTTTGAAACAAAAGTAAAATCTTGACAATAACTTACAGCTGTCTCCCCACCCTCCCACCAACCTATTCCCCATCTTTTCCTCACTGGAGGGGAAATCTGAAGTCAGAAAGGATAAAAGACTTGCCCAAAGTCACACAGTGGGTAAGGATAGAGACGGAATTCAAAAACAGGTTTGAACCTTCCAACCATTAACTATAGGGTTAGGAAAAATAGCAATATGTCAGTGATGTTTTAAGCCAAAAAAAAAGAAAGTCTTCATGGAAGAGATGCCACTTTATCTTATCGTCAGTAGATGAATTATTACTATACAAAGAGATGAAAAACGTTAGGGAACATTCCATTGAGTGATATGCACTTTTTGCAGTCATGTAGCCTTAGTTATCTGTAAAGGCAAAATATAAAATATAGGAGAAAGCAATAACCTATAAACATGAATACCTATAAAGCCCATGTACATATAGTGGTATACCGGTTACATTGTCAAGCATTCCTAAACCATTAGTCTAACATGCCTCATTTGTATAGGCTAAACCTTCCATCATTATGTACCACATATGGTTTAACAATTACCACAGTGTCACCTTTTACGTGACTACCCAAGCAACATCCCCCTCAATATAGTCACCTTGAAAGACTTGGCACTTGCTCTAATAATTGCTTCCAATTTCTTGAAATGTTTTTAGAGTTTCTTTTAATTGAATTTTCACTCACTGCCACCTTGGTATGCCTAATAAAATCAATATCATTATTTTAATGTTTTACCTCCCTATACCACTACCATTCAGAATGGCACCATTCATTATTATATCAGTCAGGACTTTTAGCCCCAAGCAACAGAAACTTACACTTACTGATATAAGTAGAAAAGGAATTTATTGATAGACCACTGGATAGCTCATTGGATTTCTGGGAAGACTGGATAAACAGGCATTCTAAACCGGCAGATACTAAGGGCATCCTTGCAGTTAGAAGGACAGACCAAGTAATTCCCATGGTCAAGCATTGTGAAAGCACAAGTAAGTGCTGGGTGCCATGGCACCTGCTCTTGGCACCATCAGCAATGGATTCTGGCTGCTGACATTGGCTTTATGGATGTTGCTGCCATTGCCGCTATAGACAAAAATAGTTCTTTCCTATGTCTTCTTTCTTGATCTGCCAGCTCCATGTTCAGAACACAGCTTGGGTTAATTTGATGGGCTTAAATTTCACCATGGCTCTCTGACTTTCAGGAGAGTTGGAAAAAGGATTGTGTGGCTTAGTCACCTTCTTTAGTATTTAGTGACTTCTCTTCTAATATGGCAGTGGTGCAGAGAGGCTCACAAATATTTGTGTTTCTCATCTGTAGTGTAGGGTTGTTTCTGATGGCTTCCCGACCTGGGCCTATGTTTCCCAGCTCACATTTCATTTGAATGTGACCATGTGATTAATTCTTATGAATAGAATGGAATGGAAATGGTGTGTCAATGATGAGCTTGGGATGGGTGTGCCTTCTTCACTTTCTCTTTCTCCTTCTGTGGGTTCCTCTATTGAAGACAGTGGAGCTCCAAGATGGAAGGAGCTTGGAACGCTAAATCACCAAGTGGATGACCAGCTGAACCCCAGCATTGGATTGTTGGGTGAATGAGAAAAATCTTCTGAGATTTGTGTAGTTTATTTCTTATGATTACTGTCATTATTAATTTTTTTTTTCTGTGCTTCACCCTCAGTCCTTATAGGTACTCATCACTGGACAGGCCTGTGATACAGTGATATCTCTATGGATTGTTGAAGGTGTGAATGAATGTATCTCTACCGTGGGAAAAGACTCAATGTATCTGCATTTAAGGATGGGGACCCACAAGAAGGTAGGTGGCATCTATTAGAATAGGCCAAAAGTGATACACAGGGTGAGTGGTCCAGGCACAGTGGTACACTCCCTTGGTTGTGTCCTATGCTGTCTTTCATCCCAAGCCTTAGATGTAATTCTCCCTGGACAATTTTTAGGAGGCCCTTGAATCTGTCTAACATATATGTGTTTAAAAAATCATCCAACCTCTTATTTCCATATTTTAGCATTCATAGAAGATTACTTGAGACACAACTAACAATCATGTAACATATCCATGTGTCAGGGCCCCGAGGTTAGCACTTTTTTTTTTTTTTTTTTTAACCAAGTGTTGGCTTGAATAAAAATCCAGTGAGGAAAAAGAAGATAATTCCTTTGGTTCTTGAAAAAGAAACTTTGTAGCCCTGTGCACAAATTAATCCTATAAAAATCTCCACTCTCTAACACGCACTCTTCTCTATCACCCTGAACAAAGCCTTCCTCCACAAAATCTTTGGAACCCTTTTTGTGATATTATTTTCCCTCATAAATCTCCCCCTGTTGTCATTTTGGTCGTGTATCTCCTGCTTAAAAATGTGACGTAGAGGAGATTTGTCTAGTCCCTAGGAGGCTCTAAGCCAACCATTGTCCCCCAAAGAACAAGCCAATCTACATCGAATTACCAGACCGCAGAGGATTCTCCCCAAGTTTCAAATTCTAATATCACTGGTCCCACTGAATGTTTCTTGTTGGCAGGAGAAGTGATAGTTTTTTCTCTGAGGTAATTCTCGTGAAACCCACTAACTGCCTTATACACACCCTCAGGAGAATACAGAGAACGTGCTCTCCTCGTGGTCACGTCTTCTAGGTGAATAGCTGTGTTGGGAAAGGTGAACCTGCTCTGAGGGCTGGTGTATTAATCCATTTCTGTTGCTTATAACAAAATACTCGAAACTGGGTGATTTATAAAGAAAACAAAATTTATTGCTTATAGTTTCTGAGGTTGGGAAGTCCAAAGTCCAGGGAACACGTGGTGAGATCCTTTGTTGTGGCAACAGGGATGGCAGAATATCACATTGTGAAAATGGTGGAGCAGAGAGAGAGACAGACTCTTTGTGCTGTCCTTTTGAAGCCCTCAGAACCATGCCCATGACCACCATTATTAATCCATTCACTACAGCATGGTCCTACAATCTAATCACCTCTTCAAGGCCCCACCTTTCAATGACCATAATAGGACTTCCTACCCTCCCAACAGTCACTGTGGGGGTCAGGTTTCTAATACATAAAACTTGGGGGATGCAATTCAAGCTTCAGTGAATGCTGGGGGGACATTTAATCCACTACAGTTGGCCACGAGACTTGGAGGTATTAGTGCCCTGGTAAAAAATAGTCTCCAGAGTAAGTTAGGTTCTTCCGATGGACAAAGATGGGATTATATTGATAACCAGAGGCCAATAGGAAATGTCTTATGGATAGGGGCTGAACTACAAGCTAAAAAGTCAAGGATGGAATCATGTGGTGGATGGATAAAGGAACTGAACTTTTGTTTCCACTCATCTCCATACCTTCCCCAACTCCTGAAGACACTGAAAAAATAACTTTGCTTATATCAGTGCTAAACGTTTTGGAAAGCAGCTCCCAAAGTTCACAGAGCTCTGTTACCCAGGCCATTTTTGATCTTACACCTCCCTGGGCATAAGTAAATGGAGAACAGACTGGTAACATTTTTTTTTTTTCTCCAGAGAGGTAGTTTAAATCCTCCAGGATTGAGTCACTTCATTCAACAGTTAATTTATTAATCGACAAACCTGGGATTTATCACTGAGGGCCAAAATTTAAGGGATCCTTCAGGTCATAGTCTTCTAGAAAATTCATCTCGTGAGAAACAAGAAGACAAAAATATCATGCCAATGGCATGTACTTAGATGGGACCTTCAGGATCCATGGCTTTGGCACTTCCACATTTTCCTTTCTATCACAAACACCTTCATCTCTTTCTTGCCAGAGATGTTACCCCCTCTAGCAATGTCTGGATAAACTGAGGTGGGAGACACAGAGTTAGCAAGGGACACGGAAGAGTGGGGAAGACGGAAGTAAGGAGCAGGGGAAAGGTTTTTATAGTTCTGGAAATCATGGTTCCTCCCTTAATGGCATTTTTCACTATTATATCTTATTCATTCTCACTAGACTATAAAATCCCATGAGGAGTAACTAGTATTAACACTCCTTTTCACAAGTGAGGAATCTGATGATGTCACCTTCCTCCACTCCAAACCCTCCTGTGGTCCACATTGTCTCAGCTCTCTGCAAGGCCCTTTGCAGACTTCATCCTGGACGCTGTAATGTTCAAGCATATTGAATTACCTGAATTTTTCCCTATGCCCCTTCTCTCTCCCTTTCTCCTCTCTTTCTGCATCCCCCCCCCCCGTTCTTCCAGCGTTAGTTATCTGTTGCTATATGACAAACCACACCAACACTTAGGGGCTCAAAATAGCAATAATTTATGGTCTCCCATGATTCTGCAGGTTGGCTGGGTGGTTCACCTGCCTATCTAGCCTGGGCACACTCAAGTGGCTGCCTTTACCTGGTGGGCCAGTGCGAGCTGGGGTTTCTGACATGGCCTTACCCACATGACGGGGGTCTTAGTAATGATGGCTAGAAAGTGGGGCTGTCTTTCTCCATGTGGTTTCTCATTATTCAGGCCCAGGCTTCTTATGTGGCAGCTCTATTCTAAGAAGGTGGGAATGGACACTGCAAGGCTCTTAAGGTCTAGGCTCTAGAAATTCCGAATGTCACTTTCTCCACATTCTATTCATCGAAGCAAGACACAAGGGCAGCCCATGTCCAAGAGAGAAGAAGATTCTATTGCTTTATAGGAAAAGCAGCTCATCATATTGCAAGAGAGCATGGACACAGAGATCCATGATTCATTGAGGGCCACTAGGATAATAATAATCACACCAGGAACGGTTTTTCACCTCACTTGGCTAATTCATATTTGTCATGTGGGTCTCTGTTTGCCACCTGCTTCTGAGCCTCTTCCTGTTATAACCCTCATCACAGGCTCTGAAATCACCTGCTTCCACAGGTGTCTTCTCCAGATTGTGAGTCCACCACTTTATCTCCAGGGCATAGCACAGAGCCTGGCACCTGGTAGGCATTCATTAAGTATTAGTTAAATGGATGATGCTCAAAGAGTTAAAAATCTTACCCAAGATTACAAAGAAAATAAGCTCAGGTGTACTGCCTGGGGGTCTTCCTCAAGAAAAGAAGATATATCAACTTTTAAATGATAATGGTTAATACAATGGAATAATCTTCTTAACCTTGGCTTTTAAAATCTGGAAGTAATTTTAGCAGTGTTCGTTCCCATTGTCAGGTTTGTTCTGGGGAAGAAACTGCAACTGGAGGGCTGGAGGAGAGTTGTGCTACTTAAAGTGCGGTCCAGGGACCAGGAGCGTCAGCATCACCTGGGCACTGGCTAGTAATGCAAAATCTCAGCCCCACCCCAGACCTGCTGAATCAGGATCTGCATTTTAACAGATATCAGGCAATGCCTATGTACTTTACAGGTTTAGAAGCGCCCAGATAGAATATTATTCCTTAGTGCTCTTTCACAACTCCTACTTCAGGAACTCTTAAAAGGCAGACTTATAAGTAGCCTCACTCTCCTCCCTAGTGGGGTGATATTTCTCCATAAATTGTCTCCAGATTTCCAGGGTGACTTGAATTTGACTTTTGCTGATTTTGTTTAGAATAAATAAGAGAAAACCAAGGACACTGGGCCTTTTGCTGAACTTTCTCAGTGGAACCCTGATGGGGTATTTGTTACTGAAACAATGTCATAATGTTTGAGCTATTTTAGGCTTATACTGTACTTTTAAGTATTTAAATAGTAACAAAAGAATAACGTGTGCGCAGTGTAGGCGAAAACTTGTATTTCCTAGAATTTGTGTTGTTACGTTTCTAACCTTTAAATTGCATATGGAAGTGTTTTTCATTTTACTTTTTTTTTTCTTTTTCATGTTAAAAAAAAAGATTGAGGCAGGAGAGTGTGCTATTCATAATAACTATTCTTTGAGAAGAAAAACACAAAACCACAGCTATGTGCAAGTGTGGAAAGAGATACAAACAAAACTCATCTAAATTTAACCATGATGTTATGAAGTATTCGAAGTAATTGTTTTCCATGTTACGAACATAACTAAAACCAAGGGTTTCAGGTGACAATTCATTAAGTTGCGTATGTTTATTATTCTAGTATAGTATATTAATTACTATTATTTAAATAAAAAGAGCAGTGTCACTGTGAAGTCAGAGGTTTATTAGAATTTCTATGCTAAATGGGTTAGTTTTTAGGGGTATCTGTACGTGCAAAAGCGCATTTGAACATCTGTATTAGTAGGGTGAGTCTTCTTTGGATCAAATCTTTGTGAATAAACTCTTTAGGAACTCCATCAGACTCACTAAAACTTGGATTTTCCAAAGTAGAAACGGTTCTATCTTTCACTGGGGAATTCTCAGGACTGGGGACGGTCCCTTACCCACTTAAATGCTTTGCTAATTCTACAAGGTATATTGAGAGTATCATCAAAGCCTGCACAAACCCCCTATTTGCATAGCTTTCTCAGTGGTATCCTGCCAACTTGCCAGAGTTGCCCACGTGTGGAGCAGCTCAGTTACTCACCTTGTTAAGTATTAAATGACTGACTCAGGGAGCTGTTATCTAGTTGGAGAAGGGCCAAAATCAGAATACAAAAGAGCTAGGCTCAGTGGTTGCATATCTGTCCCCTTTCTGTTACTGGCCCCCTTTCTATTACTGGCCAGGCTTTGAAATGCAGGAAATCTGGAGCACAGATTCACAAACTGGAGCCTATACAGACTCACCTGGGAGGCTTGTTAAAACACAGATTGTGGGGCCCCATCCTAGAGTTTCTGATTCAGTAGGTCTGGAGTGGGGCTGAATACTTGCATTTCTAACACCCAGATGGTGCTTATGAGGCTGTTCTGGAGTCCACACTTTGAGAACAAATTGTCAAGAGTTCGGTTTATTTACAACTCCCAAAAAGTTAAGAGAGATTTTTCTGAGATTGTTACTAAAACACTCCAGAGGTGGTTTGACTTTCTTTTCTTTTCTTCTTCTTTTTTTTCCTTTCTGGTAAGTGTGATGATGTAATGGTTAGGAGCGCCAATTGTTGGAATCAAGCTATTCAAGTTCAACTCTCAGTCCTACTATTTGCTAGGCTAGGTGGTCATGGGTCTCAATTTCCTCTTCTATCAAATGAGGCCAATAATATGTAACTGATTTTGTGCAGATGAAGTGAATTAATGAATTTAAAGCACAAGGCTTTGCATAGCAACTGGTCAAAAAATCTTAGCTATTATTAATTACTATTACCTACTCTTACATGTATTGATTCTTCCTGAAAGCTCACCCAGAAAGGCACCTGCTCTTTCCTAAGAGGTATTTTCATGTGTAAACTCAGTGCTCGGTCCTATAGCATAATTCATTTCAACTTATTTCAGTCCAACAAATATTTGTGGAGTGCTTGTTGCTTTGCCTCATACGGGATGACAGAGATGCAAAAAGGTTTACTCAGAGCCCATTTCTTCTGAGCAGTGAGAGACCCCGAAGGGGTTAATTTCCCAGAACCCTCAAGAGACAGGCACTCCTTCCTTGGGAAATTAACCACAAGTGGGTGTTCTCTCTCTTTATTTATTCTCCAGACCAGGAAGTTACAGAAAAGGAACATAAGTGGTGTTATGGCTAAGTATAGTTTAACAATACAGGCTGGTAACATCAGTGAAATAACAAAGTGACCTTCCGTAATACAATTTGCAAAAGGCTGAGTCAATCCACCAACAAAAGCTTGATCTTTGCAAACACTGTTTTTCTCTACAGCAATTTCCCCAGTATTTTTACATATCAGTCAAGTAACTTGTCTATCCTTGAGCCAGCAACTTTGCTGTGTTACATTTCTATATTCACAACAGAGACTTTAGCATGGGGAAAGTTTCCTGTCTTTTGCAAGGTTAACATTTCTATATGTAATTCTAAAAGGTTAGGCTAAACCTGAGACTGCAGGGCTTTGCAAAGTAGGCCCTGTGAAATACATTTGCTTTATAAATGTTAGTATATTCCACAGTGCTCATTCTGTGCTGAAGACCATGCTAAGTACTAGGAAAATACCTAATCATTTTTGGCTTTCAGTGTATTAGTTATTTGTTGGTGCATAAGCAATTACCCCCAAACTCAGTGGCTTAAGCACACACCTATTATCTCACGGTTTCTGTGGGTCAAAAATTCAGGAGCAGCTTCCCTGATGGTATTTCTGGCTCAGGGTCTTTCCTGAGTTTTCAGCCAGAATGTCTGCTGTGGCTGCAGTCATCTGCAAGCTCAACTGGGGCTAGAAGATCCACTTCCAAGTGTCTGATATCCCTGATAAGTTAGTGCTGGTTACTGGCAGAATACCTCATTTCTGTCCCACATGGCCTCTGCATGGGAATGTTTGCCCTCTTGACATGGAAGCTGGCTTCCCCTGTGCCAATGATCCAGCAGAGAGCAGAAAGGAAGCCTCAGTGCCTTTTATGACCTGGCCTCAGAAGTTACATTGTCATTTCCACAATACCTCATTGGTTATATAGGTCAGCTCTATTTAGTGTGCCTCTGGTGGGATGGGAAGGGGGAGAAGAGAACTACGTAGAAAGTGTGACTACTGGGAGATGAGAATCAAGGGAGCCATCTCGGAGGCTGGCTACCATGTCATCGAACCAGAAGTTTAGGAGCAGTGGTGTATTTGTCCATTTTCTGTCTGTTGCTTATAACAGAATACCTGACACTAGGAAATTGATAAAGAAATAAAATTTATTTCTTACAGTTTTGGAGGCTGGGAAGTCCAGGGTCCAAGGAAGACATCTGATGAGGGCCTTCTTCTTGGTGGGAACTCTACAGAGTCCCCCAACCAGGGTTTCACATGGAGAAAATGACATGAATAAGAGAGCTTTCATGTACTCTCTTGCTCTCTTTATAGAGCCACCAGTCTACTCCCTGATAATCCATTAAACCATTAACCGATTACTCCATGACTTGATTAATCCATTCATGAGGACAGAGTCCTCATGACCCAGTTACCTCTGAACAGTCCCCGCTTTCATATACCACAGTTGGACTTCCCACCCTCTTAACACTGCTACAATGGGGATCAAGTGTACAACACATAAACTTTTGGGGGACATTCAACCCATAGCAAGTGATATGTCCACTGGTAAACAACTTTATTCCAAGATGGAAGTGGATAAAACCATCAAATGAAGATACAGACCCAGAACTGTTGTGGGGATGTTGGTTCTAGCCAACAAGGAGATGCTTGTGTAAGAGGGAGCATTTGATTTAGTCCTTGAAGAAAATGTCAGTGATAGACATACCTGGAAGAGGGACAACATGTGATGGAAAAAGCAAACAAACAAACCAACAAAAAACCCAAAGCACTCATGGAAAACAGTGAAAGCAGTTTGAGCTCCAGACTAGACCTCACATGATGGTCCTTTATAAAATGCATAACCACACTTGCAATCTCTATGTATTGAACTGAGGACTCCATTATATGCTTCACACATTTTATGCTTCAACAGTCATATATAATAAAGACATCAAGATTGAAAATGGGACTCCAACCAGACAAAGGGGAAGGCTGTCTTCTAAACTTCCATAGCTTTTATGGTCTGCATAAAAGCCTAAGACACTCCCAGTTTATGCCTGTTGTTCTTGCGTAATTAATAGTATCACTTTTGGCTCTCAAAAATGCCCTGGTTTGGACAATAAATTGTATGATCACTTAATCTACAAGGGAACTGGGTGGAATAAGTTCTTTCATCCCAAATCTACGGCTGTAAGCATCATGAAGACAGACTGTGAATTGACTTTTGTGTGTTCTCTAATACCTACACAAATACATTGGTAAGAGATGGTAAACAAGGATCTGTTATTGATTGGAATTATACAGTACCTAGAGGATATTACCCTAATTCAAATACACAGAATTAAAACACATTCCAGAAGTCAGTCGGAGAGTGTAAGTTTTCATGGAGGGGAGGGAACAGAAAGAGAAAAGAGTAGAGGGCCACTAAGGGAGAGTCGCTTCCCTAAGCACTTAAGGGGTTAAAGTAGTTCTTTAAGCTCTGGGTGTGAACTACACAGTGTCTTAATAATACCTCTAATACCTGTGCATTTATATGAGCAGAACAAGTGAAAACCTGCCTTGCAGAAATTAGATTAAACAGTTGAAGGAGACAGTCGTTTTAATAAGGAGCTTCTATGTAAAAACCCTTGATACTTCATTATCTATTTATTCCTCTCCATCACTCAATTTTATTTTATCCTTCATAATTAAAAAGGAGACAAAACCAAGTCTTTAAAAAAATCATCCAATGCCACTGTGTTTTGTGTAAACAGTATTGGTTGGACGTAGTTCGCTTGCTCTTCCTTCTTCCCCTCACCCCATCTGTATGCTTTTCTCCCATGAGGTCTTTCACAGCTTCACGGGGGGTAGAAATACCTTGTCATACAGAGCCTATTAGGAGAATTGTGTTCACACATAGAGAATTATACCATTGCAACATTTCAAAGATGAGGCAGGTGGTCTTAACATTTCTTTCTTTCTTTCTTTTTATTTAGATAGCATTTATGTAGATAGTCTGCACTCCTTTGGTACACTTTATTGGTAGCAGAAAGTATTAGCTACTCACTCACTCTCTCATGCTCTCATAAATTCCCTGAACCGAAGTCTCATTTTGGGGCTTTGCTGTAAATTTTATTCAGTGCAAAGTTTCTTGGAAAGCTGTGATAAATGTTGTACATGGGTGTTGATGTTAACACCACACCTATCTTCCCCCTGAAAGAAGATTGTGTTTGTATACAATACATACATATTTCTCTTACATACATTAACTTGTTAATGGAACCTACACAATTTCTAGTGACAAACCCCAAATAACCAAGGTGGCCACTTGGTTGAACACTGAAGTTTCTGGTACTTGTTTTTCCTTAATGGTTAATCTAAAGCTCAAGGCAATTAAACAGCTTTATTTATACAATTTTTGTTAGTAAGAAATTACGAAAGTTAAGGCACTTATGAAAGTTTAAGGAACTAAGATTACTATCATTTAAATGTGAAGTTTGCTGAAAGTTAAAAATGCAGCTAGCTAGAAAGCAAGCTTGTCGTTTTAGACTGTCCTTGAGGGTATGGCCTAATTCATTTTTGTATGGTATCACAGTGTTCCAGAAATGTTGTCAAGTAAGTTTTTTGTCTTTCTTGGATATGGGCCATTGATTGTGCTTTCTGGATGCAAAAGGGAAAAATTCTGTAATTTAATTCTTAAATAGATTTGATATGTGAAGGGAAAATAAAATGAAAATAATTTAGCTGATGGGTGAAACTATGAGACTAAGATTTTCATTGAAATCTCCGTATTTGTCATAAGTATGTACCTCCACCTGTTTTTTCTTTAACTTCTTTCTCCGGGGCTTTGAATTGGGAGTGAACAGATGTGAAAAAATATTAAAGGTAGGATGACAGGTGCTAGAATTGGAGGACAGATAGAAAGAGAATTCTTGTGAATAGATTCCTAGGAGTGAAATTGCTGGGTCTTGCGGTAAGTTTACGTTTAACCTTATAACAAATGGTTGAACTATTTTCCAAGGTGGCTGCACCATATCACATTCCCTCCAATATTTGTCATTTCCAGTTTCTCCACATCCTCACCAGCAGCTGGTGTTGTCTCTCTTTTTGATAGACATTTTAGCAGATGAGTAGTGGTAGTGTAAAAAATTCACTGTGCTTTTGATTAGAATTTGCTTTATGACTAATTGTGTTGTACATATTTTCATGTGCATATTGGCCATTTGTATATCTTAGTTGAAACCTCTATTCAAATATTTTGCTCCTTTTTAAATATGGGTTTTGTCTTATTGAGTTGCAAGAGTTCTTTATATATGCCGAATACAAGTCCTTGATCAGAAATATGATTTGCAAATATTTTCTTCCATTCTGTGGCTTGTTTTCAAATTTTCCTCATGCTGTCTCTTGAAGCATAAATATTCTCACTAATTTTTAATTAATGCTTATTGAAAAGAACTGGGTCACTGGATATACAATATTACTTTCTTATTTCTTTTCTTTATTGAGAAACGATCCTGTGCCAGGCTTTATATTGTTTACTCTTTCTAATTCACACAGCTGCCCTGCAAGAAAGGTGTTATGATTCCCACTTTATAGATAAGGAAGCTGAGGCTCAGGAGGTTTAGCAACTTGCCCAGAACTAAAGAGAAAAGTACCAGAAGCTGGATTTGAATCCAGTTCTCTAGCACTCTAAACCCTGTGCTTCCCAGATGATACTAAGAAGGAGGTTAACTTTATGAACCTGGGATTGATCCCTGCCCTTGGCATAGCAGAGCTGGGGTAACATCTCTCCATTTCTTTTCTGGTTCTCCATCTGCTAACTATGAAGTAGTCCCTGTTAGTCAGCATAGCTAAGGAAAAAAATACCGTTCTACTCCGAACAGTTAATATTCATCACATGTTAATGAAAATACATAACAAATGATTACAACAAACACGGTATCTGATTAAGATGAAAGGGGTGACAATCCTTTGAATTTTTAATCTGAAAAATAAAGAATGTTACATTAATAAGACTTAATTATATCATTAAATATTTAAAATTACCTTCTTTAATAGATTTTATTTTTATTTAATATATTTCTTTTTAAAATGTCTATAACACTTTCATGAGATTGGTACATAAAATCCTACCAACTGTACGGCAAAAGAGAATTTTAACTTAATATATTCATCATATTGATCTCACAACTTCCACTTTATTTATCGTTCAGAAAAGCTAATAACCCTTTTACACTTTATTATAATTGATATCTTCTCCACAGAGTGATAAATAATTAATACCATTACAGGCACATCATGTGCAGTATACTTATTTGGGTAAAAAAAAATACAAGCCATCTGAGTAGTGTATTATACATTCCATTTTAATACGTTACACTTACAATTAATGCTATTTTACAGGAAAACATAATTAACTTTGGGAATCTGTCTTGAAATGACCACATTTAGGCAGCTGAAGTTAAGGCAAGGGATCTAGTCTAAGCCAGCTCTCTGGTTTTTCCACATTTCAGCTGCTTCTAAAGGATCAGCAAAATTATACACCTATCACCAAGGCTTTTCACACCTTGGGAAAGGTGTTTATAAATGGGAAAGAATGGTCTTTTAGCCTTGTGCTTTCTACACAAGAACTAAATTTGATTTTTAATTTTTGTGCAGTTTTTATAATTGTGTTTTAATGAAAAAGCAACACCTCTCTCAAAATTGCTAATTAAATTCATTTGATCTTTCTCCTCCACCATCACGAGAGCCTTTTTAGGGAAGAAAAAAAATGTAGTCATTGCTTCCATATTGTCATGGGCAACTTGACTGTTTACATTTTCCAGGGAGGCAATTGAATTGAGAGTACCTGGTGTGGGAACTGGGGAACTGGGGAACTGCTAGTGAAATGCTAGCAGCTTTGTCACTGAGGACAAGTTCCTTTACCATTCTGCACTTTAGCTTCTTCCTACTAGATTGCAAGCTCCATGAAGACAGGAACCATGCCAGTCTCACTCATTTTATCCCCCAGATAATGTCTGACCCATGGTAACAGTCAACAATATTTGAGAATGAATGAAGGAATGAATGACGCAGTTATTGGATTGTAGAACTCTAATGCAGAAGGAGAATTACTTGGGAATTTATGTAAAAAAGTCAAACAGATGAAACCATACCATTAGTCTGTTCTGATTTTGCACCTGCAGCCCAGACAAACTCAATCATGCTAGTGGGCTCAGCCAGTAAAAAGGAAGGCTGGACTATCTGGCCTTGTCATGGGCTCTTTCTGAATTCACCTGTATCCTGATCTCTGGCTTTGTCCCCTACCACTAGGCTTGTCCTTGCCCCTTAAAGCTGACATGTAGACACTAAGGTTACTCTTCTTTTTCTGGCTTCTGGGTCTCCCTTCCTCAGCTTCTGTGTGTTATTTGCCGCTAATGACCTATACCCTGAGTGACTGTCTTCAGAGGCCTGCCTGCAGGCTGCTGAAGTCACTTTGCACACATGAACAGGCTGCTGGCTATGCCAAGGACTTCACACTGCACTGGCCTCCTTCTTTTCCTCTTCTCCACCAGTGGTAGCTTTTGACTGGTGACTGACTGACTAGTATAGGAACATAAATACCCAGCCATGAATTTGCCATGAATTGGGTCATTTACACTTCAGAACTCCGCTGTGAGATCGGACTGAAGCTGGGACATTTTTTGAAATTGTACCTTCGATTGGCTTCTTTCCCATGCTTCCTTCGCTTTCTGGGAGCATTTCCTCAATAAATTCCTTGTACCCAGATCCCCATCTCAGAATCTGCTTCTAGGGAACTTGATCTAAGACATGCAAAGATAGATTTAGGTTTCCATACTTGACCAATGACACTTTTCTTTTGCCTCCCCTTTATGATCCACGTGCTCGGGTCAACTGCATGTAATAATCTAATTCCAAAGACCCCCAGGACTCTGCTCTAGCATTGACCGAGATGGCCAGCCTCTATTTTCCTAACGTGTCTGTTCCAGCACTCTCAAGAGAAATAGGACTTCTCATTCTATACAGTCACACATTTATACGTACTGCATTGTTACTGGAGTTTTGAAATATGGTTCATGCAACTGAAGAAATTAGTTTTTCATTTTATTTAATTTTCATGACTTAAATTTATATAGTCACATGTGGCTATTGGCAACACTACTGGATGGCACAGTTCTAGAAGATAATGTAGGACACTGTCTTCACCAACCTGGGGAAGACAAAGATTTCTCAAGCAGAACACAAAGAGGACTAACCAAAAAGAAACAGACTGATACATTGGACTTCATTAAAATGAAGAATTTCTGCTCATTAGAAGACACCATTAAGAAAGTCAAAAGGCAACACAAATTTGCAATATAAAGACATGACAAAGAACTCATATCCCAAATATATAAAAAATTCTATACATCAATAAAAAAGGTAACCCAATTTTGGCAAAAGATTTGAAAAGAATTTCTTCATAAAAGAAATAATCTAAATGGCCCAACGTTCATACAAAAATGTTTTCAACATAATTAGCCATCAGGTAAAGCAAATTAAAACCATGGTGAGATACCATGTACCCATCAGAATAGCTAAAAACAAAACAGCAAGAACTGACAATACTAAACATTGGCAAGACAAGTTGGAACTCTTATTCACTGTTAATGGAAATGTAAATTAGTAAAACCACTTTGGAAAACTGTTAGGCAGTTTTTAATAAACTAACATTCACCTATGACCAGCAATTCCCCTTCTTGGTATATATATTGAGGAAAAATGGGTACATATCTGCACCAAAAGATATGAATTAGATTGTTTATAGAAGCTACAGATATAATAGCCCCAAAGTGGGAGCAACCCAAAAGTCCCTCAGTGGTAGAATGGATGAGTAAATTGTCGTGTTTGTGTGTGAAAGTACATGTATACATATGATGGAAAACCGTACAGTAATAAATGCATACTATCATAGGAGTGAATCTCATAAATAGAAAATTGAGTGAAAGAAACCAGATGCAAAAAAGTATGGTGAATAATTTATTTAAATAAAAACTAAAAACAGGCCCAAATAATCTATAGCGACAAAAGTCAGAATAGCAGTTACCTTTGCATATGTGGGGGGAGGAGGCAGGTGGAGGCACAGGCAGACATCTTTACTTCTTAATCCCGATTGTGGTTAACCAGATATGATTACATTGTAAAACACTTTGAGCTGTACCCTTATAGTTCGTGCACTTTTCTGTCTGCATGCTATATGTCAATAAAACATTTACTTGAAAAAAGCTTTATTAAAATTTATGAAGCAGGTCAAAGCGTGATGACAAGAGTCTCAAAGTATGAATGACAAAGAAGGTCTGGATCAATAATAAAAGGTTTTATTTCCATTCATATGGCATGTTGCAGGGCAAAACAATGAACTGGAGATTGGGATACTTCTATATCTGTGCCTGATCTCTTGCCTCTCAGAGGTGCATTTGCCTTTTTCTATATTTATATGTAAAGAGGACTCATTTATCCATTTAACAAATGTTATTGAGCATCTCTACTATATGCCCGGTTCTAGTTTGGAGGTGAACTTTGGAGTGGCCAGTTTCTTAATTATTCAGAGATGAACAAACCAGTTGATGGGCCATTCAAACCTTTTGTTATCTCCCTTCTCCCCTTCACTGATACCCCTTTAAGGTTTCTTCTGGCTGCAACAGTCTATGGAATTCTATATGGTTTGTATCTTATAAGGCAATGTTAATATCCAATGTGATTAATTCAAGTCTTCTGGATGAATGACTCTGTTGCTGAATTTGTGAACTCCCATGGGCAGAGAGGCTTTGCCTGATTCTTCTGTGAGTCCCTGTGTCTAGCCCAGCACCCAGCACAGAGGTGACACTGAAAGACTGAAGATATAGAGAATGAAAGACTCTATTGTTATCAAAGCTAGCAAAAGGCATTTATTTGCTTTCATTCCATTCTAGTTTTTTTATCGCTTAAGGTTGGAGGGGGCAGATAATTCTGGATTATTATAACTGAAGAAATAATGACATGAAAGACTGTGATCTTCCCCACCAAAGTTTAGGTATGGATATTGGCTACCTGATTTCCAACGTCATCAAATTTTAAAAATCTCTCTGTTATTATAGCTGTCCCATTATCAACTGCCTGGGCATATTCTGTGGATTATGCCATTTCTCCACTAAAATGCAAACTTCTTATGTCAAAGACAGATAGCACATCAATAACAGGTAACAATGGTATTTGCCAATCCTCAATGCCAGGTGAATAATAAAGAGGTGCAGTCCTATTTTCTTTCTGAATGATCTGGCATCTTTATTGGGTGAGCCCATAGAGTGAACTGAGAAATGTGTACTTTTTTTCTTGAGAAGGAAGGGAGATCTAGAGTCAGATCTTTAAATGTGTTGTTTTCATGACTTTTTTCCCCCCTTAACCGTTAAGATTCTTTTCCTGGGAACACTGAAGAATTGATTCTGATGATGTCATTTCCTTTGAATTCTTTGATGTTTTGTTTTCTCTGCCTGAAGTATTTCACTAAGATGCTAGAGAACCACAGGGAAGAACATGTAACTGAATGGCTGTCCCTTGCAAGCCCAGTGGATGTGGTGGTGTCAGGAACAATTGTTGGCTTTGCCCTGAGATGTTGGAGCTCATTGCAAGAAACTGAAAGGCTAACTGCCTGAAGGCTCCTTTTGTTTTCCTAGATGTATAGGCAGGATGATAGGGTTGGATTAGTCAGTTTATGAATTATTCAGAGATGGATTAGCCAGCTGATGGATTATTCAGGCCTCTGTTCCTTTTCCATTTCTCTTACCCTGCCTGGCTCCTGTTCAACTGGCCATTCTCAAGGGTGTAGAAAGAAGCAGGAAAAAAAGATATGGTGACAGCAATGCTCTGAGGTCTGATGAAGGGTGAACAGTCAGTCCCGTGGTGTGGGGAGAGGAGTAGAGAACAGGACCTTGCAGGAACTCAGCAACCTGGGGTGTTTCAAGGCATGCATCCAACTGCTTTGGAGAATAAATCAAGAAATGAAATTGACCCCCAGATATGGATAAGTGAGTACAGCTAGTGTTAAGTAAGTAGGCAGGACTTTGGGACCTGGATACCTAGGCACACACTTCAGCTAGACTAAATCCAGACTCTACGATGTGCACTTGAGCCTAGTGATCTTTGGACTGCTTATTAATTTTATTTAAAATAGAAGGTATTGAGTGCCTACTTTATGCTAGTAGCTTTACAAACTGTATTAGGATTGCTTTTCACTGCCAAGTTACAGTAGATCTGATTAACAATGGTTGAACTATAAAGTCAATTAATGGGTAAATATAACAGATAGTTTGGAGGCAGGGATTCCAGGGTTGGCGCAGCATTCTGGAGATGTCATAAAAGATTCATGATTTTCTGATTTTTGTTGTACTGCTATCCTGACCATGTTTTTAATGTTTTTCCATGTGGTTGAAAATGGCTGCTGAAGCTAAAATATCATGTCTTGGGGGAAGGAAAAGGTAGGGAAAAAGGGCTTTCTACTCCCACTGCTCTCTCTCTCTCTCTCATTAAGCAGGCAACATTTTTCCAGAACCCAGAAACAGACTTTCTTTTACATCTCATTGTCCAGAACTGTATCACATGTTCCTAGACCAATGACTAGGAAAGGGGAAAGGAAGTATCACTGTTGGCTTAGACCAATCAAAGTTAATTGCCCAAGTCTGGGGTAGTGACCTACGTGAACAAAATAGAAAATGAACTAGCAAGGAATAAGGGAAAATGCAAATTGGGTGGATAACCAATGGTGTCTACCACTTATTTACTTGTTCAGGATGTGAGTGAGCTAAGTCTACTGAAAGAAGACCCCTTAGGGACTGCAAAAATAGAGAAGGTGAGGATGGATACTTATCTACCATTCGTGTTTGGACTGGTCGCTACAGTGGCCCAGGGAAGAAAATCTGGGTGGTTGAGATTCTGGGCTTCTCACTCTCAGTTCCAGTGATGTGACTTATTTTCATTGTTATTAACCGTTGAACTCTTGGTGACATTGTCGTCTCACTTGTAGAACAGAACAAAGCCTATGACCTTGGAGTTTTAAATAAATTGATATTTTGTAGGTGCTTGAAGTTAAAAATTATTGCTGAACACTGGTAGAAGTTATTTATGAATGGGGAATAATTTCTTGACTTTAATTATGTATCTCTTTGACTTTAACTATACTAAAGAGCATGAAAGGGACACTTTATTAAAAAAATATATTTTAATGCATTCATGTGAGCTGATAATCAGGATCAAAATATAGTCTCATTTTCTTTAATTCTCATCACAAGTTGGAAATTGTGATACGTAGTTTAAAATAATCTTTTAAAAATAAAGTTTTAAAAAATTTGTGGATTAACAGACAATATCAACAGAGTAAAAAGGCAACTCACAGAATGGGAGAAAATATTTCCAAATCATGTACTTGATAAGGAGTTACTTTTCAGAATATATATAGAACTCCTAAAATTCAATAACACATAAACCCAAACAACCCAATTCAAAAATGGGCAAAGACTTGGATAGACATTTCTCCAAAGAAGTTATTCAAATAGCCAATAAGCACAAGAAAAGATGCTCAATATCACTAAGCATTAGGGAAATGCAAATCAAAACAATAAGATACCGCCTAATACCCATTAGGATGGCTATTATAAAACAAAACAGAAAATAACAAGTGTTGGTGAGGATGTGGAGAAATTGGAACTCTTGTGCACTGTTGGTGGGAATGTAAAATAGTACAGCCTCTGTGGAAAACAGTATGGTGGTTCTTCAAAAAAATTAAATATAAAATTACCACATGACCCAACAATTCCACTTTTGGGTATATACCCAAAAGAAATGAAAACTGGGTCTCAAAGAGATATTTGTACACCTGTGTTCATAGCAGCATTATTCACAGTAGCTAGAAATGTGGAAGACACCAAATGTCCAGTCCATGAACAGATGAGTGGATATGCAAAATGTGGTATATACATACAATGGAATATTATTAAGCCTTAACAAGGAAGACTGACATATGCTACACTGTTGATGAACCTCAAGGACATTATGTTAAATAAAATAAGCTAGTCACAAAAATACAAGTAGTGTATGACTCCACTTAGATGAGGTACTTAGAGTAGTCAAAATCATAAAGACAGAAAGTAGAATGGTGAGAGCCAGAAGAGGGGGGAAGAGGAAATGGGGAATTATTATTTAATGGGTATAAAGTTTCAGTTTTACAAGATAAAAAGAATTATGAAGATGGATGGTGCTGATGGTTGTACAACATTATGAATGAATTCATTATCACTGAACTGTACACTTAAAAATAGTTAAAATGGTAAATTTCATTATGTGTATTGTAACACAATAAAAAAATGGGGAAATAAAATAAATTTAAATGGCCAACTTAAACATAGATACCTTCAGAGTATTACTGGGAGCTTCTACTCGGCCTAACCATCATATATAGAATTTCCATGCAGCTTTACATATTTCTCCACTGCTCAAATATTTAAATTGACATCTGTCCTTTCTCTTTAAGTCAGCAGCTCTTCTCATGTTCGTTTTCCAGTTTATTGTAGCATTGTGCACCAAGTTGCTTAGTTGTGAAAATTAATGTTATTTTTGATGACTTTTTTTTTTCTTTTACCATATTCTATCAGGTGTCAAAACTTAGTTCTATTTTTAATGCAGTTCTCATCCTTTTTTATTTTTCTTTCGGACTGGCAGGCTATATACATCAAGATGTTGGTAATAGTGATTGTCTCTAGGGGATTTTTCTTGTCTTCTTGTCTTGGAGGGCTTTTCTGAATTTTCCAAGGTTTCTACAATCAATTTTCACCAGAGACATGAATGTATAAACATAATAAATGGTGTTGTTTGGAGTTGTTAATTTGGTTATTCTCAGTGCCTTTTATCTACTTAATCTACATATGTGAACTATTTCTCAGTTTATGATGGCATGTGTCTGTCTCTATCAGAATATAATCTTCTGGAGGGTGTAATCCAGGTCCTTTGAACATTCCACAGAGCCTAGGCATTCCGTAAATATTAGTTGACTTAAGTTCAGTAGATGTTTCTGGAGGAGGTAGAAACCACACAAAATTTTGTTTGTCAAGAGACCATTCATAAGGTAAAAAAATAAGTAAAACAAATCTTCAAAATGTCAATCCTCAAAAATCCTTTTCAAACAACAGAAATAAGAGAAAGAGGAGAGAGAGAGTGGGAGAAAGAGAGAACCTCTTTCACCCCCAACTCCCAGTTTCCATGATCAAGCCTATCATGATTTCAAAGATTCTCTGTAATTTTCTTCAACTTTTAGTTTAAGTCCCTCTTGTACATTGTTGTGCTAACTTTTCCTCCTTCTTTTGGACATTGAGTTGAAGCATATCATTATAAGTCTGGGTAGGAAGTTTCAGAGCAGTTGGACATTGGGATCGTACAGTATTCAGAGTAATTTATTCTAGACCATTAGGATATACTGTGCATCTAGTTGGCCTAAAGTTTTGACAAAGCCTATGACAAAGGCTGAGGAAAAGAGCTCCCTGGGAAGGAAGGAAAAAAATTTCACTCTAGCTGGCTAGACTAGATGGCATTTTGTTTTCCTAGCAAGTTCCCCAAATATTGCTAAATAATGATTTTGGTATAAATTATATACTTTGATATACACAGACATTATGGAGCATTTTATATGAATTAATAATATTAAGTAATTTGATTAAACTAATGACTGCTTAATTTGACATCTAACAAAATAAGCCACACTAAATATGACACATTCACCCTTCATGGACTTAAATTCTGGGACAGTCCAAGTTGCCATTTTTGCTGATCTTTGAGCATCTTTGAGTAACTTTAATAACAACCAGAAAACTCAATCTTCAGTTTACAAATTGCGAAGCTACTTCTACATAGAGGCTGAAGTCCTTCTTATTCTTATTAACCTATAATAACTCTATCTGATTTTAATGTAAAACTTTATTTCTTGTTGAATTTTCATTTAAACATAAACATGCTTGTTATAAATTGTGTTCAGGGACTCATACCTTGACAGATGATTAAACGTCTCTCCTATCCTTGATCCTCTCTCTGCTTCTTAACTCCTTTTTTATGAGAATTTTTCTCATCAGATGAATATCTTTGAATAGCAATGCTTGTATATTTCAGTGGTCATGTAACAACACAGCTCTTTAAAAAGAAAAGGTGTTGGAATAATCAACACAAATCACACACACACAAAAAAGAAAATAAAGAAAAGAAAGTGACAAACTAATGTTGATGACGTGTTTTAACCTTTTTAAGCACTCAAGCTACCTGCTTTCAAAGAATCACAGAAAAACAGACTAGGATATGGCTGTGCACTGATTTGTATAGGCAGACCTGTAGACACAGTGAAGCAACCAGCTTCTACGTTGCTCTCTCAGAATTTTGGTGAGCCTATGATTAGATATAGTGATATAGACTGGATATTCTTCTCTTGGATTCAAATGAATCCCCAGACTGACAAAGCAGTTTTCCATCTTCCTCTATGATGAAAACAGTCAAATCAGTTGGTTTCCAGAACTTTTGAACAGTTGCAAGAGCTTTTATACAATTCAGCAAAATGGAAGAGAATTAGAGGAATAATTCTCTCATATGTACCCTCAAAATCTTCCCTTTTCCTCTCTTTGGTATGCATATTTTTACAGCAAAACATTCATTTGCTTTGTTTATTCTTTTTTATTAATAATAACTAACTTTTACACAGTTCATACTAAATGTCAGACACAGTTTTGTTCCTTTCACATATATTTATTTAATCTTCATAACAATTCAATGAGGTGTTATTATCCTTCCACTTTACAGAGGAGGAAACTGAGGCAAAGAGATGTTAAGTCACATTCCCAAGGTGACAAGGCTAGTTAGTAGCAGGTGGAATTCAACCCAGGCATCGATACCAGAATTCATGCTCTAAGTGTTGACCTATTTCTCTCTCCCTATATTATAGGCTTCTTGAGAGTAGAGACTTTCTTATTCAGCTACAGAGTAGAAATGGCCCTGGTTCCAGAGGCAGGCAGGCTTGTATTAGAATTCTCAGGCTTCATTAGTTGCCTTTGAGAAATTATCGCAACATATAAATAGTGGTGTGCTATAAATTGACTCTCAAAAAGAAAAAAAAAAAAAAAAGAAGCCCTGGATTTACTTTTTGCTGATTTTCATAGTTTAAATACTCCTGACATGACTAATTTCAAGTTATCAGTGACTGAACAACTGGCTTGCAAAATTCCTGAAATTTCAATAATTAGCGAGGTGGCTCCAGTACATCAGTGATGGAGGATGGGCAACTTGTCAGTCTTGTTCAAACTCCTGGGTTATTGACGTCTGCAATAGTACTTGGAATGTGGTGGTTGTTCATTCATATTCATTACATGAATGAATGAGAATGCTCTATTTCCTTATACTTTCAGTTACTGTATTATTAAAATATCCATAGCAGTAACATCAGGTAGGTTGCTGAATGGATTAAATATTAGTTGAAAAAATATGTGCAAAATGCCCAGCAAAATACTTGGCATGTCATGGAACATACAGGTTAATTCTTGTCCTCTTAGATTCTCTTATTTAACAAGAATCTTCTAATCTAGCAGGCATGCACTAAATGAATGAGTGAATAAATAAGTGAAATTAGTAAGGAGCATCAGTTAAAAAAAAATGCTTGTTTATAAATTGTGCTAAGGGACTCACATCTTGATTGATGATTAAATGTCTCTTTTATCCTTGGATCCTCTCTCCCCTTCTTAATTCCCCTTGTATGAGAATTGTTCCTATTGGATGAATAGGCAAGGGCAGTTTTGGTCTTTACTAGTGTGTAATGGATGGAAATAAGTATGTGGCAGCATTTATACTTTTGTGACTTCACCATAATTTTTAAGGGGTCTTCTTGCTTAGCACAGAGATCTGAATTCAAATGCCTGCAAAAGCCAAGTTTGTAACATAAATTACAGTGTGCTCAATGTGGAGACAATATGGAGTGGTTAGGATTCAGGTGAACAGGCCATCATCACACACCCAGCATATAGGCACACAAATTTAAACATTTTTATACCTCTTTGTGAACCAAACAAAACAGGTCTTAGGCTGGGGTTGGCTCATGAGCCCACAGTATTCAACCTTTGCCTTTGTAATGGTAAAAAGTATGGACTCTGGGGCCAACACTGGCTTGATTTAAAATCTGGTTGTTCACTTATCAGCTGACATCCTTAACACTCTGTGCCACAATATCCACGGGGTTGCTGTCATCCTCAGAGAAAGGGGATCTAGCAGTGATCAGAAGCAAGTCCAGGCATGCATGTGATAAAATGTTAACCCTCAGGCAACTCACAGGGTAAGTTATTTGACTCTTTTTCTCTGCATATATGACGACGGGGAAAAAATTTTCTTCATGCTATTATTATTGGAAACCCTCTAGTACAATAACTGGTTCTCTACCTTGACTGCCCATTGTAATCACCTGGGGAGCTTAAAAATAGTGATTCCTAAATTCCAAGCACAGATACTTTGATGTAATTGATCAGAGTATGGTCTGGCTGTCAGGATATTCTAATGTACAGCCAGGGTTAAGAAACAGTGCTAAAAGACGCAACAAGGGAAAAAAATTATATGATTTTCAGGAACATTATGTGAATTACTTTTATGTACCTTTGCAGTTTGCTATTTTCTTTAATAAATGAATGCACAAAAGCTATTTCCACTGGACTTCAAATATTTTTTTAAAAAGCCATAAAAAATCCAACTCTGTGGTCTTATATACACCTACATTTTATTCAAACTGCTTTCTGTTAAAAAAATGAATTCTGCCTTCATGGGACATATAGAATGACATGTGATTGTTACTTTAAAAGGTGAACATTCCATCAGTCATATCTCTCTGAATTCTGTCTTGCCCTCCATACGAACTCCCACTAAGAAAAAACTTAAATGTCTCACCTAATTTACCATGCGGCAGCTTACCTATTTAGGTTAGGGTACCAGAGTTGATGAGAAATTCTTTGGGAAGCTAAGCACAAGTTTTTGCTTTCAACTATTTATAGCAATCAGCTGGCTTTTCCAGTCCCTCATTAGATCAATCATGGCCATTGTCTTACAGTTGAGTGGGAAATCGTTACAGGTGGAAGAAGGCACGGTGCCTCTAATTCGCCACAGGCCCCCCCTAACAGGAAAGCTGCAAAGAATTACAATCAAATAGGAGACTTATCAGGGGAATGGGGTTGCTTCCAAGACAGGATTGCTGAAGATTCTCTGGATCCTGGGCTGAGCATAAAATAAAACGTAGAGAGAAACTGCAACAAACCTGCATATATGCAGGAGAAGATCATCCTTTCTTTCAGGCACATTCAAAGGCTGGTGTTGGACTCTCAGCTTTAGCTAAAATGCCACTTGGTACTGATACACATTTGGCGGGGGCTTATGTTTTTTACAGGCCATTTATTTGGGAATGTGTTTTACAGGTGGCCCTGCTGTTGGGTCCAAACCCTGGGCTTATGTAGCATAGTATGCTGCACATCTTTGTGGCTGAATCAAGTGTCACATATTATGGGTTGCTGCTGGCCAATAATGTGGGAAGTTCTTTTTCCCTCTTTGCATTTGCCCTGGCCTGTTGAACAATGATAGTCAAAAGCCAGCTGAACCCATCATGAGGGGGTAGGCAGGAGAGAAATCGCTGGAGTCCAGAGTTTGGCATGGGCCCATACATGGGCATTAGGGTGACCCTGGGAGCAGGTGGGACTTATTTGGCACCCCTCCCATTAAAACCTGCCTCTGAAATCAGTTTATTTGAAGGAGTTAACAAAGTGCTAGATATTTTCTACCCACTGGCAAAGGGAAAAGTAGTGCACACGTCTGAATAAATAACTGAAAATGGCTTCTCACTGTTCAGGAAGTACAATCAATTTGAAATTAGGATTATGGAAACATCTGCGAAAATTCAAGTGTCATCTCAATTTGGGCTCATTCAGATCCTGTATTTTTCAACTTCCCAAGCAGTGCATTTAAAATCTAATCCTAATTAACACACATAGTTTAATTATAGCCAACAAAATATTCTACAAAAATTGTGTGTGCTGGTTGGGGGGATGGGAGGGGAGGGAGGAGGCGAGGGGGAAACCAGACAAATGTTCCCTGATTGTAAAAATTCTTGTTTGGTTAATAATATAAATCCTCAAGATTTTAAACACACATTGAAGTTTGCTTATCATGAATCAAAGTAACACTAAAAAAGCACGGAGCCTGCATTCTGTCCTAGACTTACTTTCTTTCTTAGTTCCTATTTCTTGTTAACCTGGAAAGAACAAAGACCTTGTTAATTTGGCTCATGTACTCTCTTTTGTGAAGACCTTTGTTGCTTTGTTTATTTTCTTTCTCTGATCAGAAGATAAACCTTTATGGTTGTGTGTGAGTACAAATAAAGAAATAAATCTACTTGCATAAAGCAAACTTTATGGTCTGTTGTTTTAGTGATGAGAGACACCTCTGAGGATTTGAAGGTTTGACTGAGAGACACACCAACATGTTTGGATGCTTTATTGGAACCTCATCCTAATCAACCAAAACACAGCAATCAACCATCTTGCAGAATTACTGGAGCTTTCCCCTCCCAAACCTGGCATAAGTGGAATGTGCAAAGGGAACATAAATTTAAAGAAAACAAAACAAAAATCAAGCAAACCAGAAGGGGGGAAAAAAAAAAAAAAAAACTCATCCACTACCTCAAAAATCATTTTAACTAAAATTGACTCTCAGAGAGAGCTTAAAAATGCAAGTTGACTTGGTGATTTTGTATCATTGTCTTAGTCAATAATAAATATAAGGGAGACAGTAAGATTTTCTTATTCTCTTACTTAGGCATCTTGTTCATTTGGTTAAAATACAGAAAACTGACTTTTAGGTTCTGTTATCAGAATTTTATTGTATCATTGGAAAATGAAAAAAATATTAAAGTTTCAAAGGGAAAAACATTTGGTGTCATTCTGAAAATTTTACTGTGGTGTTTGCTGTGATGAAATTTGACCTTCTGTTAATATTAAACTAGTCTAGATTTCTGAGGATAAAGAGGTGATATTTCTTCTTAGATTACTATTGTGATTTCCTACACATAAGCCTAGTCTTAAAGACAAAATTCATTTTCTTTAGTACTTAATGGTCTGTACACTTGCTTTGTTTATAAATCAGTTCTATTCCTTTGTCCACTACAATTTTCAAAAATTTGTAACAATGGGGCAGTGTGCAGTTGGCTAATAGTAATGAATGAATGACAGACAATGTGCTATGATATTTTGTGGAAAAGAATTCCACATTTCTCTGCAGAGTCCAGTAGCTCAGAAAGGCCTACAGTATAGGAATATAAGTTTTTTCCATACTCAAGGATAAAATTTATAGAGAAACAGTAGTCTAGAAAAGTTGTCTGCAGAGTATATTTTGATTGAATTTTACCCATTGCGTAGTAGAGCTGACAAATTGTAATTATTATTATTTTTTTTTGCCAGTTCTTTTTCTTCCTCTTTTTCTTTCTCTTTCTTTCTCATCCTCTCATCTCTCTTTTCTAGCATCTTGCTCTCCAAACCCCTTGAAGGAAGAAACCATTCATTCCTATCTTTGTCATAGAGCTTAGCACAGGGCCTGGCACATAATAAGAGAGCAAAACATATAAATTGAGTGAAAGAAGGAATTCTTCTTATTCACTGATTCCCATAATGAAATTAAAGATGTAATTTTTGGCTGGATGTAGATGGTTACAGGTTCAAGAGTCATAATAATCTCATGCTGAAAAAGATAGTAAACTATTACAAGTCATTTTAAAAAAAAACCTCAAAATTTTATAATAGTAATGGTCAAAGCAAGTCACAAAGTAAGAACGAAAAAACTGCAAGGGATTTAGAGCTCAGGCATTGGGTTCAGACCACCTGGATTCAAATCGCATGGCTCCCTCTTACAGCCGAGTGGCACAGCTATTCGCTTGACTTCTGTAAGTCTTGGTGTCCTCATCTATAACATGGACATAGGGTTTTAGTAAGAATCAGATGAGCTAATGCTTGTAAAATACTTAGCAAAATGCCTGGGAATTAGTTTTCATAAATTGAAACGATTATTATTAGCTAGGAATATTTTCATTTCTGGCACAGTCACTTAAAGGTCTGAAGGCAAAAATACCAACAGCTGAACTGTACAGAACACCATGGATTGAAATGTCCCCAGAATCTGTCAAACTCCCTTCAGATATTCTGTGGCAGAAAACTCTATGCTCTCTCTGGACTCCAGGCCCTGTTTCCTGGCGTAATGTGGAAACTGTTGGCTTGTGGAAAGAAGCAGGTTGTTCCGGGTGGAGGAGTGGAAGTACAGAGGGGCAGAAATGCAGCCACAAATTAAAGAAAAGAGAAAAGTGACGGTTAAAACAGGTTTTCAACCTTCCATAGCTCACATTTATCTAAACACTTTCTCAAAGACTCAGACTCTCAGTGTGATGGAAACAAAAAGCTCACTTACCCAAGGACATTCATCGGTTTAACAGGCATTCTCTTACCACACTGGCCAGAAATTAGTGCTCAGGTCCTAAAAATTATTATAGAAATAAGGCTAAGAACACATTTGTAGAACAAAAACTAATAAGAACAGTGATTCCATTTTATATAGTCATGACACTAAGGCTATATTTTTAGCTATAGAAATTGTAAAACAGAAAACATGCACAAAACTGGAGTCATGAAAATACATTTTATTGCTATGGCTAACCTACAAACAAAAAAGCACGATTATTTTGCTATTAACATGTTTGTGTGTGATAATAGGTGAGGTGGGCAGGGATGATCAAAGATCATGGGTATCCACAGGTCGTGTGATCAAAAGATAAACGATGAGTGGCAAGATAACATATCAAGGGTATATAGAAGGGGTAGAAGGTTGAATGTGGGAGGGTAGAAGCATTTGGAACATTTAATAGTAGCTTTGTTTATGTGTTTTGGGGGGCTATAATAGAGGATTAGAAGAAACTCTAAATATCTAATGCTCTTGTTTTTAAGCCAAAATGTCATAACAGGGCAATGTATGTCAGGTAGAGTCAGTTGGAGACAGAACATGGTGTGGAAATTTGGCGTTCCACTGATGCTAGATCCCCCTATGTAGCTGACTGCTCTATGGTTTTCTTCCATCTGTGGTTGTAACACTGCCACCAGTTTTGTTCCTTGGCCATAGCTGATTAATATTATAAGGACAGAAATGCCTGATGCAGCTGGACAAAAGAGATTCTTTTCATGAAATTTAAAACATGAGTTGAGATTCTTAGAGGCAGGAGGTGTATGGAGCTATTGTTTTATTATCAATGTCCTGTTGCACGGGTCCTTTTTCATCCCAAGGCCTTGTTCAGTTCTTCCTTATTCCTATGAGCTATCTAGTATTTTACCAATAAATATCCTGCCTCCCCCCTTTTGCATTAGTTCATCAGCATTTACTTGCCACCAAAAGGACCTTACGTGATTTATCACCCACACCCTTCTGTTCCCCAGTGATGGTGGCTGCACAATCACACAAGGTCAAGAGGATTGGACAGCTGAATATAAATGCAGAGCAAGCCATCCCATGATTTTTAAAAACAAACAAATTCTGTAGTAGCTCATTTCAATTTCCAAGCTTAAAGCAATGTACAGTGATTAACTGGGCAGGCTCTGGAGTTTGAATCTCACTTCTGTCATTTACTGTGGGACTTAAACTATTAAAACTCTCTAGATGCTTTGTTTCATTATCTGACAAAGTGGAGATAATATAGGGTTGTGAGGATTAAACGAAGAGACAGATAGATATTAAGCACTTACTTTATATGGTACTTAAGTAATCAGTAAATGTTGATGAATAAAGGCAGAATAAACATGACTTTGTTCCACTTATGTTTGCAGAAACTGAGGCTTTAAAAGATGAAGTGACTTGGCTGAGGTCACACAATGATAGAGTTAGAGCTATATTTCATTATTTTGATGTCATTCACAAATATTTGTTGTGTGCTTGCAATGTACTAGGCCTTGAGAATGCAGGTCCTCTCCTCCGTAAGTCTGGGGCAGAGGTCTGCAAACTAACACCTGTGGGACAAATTCAGTTTCTTGTCTGCCTTTGTAAATAAAGTTTTATTGGAACACAGCCAAGCTCTTTCATTTGTGTATCGTCTCTGGTTCTTTCTTGCTACAGCAGTGGAAGTGAGCAGTTGCTACAGAAACTGTCTGTTCTCCAAAGCCTAAATATTTACTATCTGATCCTTTACAAAAAATGGTTTGCCAAGCTCTGGTATATAGTAGATTTGTGATTTATTGGTCTAATAATGTTTTCTTTAAGAGTAAAGGACTAATTAAGACAAGAAAAAAAAAATCCTGCAGAATATAAGCAAGTTTTAGTCTTTACAGCTTCCATTATTTCCCAATGCAATGTTTTCTCTACTTCAAAGGAGAAGAATTCTTAGGAAGTTGGAAAATGGTTTTTGATGGCTTCATATCGTTTCTGCATTGTTCTGAACATTTAATCCTGGATTATCTTCCAGACCTATAGCTTTGTATAGTGTCCTTGCTTTTCTAACTAGAGAGAAGAAACAACGTGTCATCTTACTCAATGTAGCTAAATTACAAAACTTCTTGACAGACACACCTTTCAGCCCTGCTGCCTATAAACTTCTCCTGGCATCCATTTCTTGGTAATAATAAAATAAATAACACACCCACATTTAATGAAAATATGAAATAATTAAGTAATTTCAGCTTTCTTGGTTTCAGAATTTTGAGTGTGTTTATACACACAGTTTAACATAATCTGGTTAACTGCTTTAACCTTTCCCATTTAAAATGCACATGCTGAGAGATATTTCAGAATTGTTTCTGAAAGGAGAGCTTCTTCCGCAAAGGATCGTTGAGGACAGCAATGTCATTATCTGGTAAAGTCCTTTAGCCTTGCTGGTAGGGGACAACAGGTGGCCCTTGGAACAGAAAATACTGATACAAGCATCTGGTTTCCTGGCTAACCTCTATGACGTGCACTCTGCAGCAGCTTTGCTTATGGAGTGAGAGCAGAGCAGAACTCATCGGAGATGGGCTTTCCTGTTGGAATGTTGTGGGGCATTGACTTCTGGTTTTGAAGATATCGTTTGGACTTACTTTCTGGATGAGCAGTGGCTTGGGCAAATGCAGTCTTGCTGCTTAGAAAGGGACAGGCTGGAATAACCACCAAAATTACCCCAAGTGGAAACTTCTGAAGCCTGTGGATTGAACAGCACTCGACTTTGAAACCTCATCCATCTTAGGTTCCAACTGACTGGCTCACATAAGCTGCTTATGGGAGGAGGCACATATCACTTGACAAAACAAGAAAACAAATGCTCAGGTTTCTCACTGCTTTGCAGGAAAGGGTGGATCTGAATACGGGGCTGCTGCAGAAATTGCATTCAAGGATACTGAATGTCAACGGGGAGGAGAAACCTGGCTCCGCCCAGTCCAGGTGAGCCAAGCTCACCTTGTTAGTGGAAAAAGGGATTTAAAAGTGAGTTGCCACCAGAAAGGTGTGGGTCGCCACCAGGAAACACCTAATTTAAGATGTTGTCATGAGTTGATGAAGTTTGTAGGGAAAAAAAAGCGCTGAAAAGTAGAGAAAGATGTAGTGTTTTGAGGTATTCTAGGGCTATTTGGAATTAAAACTTAAATCAGAACTGTTATGCAAACATTGTGGGGTGTCAGGCCAGTTAGAAGATGGTTACATGACTCCTTAGCATTTTAAAAATTAGTTTAAAAATCTCCTTAGCATTCCAGACTTGAAAATGGAATGTATCTATTTTCTTAGTCCTCTTTGGGCCTGTTCCCCCCTGGTCTTGCTACTTAATCCTAGGGTATTCTCTCAGGGAGTAGGAGGGACTGGCCCAGCCTTTGATGGGTGCCAGCCTTGAGACTTTCTTCATTAGTAGATAAGGGAGAAGCTGGGCCCCACAGGACACAGCAGAGCACAGCAAAGAAGGCTGGAGCACTGTGGGTTGGTGGTGATGGGGAAGCCAGTAGTGGGCTACCCAACTGGCAGAAATTAGGAGCCACTGTGAGTGATTTTCTCGCACGATATTGCTGATGCCCACCTCTCTGCATACCTTAAATGTCCCGTCTAGCACTCTGGTTCACCTTTTACCTAAATATCCAAATATTGTAAATTAATTTGAGGTTCTATCCTGCTTGGAATAAAGGAGGTCTGTTCTTTCTCTAATATATCTGAGGACTTTGTGGGGCAGTGCAGATGCTAACAGATGTGGTTGCTTCCTGTCACCTCCTGTACCAAACTCTTCCTCCAGGTCCCCTGTGATTACCTCTGGCCTCCAGCACTGTCTCCCCTGGGACTTGAGCCTTCTTTGTAGTGCTTTGCTCTCTTCATAGCGCATTTTCCCAGATGTAAAACCAGCCCCCATTTGTCTCACCAGGTCTGTGCTGTTTATTGCTCTTCACTGAGGGACCCTGGGAGTAGGGAGGGGTGGAGAGGGGTGGAGAGGGGTGAGAAACCACAGAGAGCTCTCCGCCACAGGACAGGAGCCCTCTTCAAGCTGGGAAGCCGATGTCCTGGGAACCTGAGTGTCCATCACAGTGAGGCTCTCCTGTGGGTTTTTCTCCCGGCAGCCTGTTCTGCAACCACATTGCTGGTGTCCCACTATCTTCCCCCATCTTCTCCTTTCTCTTTCCTAAGTCCCACCTTCCTAACTCCTGATTTAGTCGTTTAGCCTCCTAGAAGAAATCTAAAAATCCCTTAAAGGGCATACGTAGACTTCAATGGCCCAGGCCAGTAATGTGCTAAACATGTTTGGCCTCTCTTTGTCTCTGTCTCCCTCTCCCAGACCAGTTGGAAGTACCCTATGAAAAAGCAAAAAAAAAAAAAAAAAAAATAGGTTTCTGTTTCTGATGAATCCCGTAGCCATCTCTCAGACCAACCCCCAATCAACAGCCAGATTATAAAATAGCAAATCTGATTTTCTTCCCAGTAGTTAGTGAACTGGAAAGAGAGCCTTGATTGGAAGGCTATGGAGCCAGTGTTCCTGTCTTGACTCTGTCTCTAACAAAAATGGTGCCTTGGAAAGGGTACCTCTCCTCTCTGATCCTCAGTCTGTTTGTCTATAAATAGACTAGATAGGGTTAGATCAGCACTTTCCAAACTCTGTCTTTCAGATACTAGTTTGGCAAGATGCTAATGGGTGTTCCAGGGAAAATATGTTCTGGGCTTGGCTCTTGAGGACCATGCAATTCAATAAGATTGGAAAGATTTATTTGCTGCAGGACTTCTCAGATCTCTTAATAAGCTCATGCATGCTCTGATTATGCAGGAGACAGATACAATATGCAAGATTTCCAAAATATGTATTTTTTCAAAGGATCTTCCTCCAGCTGTAAGTAAGAAACCTATTAATATCCTGCAGAAATGCTGTTTATTGAGCACTGTCATTCCAGAGAATAATTGAAGTGAGCCATCTTATCTTCTTCACATTCACGTTCCGTTGCGATCATTCTACCTGTTCAGCCTGAATGATACAACACCAGGTCAGCATGAAGGGAAGACTGGCTATTTCTTGATGGCTTTATCTCTCTCTTTCTCCTTTTGGTCAATTTTTAAAAAAAGTGCTGAACATCTCACCTTCTCAAAAATTGCAAAGCAGAGCTCTGGGGAGGTTGATAATTGCAGTGCTGTTTGTTTAGATGGCTCTGGGTTCTGTTATGGCCTACTATAGCCTGCTTCTACCTCAGTGAGCTGCATTCATTGTCTGTTACTTGCAGCTCAGGGTTTCCATTTGAGGCATGGCTCTGATTAAGAGATTAAGAAGCCAAAGTACTAGAAAGGTTTGGTTACTCCCCTTGGCTCAGTGCCACTTTCCCACCTGGTAATTCAAAGTATAGAGTTTTATTTTCCAAAATGATTCTACATTTTTATTCACGTCCAGGTGAAAATACCTTCTTTCTAGATTTTATGATAGCAAAATTCTGGGTAAGTTTATCAAAGTGGACTTTTTTTGGGTAAGTGGGTGGGTGGATGGGAGGTACATAGTTTCTTCTACAGGGCTGGTTCTCTAAGAACATACTTGGCCTGCTAGTTGGGTAATTCAGTACTAATTAGAGGCAAGATCCTGAGAAACATTCTGAAGCTGTAGAAGAAGCTGGTGTACTGTGCAGCTCTGACTTCATGCCAATGACCTAGCAAAAGTTCTCTCCCAACTTTCTCCATACCAAGTTGCTTTCAGGGCTGGTTTCTTCTCTCTCCTTCCCTTATCAGCTTACCCATACCTAGTGTTCTCTTGCCATTAGATATCTCTGGGGTCAAGAAGACATTGGATGTGCATAGTCAGTCTAAGGACTGAGGGACTTTAGTGGATGCTGTGAAGAGTCACCCAGATCAGGAATGAGAATGTGTACCCCATCCCCCCCACTATGCCCAGTTGCTAGAAGTACAGCCAGCAGACAGTTGTCAGCCCCATAAAGGAACTGACTTGGCTAAAGAGAGCTTTCTTGACCAAGGTCAACTGATCCCAAGACTGGATGGCTCTTCAGAATTATTCCTCAACTTGGAATAATTCTGAAGAGCCATCCCAGCTTCAGAACCCCCGGTGGTCTTCATTAAGACTGCATCGCAGCTGACTTTTTTCTGTCCCAATCCTGCTTCCTTTTCTTCCTCCATAGTTGTTGGTCCTTAAAAAATAATCCTGCATGCTAATCTTTGTCTTAGCATCTGCTTCCTAGGAAACCCAACATATAGTAGAGACTTAATATATTACGAATTCCTGGAGGATACTTGTATTTTAAAGAAATGCTATAGTGTTAGGGTTACACTTAACTGAAAAGAATAAGTTCAGTTGCTTGGCAATGTGACATCTGGGAGGGAATGGGAGAGGGGGTTGTTTATGCATGCAGAAAGAAGGAAAGTTTTTATTTTTGTTTTTTCTTTTAATCATTAGTACTTTCTGTGTCTTGTTTCAAACATTCTTTTCTAATTGGAAGTCATAAAGATATTATTCTTTATTTTCTTCTAAACATTTGGATGTTTTGCCATTGGCAATTCCAGTTAGAATTGATTTTATGTGTTTTTTTCATTTTTACAATGTACAAAAAGTCAGGTAAAACTACACATATGCTGTCTTGGGATATAAACATTTGTGACAAAACTACATATAGAAGAAAGGGAATGATAAGTGCAAAATTCATGGTTATTATTGCTTTGGTGAGTGGAAGCAGGGGCCAGAATGAAGAATAATATACAAGTCACTTAGACGGAACTGGTAAGGCTCTAATACTTCAGTCAGGTGGAATGCTCATGGGGTGTCCACTTTTACGATCAAGCTGTACGATTTACCCATACTTTACATATATTCTCTGTGTGTCAATATTATGTGTCCTTTTTAAGAGAGAAAATGATAAGAGAGGAAGTGAAGACAGCAGGAACCAAGAGCTCACCGTTTTGCTATAAAGGGTGCTAGAGAGATGGGCAGTAGCTGGAGTGCAATGTGGAAGTCAAGCAAGGTTATTTTTAAAGATGTGAGACTTTACAGCATATTCGTATGCAGATAAGAAAATCCAGCAGAGCAAGAAAAATTTAAAATGCAGGAGGGAATAGGGATATTTGGAGGAGCATTGCCCTGCATCTTTTTGCAAGGCATTTTTCCTGGGTTATAGCTTTCACCTCTATTATATCAACAGTCCCTGTGAATTGCATGTCTCATCTATTTATTCATTCATGCTTATTGATAAATATTATTGAGCTTTTCTTAGCTGCCAGGAGCTCATGCATGAATGCAGTCAGTAGTGAGATTCCTTCAGCCACCTATGCTCCTGAGCTTGCTGCTGAGGGATCCTCCCTAATCTATGGAACAGCTAGTTGCCCAAGAGCCCAGATCTGACTCCACCCACCTGCCCTGCCTCTGCAGGAACCAGTCCTCTCACTGACTGGCTTGGTAAGACCTGCTTTCTCTCTGATTTTTCAAAGTTTTTTCTGCCTTCGTCCCACTGCACTCGCAGTTGTTCATGCCTGTGGTTCTCTATCCCCTGATGAATTCCTACCCCTCCTTTTCATGTCTTAGCTTACATACCATTCTCTCCAAGAGGCCATCACTCCAGTTTCTCCCCTTCGCCCTACCTCTAGCACCTATATTTTATCAGCCTTCTACTCTTGCTCATATGACCCTCATTCACAATCCTTCACGGTACTGCAATTGCAAATATATATCTATTTGTCCATCTCCCTGGTTAAACAAGCACACGCCATGAGGGTAGGGGCTGTGGCTGCTTTGTTTCCCCTTGTATGATTATCTGAGTGTGTTTAACATGGCAAGTGCTCAACAGACATGCTGTGGTCTCTGTCCTCTCGCTGCTTCCATTCCACTTTTGAGATAAAATTGAAGTCAGCAAGAAAAGAAAGTTGGACATAGATGAGGAACTAATTCTTAATCCAGTTTTGCTTTTATTACAGTTACAGTGTTTGGTTTAAGTGGCTACTCAGCAGTTTTTTAAAAAATGAACTAATTGTGAAATCAGAGCATGTTAGAGCTGGAAGGGACCCAGGAAGGCCTCATGGAAATATCTCTAGGGTACAGAATGACAGACAACAGGAAAAGGAACAAACAGCAAGAGCTAAAAACAACTATTTACTAAGTGCTTAATATGCATTAGCCTTGTGCTAACAACTTTATGTACATGACCTAATGTAATCCTTTTGAATTTCCTGAGAGTAGGTTCTATTAGCCTTAGTTTACTGTTGAACTGAAACTATAAGAGGTAATGTACTCTGCCTAAGATTATATATATCTAGTAAGCGGTGGTGCCAAGACTGTAGGCCAGATCTGCCTGAATCTAAAACAGTGCTTCCCCAACTTTCATGTGGGTGCACCTGGGGATTCATTAAGATGGAAATTGTACTCAGTAGACCTGAGCTTCTGTGTTGCTGGTGATGCTGATGTTTCTGGTCCCGGGGACACCCTTTGGGAACCATTGGTCTATCTCAGCACTTTTTAAACTTTAATACGCATCTGAATCACATAAGGGTGTTATAAAAAATTCAGATTCTGATCCACTGAGTCTGAGATGGGGCTTGGGATTCTGTGGTTTTTACAAGCTTCCAGTTGACTCTAATTTCTGCTCATCCATGGACTATGCTTTGAGCAGCAAAGCTCTTACATACCCCAAATTCAATTGCATTTGGAGATGGAGTCTTGCCTGGGTCTCAGATCCTTCCCATTGCTGACAGCCAGAGCATTCGCTGACAGTGATCATGCTATCAGTGGTAACTGAAGCTGTCTTTGAAATGAACAAAAATCCACCCTTTTGTTAACCACCTCTGAAGGAGAAGGGCAGGGGTGGCCTAGAAAGCTAATGAGGTCTCGAGTGAGAACAAGATTTTGTGTGATGTCAAAGAGGAGACCTGCAAGACATGCCAAGTTAATGTGAATATTGAGTACAGATGCAGTCCTCCACCCTTCCCAACATTTCAAAGCAATGTGGCGTCACCAGCTCTAAAAAACCCACGGTTCATAATGAAACTTGTAATCAGGTGAGTCTTGTTTTGTTCTGAGTCCATTCACACTGTTTCCCACAGTCCCTCGCTTGGTGACTTCAGGGGCACACTCGTGGGTGAATTCTGGGAACTCTAACTGATCTTTCAGGTTTACATAAAGTGGGTTTACTCCCCTCAGAGTACACCACTTGCTTTCTTGTAAATCTTCTCTCTTGTTCAGAGGGGGGTGGGGGGAACTGGCTTTCATTACTGATTAATACTTTTAGGGCCCGCAGGTATTGTACACTCTAGTATCTTCTCTCAATCTCTCATCATATGTGAATGCAGAGAAGATGCTGCTGAGAGAATTGCCAAGGGCAGATAACTGGGAGGCTGGGCACACTCGTGAACTTCATATCCTAGTATTCTGCTCACAAACTTGATTAGAAAAATGAGTGGCCTGATCATAGTCCAGTTGAATTCAGCCTAGATTTTCACTGATGTCCACTTTTTTTTTTTTCCTGGCTAGTACAAGGATCGTACCAAGACCTTGGTGTTATCAGTACCACGCTCTAACCAACTGAGCTGACCTGCCAGCTGGAAGCTTACTTTTTGAATAAGATGGATTCCCCTTCTTGTCCAGTGAACCAGACAAGGTGAAGGGCATGTGCTGAAGGACAGCTCCACTTGAATACTTAGAAACCACCAGATAAGGAGAGCATCTAAGATCGGGATGGAAAGAGGTGTTTGCACTGCTTTACATCACAACGTGGAAATCAAGGAACTGGAAGCATGTGGACTTTGGAGTCTGACAGACTTGGATTTGAGTTCTAGCCCCCTCGTTTATTAGTGATGTGGCCTTGAGCAGGCTATTTTACCTCTTAAGATTTTGTTTTTCTCATCTGTACATAGGGATAATACAACTAACATCACGTTGTGAGTATGAGAATTAGATCTCACGACATAAGCAAACCCCTTTGCACCTGCAGTGCTGGATGTGCTCCATAAGAATTAACCCTTCTCCTCTCCTCTTCTTTACCCTTCCCTTTCTTGATTCCAAGTGCAACAAGAAAAAATTATCAGGCTGTGCAAAATGATAGTTTCAAAGCGTTTTGTGCCAAGGTCCATTTAGGTTCCAAAATTCTCCCATTCCACCGCTTATTTCTGTGTTCTCGCCATCTGATGTGTATCTGCACGTCTCTCTGATTACATACTGCTGTCACTCAGAGCGCCGGCAGACAGCAACAGATTCTGTTACAACAGCTGATTGTACAGGCCTGCCCCGGCGTTGGATCAGCGAAGATTCCTCTCAGACCCCGAAGGAACTGCACTCCTGCCCAACTTTATTTTAAGAAATTGGTTGCTTTATTTACAAAGAGATCCTTCCAAAAGATTTCCCAGCAGAACATAAATTGGTGATTTTGTGCAAAAGAATTAAAAACCAGGTTCCAACCGTGTCGTTTATGGAGGTCTGCCACGTGTGCAATACAGACAACGCAAGGCCTTAATGCTTTACTAGATTGGAATCATTTCTGGCACTTACGCATTTTGATGAAATTTGTTCAATTTTCTGGGTGTGTTTTATATGAAAAAATTAAATGTTTTCTGGCAGTTCTATTAAGTAGACACCGGAAACATCTCTGGATAATTTAGTGCTCAGAAATCCATGATACAGCATTTATTTAATCCACCAATTGAGAGCCATATTGCAGCGATTCTCTTTTCTTCTGGGCCACATATGATCATCATAACTGTATGTGAAGAGTGAACCTGAAGCAGGGACATTTTCTTTTTTGTTAGGGAAACAAGCCTACATCAACATTCACTTTGCCATTGTGTGATTAGTAAAAGTTGTCTCACCTGGGTAGATGCGGCCCCACAGATTCTCAGTTTGGCAAACACGGCCAGCTGAATCCCGGCATTCTCCCATGCTCAGCCAGTCCTTTTGTGCAGTGCACGGGTCGAGCAACCATACTGAGAGTTCCTTAGTTAATCCTGGGGTGTCCCCTTCTCACCCAAATGAGAATGGTGCCTTTGCTTTGGGCTTCCTGATCTTTCCTTCCTAAAGCTCTACTCTCTGAATTAATTTTCTTTTCTCCACAAATTGGCCACAAGTATCTTGATTCTAAGAACAAGATATTTTTTTTTCTCAGCTCCTCAGCTCTTAATTCATGAGTATTTATTGAGCATTTCATGTATGCCAGCACATAGAAGGTCTTTAGTAAATGTCTGTTGAATGATTAATAGTGTATTTATCATGATCACAGTGAAAATAAATTCAGTCCACTTTAGGTCCTGGAGATGACATTTGTCATATTGCGGAGAGAAGGAAAGAGACCCTTTCTTCCATCCTGTTCACGTTTCCCCAGTGTCTGGGAGGATAGATATCTGTTTCATAGTCTTCAACTGCAGGGTAACAACAATTCTCTTAGGGGAGAGAAATGCATTTGGAGTAAACACAAAAGGATGAATTTGCAACAAATTTAGTGAAAGGCTGTTAATAGATACAGGGTGTGAATCTGAAAAATTCTCAAAGGTCACATTTGTCTCCAAGGGCCTCTCTCAAGTTGCATCCTGAAATTCCTTCATTAGACATGATTTTGGGATGCTCTCATGCTGAGTTGACCTTGAAAAGGGTTTGCCCTTATATTTCCACCCTCATCCTTTTAAATTAGAAATAGAGGAAAAAGGGAAATCAGATGCCATGGTACACAGAGAAAAGGAGGGAAAACATTGTAGAGAAGGCTGCAACTTTCTAAAAGCTTTTAAAACCAGTATTTCAGGCTTTGGGATACATTTAAGTCCAAACGACCAAGAACTGAACAACCCATCCTTCTTCGTTTTCATAGGGGAAGATCTACTAAGGGGCAGAGGACTGAAAAAAGCAGACGGCAGGACTTTCCCTAAACTTTGCCCCTGAAAAGCACTTATCAAAAACTTACCACTGGAGTTTCTTCTTTGGGATGAGATGGTGTAGGGGTAAAGGACACCACTGTTGCATTTCTGAGTGGCCAGGGTAAGGGATGGTTAGTTGAACATCTTCTTCCAGGGGTTCCTGGTTATGGTCCATGAATTTTAGAACCACCAACCCTGCCCTTTTGTTCTAGCCTATTCTTTCAACTCATTCTTAGCTGCCTGTGTTCATTTTTCCCTCCACCCTACTTATTGCTCCATCTGCTTTTCATGAGTCATGGCTCAGGGAGGAGGAACAAGAGGGACCAAAAAACAAATTAAGAGCATCTTTCATCTCTGGATCACACACAGCTTTTAAACAGGAGTTAATCCTCCCAATTTCCCTGTGAACTTAGGAAGCTTATTAACACCTTTGACATCCCAGAGGATTCAGAGATTAAGTGCCTTTCTGGTAGAGCAGAGAAATGGGCTTCCTGATTTCCCTCATCATTAGGGGTCTCTCCCTAGTTTTCTCTTTCTCCTCTTTCTCTCCAACAGAGCTCCTCGAGGGGGGAAGCCAACGCTTTACCTCCAGTGACTGGCACTAGATAGAGTCACATGGGAGAATAAACCCCAAGTCTACTGTTCTTTCCGGTAGAAAAAGCCCTGGACTTGCAGCCAGAAATCCCAGGTTCAAATCCGGACACTGTCACTTTATATGGACAAAGTACATCTGTTCTCTGAACCTCATTTTCCTTATCTATAAAATGGGAATAATAGATGTAATTGGCATACACATGAGAGGAAGAATTTCCAACAAATTCAGTGAAAGGCTATCAATAGGTACAGTGTGTGAATTTGAGAGTGGTCTCAAAGCCACGCTCGTCTCCAAGTTTACTTCCTGGGATTGTTCTGGGGATTAAAAGAAACAATATACATGAAAGGGCCAACCAGATGCTTAGCACATCCTAGGTACTTTATTAAGAGTCGTCAATGAGATGAAAGAAGAGTGAGCAACATCTCAGAAGTGAGACCAGGAATGCCCTTCTCTGGGCACATAGAAGAAAATTACTTACTTACTGAAAATACTTTTAATGCAAAAGAACATCCTTCTGATATCCAAATACCTTCTCCCTTTCCTCCTGTGACTAAAATGCCTTGAGCCCATGACAAAGCTTACCTTGCCCTCCCTCCACGCCCCAATTTCAGGAAGGTATCACAAGAGTCATGAGCAATCGCAGAAGCACTGCTGAGGGGAAAGAGAAATGATATGAAGAATGATAAGGAAAGGAACACAGGAGAGAAATGGAACACAGAGAAGTGGAGCTTAGTGAAGGTGGGCAGTTTCTAACATCTGCTCCACTACTATGCCATTCTGCCCTGGGCTGGAGAACAGTGGTGGTGGGTGGGTGGATAAGCACAGCTATGATAATCTGACTTTACACCAGCTTTGTAGACACCAAGGCATTATGTAGCAAATGTTTATCCTGGGACCTAGTCATATCCATTAGGATTAGTGCATTTCTCCAAGTACAGAAAAACAGGCAAAGAGTAGTTTAAATGAGTACCCACGCCACAGACGTCAAAGGTTGGCAGTCTAGGACTAGTGCAACGGCCCAAGGAGTTTTAAAAGTCTGAGCCCCTTTGCAATTTCCTGCCTTGCCAAACTTGACGTATGGCATTTGCACTTGAGATAGCGCTACATGCACTGGCTATCATATGCACACCCAGACAGAAGAAGTGCAAAAGGGCAAACAGGAAACCGGATTCTATATTAGAAATTGGAAAGAAAAAAAGTTGCCCAGTAACCATCAGCTCTCCTCTTATTGGCCAGAATTGTGTCATATGGCCCCCTCTGGCTGCAGGGGAGTCTGGGTAAGAGAGTTCTGTATATGTACCATGTCAACTCTTTCCTCTGTTTATATTAACACCTCTTCAGCAAAATCTGCATTGCTCTCTTTAGAGTTACACTGTCCAATATGGCAGTCAATAGACACGTGACTATTTAAATTTAGTTATTAAAGATTAAATAAAATTAAAAATTCATTTCCTCAGAAGCACTATTCCCATGTGTCTAGTGGCTACCATATAGGACAGTGCAGATGTAGAACATTCCCATCATCATGGGAAATCTTTCTGGACAGCATGACTTTGGATGAATTCAAGGAGTGGCTGCATCTTGCATAAGAGTTGATAGAAGTAGAAACCAGACTACATAAAAGAAAGCTGATATTCCTTGTGATGACCAAGGCTCTAACTGTTCATGGTGTTGGAGGAGGGAGGCAAAGGGACCTGAATAGGGACTGGATTCCAGAATATTTGTGATCAGTTGGCAGCAGAAGCATAGCCAATAAAACCCATACACTGTACAATAATGCCCTGGTCTCTGGCCTTCCTTAAAAATATCTGAGGATATCCTCCAGGTTAAGAAAATAGAGCCATATTTAGTCCCTTTTCTCACATTATTGAGAGACAGGGAGCGTCTCCCTTTTCTGAAATGAACATGAGGTATATATTTTGGATTTAATTTTCCTTACAGCTAGCTCAGTCCAGACTTTGGAAGCTCCAAGAACTGAGGGGTGGAGACCCCATCTGATTCTGAAGAATTTAGCAGCATTATTTGTCCAAGCATTACAGGGAATTATGCAGCTAAGTCCCTCCAACTTGCCTGCGAGTTTACCTCTGAGAGTGAGGTCCCCTTTCCTTCATCACTGCAGCCTCACTGTGTGTTCCGTATCCTATGCTGGAGTCGCACAAGATGCTCATCTGGCTGAAGCCTTGTGATGTGGGCTCACTCTAAGTGGCTTGAGTTTTAGTTTTATTTGAACATATTCGCTTAAATCCTCCTGTTTTTCCTGGGACACATGCACAATCAAATGACATGCCTATTTCTGACTCTTTGAGCTGAAATAATGCTAGGAAAGCTGTGTTACATTTATTTTCCTCTTCTGGTTCTTTCTGAAACAGCCGCCTGCTTCACACCTGGGAATCAGTGCACCAGCTCTGCTAGGACAGGGCTCTCCTGCTGAATACCGTGTGGGGTGCCACAGCTGAAAGTTTTCCTCTTCCAGCTCTGGTTGAAATTAATTACACTTATTGCTTCCTTTCTCATTTATCTTCATGTCTAGGAAAGGGATAGAAAGTTCTGAGCTTTCTTTTGTGGTTCCACGCAGTTGCAGTTAGCAGTAATGAAAGACGCAGGGCCCATTGTAACCACACAATTGCAGTTGGAGTGTGAACTCAGCGAGCAGGGACCGTCGGCTTCTGCGTGATGATTTTATAACTTCCTCTCTGCAGCAGGGACCCAGTTGGCACCCAATAAGTAATAAATAATAATGATAAGTAGTCTTGACTTGGGCTTTCCAGAATGGTGCCTTGCTTCTTCTAATTTTGTAAAATGGCTTCCTGATGAAGTGGCATGTCCATGTCACCATCGCAAAAAAATATGGATTGGTCTTCAATGAAGTATTAATGATTATCAACTCACTGGGCTTTTCATTTGTGAGAACCGAAATAAAAAAGGAGCAGGATTTCTTTCTTTCTTTTTTTTTTTTTTGATAATGAGCTAAAACATCACTGCTTCATACATATCTGGAAAATGGAAATAATAATAAGAATAACAATATTTACTTCATAGGTTCGTGGTGAAGATTAATGAAAAAGTAGGTATGGAGTGACTTAATGTCTGGAACATAGTAAGACCTTAAGACAATTAGCTTGACTTAGCCCTCCCACAACGTATACATATTTCAAAACAACATGCTGTACACAGTGAATATGGGGGTACTTCAAAAAGTTCGTGGAAAAATAGAATTAAAAGATAATACAAAATTTTCCACGAGCTTTTAAAAGTACCCTTGCATACACAATTTTAAATTGTCAATTAAAAAAATACTCAAGAAATGCTAATTTTTATTATGGGGGGTGTGGTCTGCCCATCTGCCCAAGTTAGCTGCGTGGTGAGAGATGTCGTAGAGGAGCTTGTCACAAGGAGTGGCTGTAATGGGATTTGGGGATTATCTGTGGGTTTCTGCTTCCTGCCGTCTTCTGCTTCCTGATACCATTTGAGAGTTGGTTCTGCTGACTGTGGACATACTCTGGAGCTTTTTCCCCACCTTTGCTGATGCTGCCAGGATTAGCACGTGAGCAAGAGTCAGACAGTCTTTTGGGACCCACTAGAAGAGGAGGTGCCTCTGAGTTCTGGAAGAAGTGGGTGTTGGCTCTGGAAGGGGTTCAGACTCTGGGCTTATGTCCCTCAGCAACTGCTACCTGCAGCAACCAGCAATACTTGCTGGGCGCTCCCTGTCCCCACACCCTCCCGAGGCTGTCTGCAGTCTTATCTGGAGAGCCACAGAGGGCTGAGGTGAGATGGAGAGATAAGCAGGAAGTGCGGAGGAATTTCATTCCTGGAAAAAAAAAAAAAAAAAAGGGACCTTGGCATGAGTAGCCGAATGGAGGGTTTGGGATGTTAATCACTGCTCCTTTTATCAGACAGCTTTATTAAGATCAATGTTTTTTGTTGCCAAATTAGAGTGGACCTAGAGCGAACTTCCCAGCAGTTATTAACACAAGTCCACATTTGCTGGAAGGATTGGGTACCTCCACGTGCTCAGCCATAGCTGGAAGTTACACAATATCTATATCATTTTTCACAGCTTTGTCATTAGCTGGTAATGATTTGATTATTTTGCAGATGAATCACAGTATAAATCTCTTTCACAAACACTACCTCCAAGTATTAATCAAAACCATTAAGGCAAAGCAGTCGGTGCAAATTAAAAAATTTGCATGTCTAAATTAAAAATTACAGTAATACATCATAAATAAATCTTTTAAATTCTCTATGGCCTCTATGCACATCCTTTCTTTGGTGTGTGTATTCTATAATGAGACCATGAATACCAAGCTTTTCTCTCTCTACATATATTATATGTATATATGAGCATTATCTAATTTTAAAGGTAGAATTCACGTCCTTAGGTGGAACCTGGTGTTAGAACACAAAAGGAAAGGGGGAGTTTTCATTTTTCCTTTTTACCACATATTTCTTTTCTTTCCCAACAGAAGATTCAAAGACGGCACAAAAAAGAAGAGAATAGAAGCTATTGCAGATAATTCACAGCGTCTTCCGTTGTTGCAAAGTAAATATTTGTAAAAGGTGATGCTTCTTTTTCAAATAACTTTGAACTGTGAGGAAAATTACCAAGTTGTGTTTTAGGTAATATTTCATTTTGGAACTATTAACACATTACTTGCAATATGGGAGGAAATTAGAGGGCTTTGAGTGATGAAAGCCACCTTTGGCATTAAAAAACTATTATTATTCCCTGGAAACGCTGAAGCAAATTAAAACAGGAAAATGAAACTTTCAAGTGCCCTGGATTTGAAAAGGCATTTTTCCCCCCTTTCATTTGTCAAAAAAAAAAAAGAAAAAAAATTTTTTTTCTTCAAATGACTTGTTTCACTGGAAACCTGGAAGGAATCATTTATAAGGCAGAAAGTACTCTTTTCGAAATGCCTTTGCCAAAGAGTTTAGGGGAGAGATACTGGCCTATGCATAAGTGTCCACCGTGCACTGTGTTTAAATAGGCCTCTGGTGAGTGGAACATAGACTAGCAATGCTACAGATCCATCTCAGCTCCAGGTAATGGGACGGCAGCTGCAATTAGAAAGCACTTTCACTCTGCCCAGGGTTTAACCCAATTAACCTATCTGTAACCTATTAACCTAATTAAATAGAAAAGCTTCTCTGTGGGGGAGGGTATACAGGACTCTACCCATTTGTGGGCAGAGGATGGGAAGGAGGGCAAGGTTTAGGGAACATTGTAACTTAGAGTCTGATTTTTTGGTGACAGAATTGGGACATCAAAACAAATTTCCAAGGTGCTTGGTGTTTCCCTAAAAGGAGGCCATGGGAGAAACTAGCAGGTTAGTTCTTATACTTACTCATGCCTCCCTGCCTTATGGGAATTTTACCTGAAGTTATCCCTTGCTGACGCAGAAAGATTTGGTAAGAGGCAAGGAGAGCCGTTCTGCCCGGAACTCTGTTTATCACTCATTCCTTACTTTGTGCAGACTTCAGAAAGAGTTAAGAGAAAATCCTTTTCTCGTTTTCCTTAGTTTAACTTCGTCCTGTGCAATTGTTTTAACACCATGGCTAAAACTTTAACACTGTAGCTTAAAATTTATTAAAAGGTGGGATTTGTATCTAGCCCTATACTAGCTCATGAGACTTTAGCAGATTGCTTCATCTCTCTGCGTCTCGGTTTACTCATCTGTGTAAAATGAGTGGGCTGGATGAGATGGTCTCATGAAGTTTTTTTCCAGCTCTAAATAGTTTGTCATCTTATATCATTACTTCTCCTTCTACTACTTCTCCTTTTGATTCCATTTTACCAAACAGAAATGCTTCTTGAATGACTCTGGCTAGAACTGCCCTGTCCAATATGGAAGCCATGTGTCTACTTAAATTTAAATGAAGCTAACATAAAATAAAATTAAAAATTCAGTTCTTCACACTAGCCACTTATCAAGTGTTCAGTAGCCACATGTGGCTAACAGCTACCTTTTGGACAGCACAAATGTAGAACATTTCCATCAGTGCAAAAACTTCTACGTACTGAATGATACTGTAGCTGAGTTTTTTTTCTTCGATTTTCACATTCACTTGATCACACAGAGTCAAGTCTTTTGTTTATGTGTGATGATAGCAGAGGCCAAACTCTTATGGAAAATTCATCTTTGTTCAGTTAAATTTTGGAGACAGTCTGTAGCCTCCATGAGGTACTAGGCAGTCAGCCACTTACTAGGTATGTGATCTCATGCAACTTGTTCAGCCCTCTGAGCCCCAGTGTCTTCATCTGTAAAGTGGGTGAAACATTACCTCTTGTGCAGGGTGGTTTTATGGAAAGCACCTGTCATGGTACTGGGCAATTGTAGATACCTAATGACTATTGTTAATATTTGTTTCACGGAATAACAAACCCCATCATTGGACTGCTAAGGAACTTCTATTTGTTAAAAAATGTTGGATTGAGAATGATATATGTAGAAAAATATCATAAATACATGTAGTTTGCATCTGATAAAAATGTTAGGTTAGAAAACAAAAATAAGCAGAGGATAGCAAAAACACTGTAAGTCGTACATCTGGGCTAGAGGAAGGAGGACTGGACATCTAAAGAGGATCAGTCTCTTTAGTTTTATCCTCTAGTGCTGTGGGATTTCCTCCTGCCTCCCAACCCAGTATGAAGGGGAAGGCCCTGTGTCCACTTTCTCCCACTCCCACATTTGATACTTGACCTAGTTGAGAACAGAATGTACTTAGGTCTGCATGTGGTCTACACTGGCTGGCTTTGACTGCCCTTTCCGCAGGTTTCTGCATTTTCACTGTGCAGCTGGAGAAGGTCTCTACTTCCCAGTTCTGACTTCAACCTGCCCTCATCACCGTTTTGGAGGTGTAGAGTAGATCAAAGCATGGATATTTTGATTTAGTGTAAAACTGTGGCTTTCCTGCTTTAAAAAAAATGATATGAGGGGAGGTTCCATAGAAGCAGTGACCTCTTCCATGTACTGAGGACCAGGAATGGAGATGGGGCTGGGATGGATGTTCTGGGGTCCTTTGTGAACACAGTGACATCGTCATGGATATGTTCTCTGCTCCCACAACACCTCGTACATATTTCTCTCATTCTCTTACTAGAAGGCTGGAGATGGCAGCTTTGTAACTTCAATAGTGAAATAAACATTTGGGTGAATCGATGGCTCTAATGCTACATATTTTGCAAAAGGGAAATTTATGTCTCAAACTCTTTCACAGTTAATAGAGGCAGTATAATTTTGAAAATTTGGGACATCTCTTGACTTGGGCTTCCCACTTTGTTTTCCCCATACATAGCTTTCTCTACCTTTTATAATATTTATTACAATAATCCCACCACTCAGATAACCTCTGTTGACATTTAAAAAATTTATGAGAGGAGCACATGAACATATTTAGAAAATTCAAACAAGGCAGAAAGGTACAAAACAGAGAATAAAATTCTTCCCCGCCTCCACTCCTTCACCCAGTCCCTCTGACGGAGACAACCACTGGTGATGCTGCCTAATGCAATCTTAAAAATCCCATACATAATTATAAGTAGTCTCTTAGCAATGTGCAGAATAAAAACCATAATACACACAATGTTCTGGCCCTGCTTTTGGTTTTTGCCTTACAGATATGGCTGAGATTTTCCAAATCAAAATATACAAAACTTCCTCAATTTATGTTTTATTAGATGCTCAGAATTCCATTATATGAATATTCTATTCCCTAATATATTTAATCCTTTCCTAACTGATAGACATTTAGGTTGTTTCCAGGTTTCTTTTCACTATGACAAACTATGGTTCATGTTACTTATTTATGTATATTTGCTTTTGCAGTCAATTTCTAGCTGTAAAATGGCCAGTTCAAAGACAGTATGTGTTTTTATTTTAATAGCTATCGCCTAACTGCCAGCTAAAGAGTCTGAACTTGTTAATATGCTTATTATCAGTGTTAAGAATGACTGTTTCCCTGTAGGTTCACTAGTATCAGTTATCTTCACACTTTAATATTTACCCGTTTATTGACATTTCTTTAATTGTGAGTACGATTAAGTATCTTTTTGTATTTTTATTGACCATTACAATTTGTATCCCTCCTTTTACCCCAATATAAGATGCTTTTGCTAATTTGCAGGAGTTTCATCTTTCGCTTGTTTCTTTCTTTCTTTCTTTCTTTCTTTTTGTTTTTTGAGCACTTTCTAAATTGACCAAATTAGTTCTCTGCCTGTGTTTCACGAATAAAGCTTGTTTTCTAATTTGTAGTGGTTTGGATCTGGACTTCAGTAACAGTGTCTTTCCCTCCCCCCTCCCCCAACACCCCCGTTAGATTTTCACTTTACAGCCAATCCCGAATCATTTTCTTTACTACTTCTGGGCAATTTGGACTTGTGATCTTCCTAAAGCAGAAAGGAATAATTTGTAAAATATGTTGTCCCAAATCAATTACTAATCGTGCCTCCTTTTACTCCCAAGAGTATCCTCGTTTGCATGATAAATTACATGATCACTCTGAACTTTGGTCCTTCCCTGCCTTCACGTTAGACAAGTGCCTCTTTGACTTACTTGAAATATTAGGGGTTCCGCATAAAATCTATACAATGCTTTTTTGAGGCCAAAACAAAAATATGGAAACATACTGGTACAGGAGCTTCGTTTATTTGTTCAGCAGGATTTATTGAAACATACTAACTCAAAATCTTGTTCTAGGCAGTATGAGCAATTCAAGGAGAAGCTAATAATCTAGTAAGACAGGCATGAAAACCACTACAGTAAAAAGAAAAGTGTGTTCATCTGAAGATACTCAGCTCAATATACTTTTGTGGGTATATAAATGCAAATTTTCCTTTTATATAAGTACCAACTGATGAAAAGACCTCTCGCATTGCATCCCATGAAGTAAAGGACTTGTTAAATAAAATAGTTACAGAAGATTATACCCTCAACTTTTTTTCTCTCTTTTTCCAAGAGCATGATATAAATTCGCAATTGGATTTTTTTTCATAGAGAGCAGGCAGAAGAATGGGAGAGGCATTACCAGTTTGTGGTTCTTATATATAGCCTAATATGAAAGATGCTTGACTGAGTGACTGAGAATTGGTTGGCTAAGAGTAAGTAAGAGAAGCCCTATTCAGTATTGCCCATAGTGTTATGCATCAGTACTCTCATGGTTATTTTCAGATTTTTTTCTGTCTCCTGATAACCAAGACAAATCATGATGTTTGTAGAAAAATTGAACAGGAGAGTGTGAATGGGTAAAAACAAATTTGTTTTCTGTGTTTAAAACTTCTTATAAACAATCATTAATAGCAACAGAATGTTCCACTTCTGTGGACGCACCATAATTAACTTAAACATCCACTTTTTGTTGACTATGTATGTGTCCTCTTATTTTACATTGCATTAAAAAAAAAAAAAAAACCAGGAGTCACATATTTGCATGTAAGTCTTTCTCTGTATTGTCAAACAGTCCATTAGAAGAAATTCCTTGAAGAGAAATTATGTGGTGAAGGGAATGAACTTTTCTAAGGCTCTCAAATCTGGAAGCCAATTCTGGGTAGAAAATTGACAAGTCCTGCTGCTTGAACCATGTCTTTTACTGCAGTCCCGTTGTACTAACATCCAGCACCAAAGAGGAAGAAACAGTCAAATCTATTCAGTGGCTTTAAAAAAACAAAACAGTGCCCCTGTGACAATGAAGGGAACAGCTCTCAGTTCTTTGTTCCAATATTAAAATTACTTGTCCCCATGAAAGGGAATTTTATTTTGGTTTTCCATGTTGTAAATCTTCATCATGTGGTACAAAACAAAAATTGTATAGCTATGTTTTTTGACCTATTATTTGTGCATTGCTTAGGCAATGCCTGCTTTCCTGATCTTTACAGGTTCTGGGTCAACAAGGATATAGTCACTCAAGTTCATTCTTCCAAGTCATGCTTGAGAATCCCCATTTGCTGTCTCTGTAGTTTGCCCTCAATTTACTTGCTATTTTCCCCAACTCCCTAGAGGAAAATTTGGCCACATTCTTTGTAGTATTCAGAGAAATGAGAAGAATTCATAACAATTCTAGCCACTTAATACAGTGTGGCATGTTAAGTACATGTGGAGTTTTTAAGGGTGAACCACGACTTACAGCGGTAAGATTTGTATTTAAAACAGGAATAAATGACTGAGTCACTTGGGATGAAAACCTGTTTGGCAATCCTCAAGAAGGGGCAGATTACTTCTGACAGGTCTAAACAGCCCAGGCAGATAGGATCATTTAACTATATTTAACGAACACTGACAAAGGAATGCTTGATTAACGTCTCCCACCCAAATATCCAGGGACTGGCAGGTCACCTTCTCAAACCAATAGGCAGTTGAAGCTACTGCAGAATTCTTCATTATGCATGATTGCAACATGTTTTAAGAGGTCTGACGAGGACAGGCTCCCCTAAGATCTCAATCAGGTTTTCCTTGGCTTTTCTGGAGTGGGGTAGGGTACTCTTTTTGATTTGGGGTAGACATTTGGAGCATCCATTTAGTAAGACACATACTTATGCTAGACCACTGTTTAATCAATGATTTGAAAACATAACAAATCAATAAAAATTAAAACAACCCCTACCCTCCAAATTGCTAGGTGTTGGAAATTCCAGTGATTTTTTCTTTTTTGCTACAAAATAATTGAATTTTTAAATTTTTGTAGATGTTTGTATGGTAATTTAATAGTGTTTATGCCAAGCTCCTCTGTGTGGTGCCATTTGTTTTTGTTATTTTTTAAAACTATATGTGAGTTTTTCACTTTTGAGATTCTAAATAAAACCTGTTCTTAAGCCTTACCACTACAATTTTAGAAGGAACTTACTCCGGTTGTAAATCCAGGGGCCAATTCTGTGTCTAGCATTGGCAGTTCCTAGAACTGGAGTTGTGACTATCTCTTGCTGCAGTTAACGCTGCTCAAGCATTCTGGCAAAAAAACAGGAGACAGCAAAGTGGATTGATTCTTCTGGCCATCTAGATTAAATTAATAGTGTTTGATATTTTTTTCACAGGGTCTCTATTGGACTGAGCTCCTTGTTTCTTGGAACTTTGCAAGTCTATAGCATTTTCTAAAATTATACCAATTTTTTCCAAGTGTGGGTCTGCTTTTCAGAAAACATTATGATCAAATAGAGTTAGTCTTTTGCATAAGATGAACTCTTGTTATACCCTACCGATAGGAACACTATCTTTTTTGTTTGCTGCTGTACCTCCAGCACAAAGGACAGAGCCTGACACATAGTAGGTGCCCAATAAACACCTTGCAAGAGTGAAAACATGTACTGTGGATGTGTTGAGGAAGAGGTCCTAGTCAAAGCTACTTGGCCCCAGGGAGCCTGTGAGATATATGACCTCCTGGACTAGCCGTTTCAGGAAAATATATAGCAGCCACCACCGACGATGCTATGGGCATCAGTGTCAGGCTGTGGTTATAAAATGAAGAGAGAGAGACAGGGATACGTGGGCAAGTCACTCTGAGTAGCCCCAACTCACCTGTTAAGTCTCAGTGAAATTCCTCAAAGAGGCTTTTACTAACCCCCTCCTGTCCCTACTCCGCTAAGTTTAAGATTGTATGAGCTTTCTGTGATGGCTATAATGAATTACCACAAATTTAGTGTCTTAAAATAACAGACAGAAATTTTTTATCTTACGTTTCTGTAGGTGAGAAGTCTGACCAGGGTGTCACTGGGCCAAAATTGAGGTGTTAGCAGTCTGCTTTACTTTCTGGAGGCTCCAGGGGAGCCTTTTCTTGTCTTTCTCAGCTGCAAGAAGCCACCCGCATTTCTTGGCTCATGGCCCTCTTCCCCCATTTTCAAAATCAGCAATGGCAGTTGAGTCCGCCTCGTGTCATGTCCCTCTAAGCTCCTCTTCTGTAGTCAAATCTCCATCTTCCACTTTTAAGGATGATTGTGATTAGATTGGGCCCACCTGGATAACCCTGGAGAAACTTCCCATCTCCAAAGCCTTAACCCAATCACATGTGCAAAGTCCCTTTTGCTGTGTAAGGTAACATATTCACAAGCTCTGGGGATTAGGACGTGGACGTTCTGTGATGGCTATTACTCAGTCTATCACAGGGAGTCTTTAGAATCTGCTCCTGTAACACTCTGCACTTTATAGCATTCTTTATAACATTTGACAAATGTTTATTACTTAGTTCATTCTGTGACTATTTGTTTGGTGATTGTCTGCCCCACTACACACAAAGACCTATGAGAGCACGGGCAGTATCTGTTTTGTTTATCTTGTATCCCCAGTGCCTGGCATAATACTTGGTTTATAGTAAGCATCTGATAATCTTTTGTTAAATGAATTAACATTATATTAACCTGATTTCATTTATGTTCTAATGCCCCTATGACATGGGGTACTATCCCCATTTTATATAAGAAGATTCTGAGGTTCAGAGAGTAAATAACTTTCCAGTTTCTTCCTGGTCAGTATCACCCCCCCCCCCATTTCATATCTGAATTGGTTCATATTCGGGTATGTTGCAGGTAGTACTAGCTGCCACACCCATGAAGCATGTCAGAAGACAGAAAGAAAGCTTCCCAGAAGGGCAGCTGAGATACCATCAAGTGCTGATGTCACTGCCTGGGTCTGCTCGACTCTTTTGACTGGAAATGGTTGACTGTGATTTGGTGAGCATGAACATTCACTCCCAAACAGGATTTCTTGGTTGGGCAGGTTTGGTGTTAGCTGTTTTCAGTAGTGGGCAAATTAGCTCTGTGGTTAACAGAGTTTTAATCATACCCTAGTGCCTTGCTGCTATTTCTAGATATTAAAAAAAATCTCAATGATTAAAAAAAGGTTTCTTCCTCCACATCTTCAAAACCCTAATTGGTTCAAGCTTGTATTGGACCCCTTGTCATTGTGTAGCTACTGTGTTCAGCCATTAGGTCAATCCGGCAGGATTATTTTATACAGCCCAGCACAGACGGTTAACTCACAGTAGGTACTAGAAAAATGTCTGCCAAGTTATTTGAATGGCTGTTGATGGCAGTTGATATTCCTTGATGACTGTTAGGGAGTTAGTATTGTGGGAAGATAATGGAAACATCAGTGTTTATTTTGTTGATCTCCACCTTATTCCAGAAGAAACTGACAGAGCTGAGGGTGTGAAGTTGGAGTTTGTGAAATCTACAATCAAAAGTAAGTTCTAAACCAGAATCATGATAATACATCAGTGACTTCGAGAGCTACCAATTCTACTAGCTAATTGATGTTGGAGAAAGGCAACACAGTATGATGGGATGAGATCAGGCCCTGGAGTAAGGTGGATTTGGGTTTGTGTTCCTGAATTCATCACTTACGGGCTATGAGAACCTGAACAAGTTACTGAATTGATCTGAACCTCAACTTCCATCTATGAAACATGTCGTGCTTTGAGGTTTAAAGTAAATACTTTATGTAGAAAATACCTAACAGAGTGACTGGCATTAAAAATGTTATTCCTCTTTCTCTTTTCTTCATCTTTCAAAAGTTTAAAGGGTTAAACTTTTTGCCTTGCAAATATTTCTTCAGAGAGCAACGGGTAGACTAGACTGCTCCATGTCAACATAATAAAAAGAAGTAGGCGGCTGATAAATGATAAATCAGTGTTATTCTAAGTTATTGACCACATGGACAATGAAATGACTGGAAACTTCAAACAGTCCTGGTATAAAATGCTTTACAAAGTAGAATAGATGTGGTCAGTGGGACTGAGAGCTTTGCCACTAGTGCAGAAGAGCTACAATCCAAAGGGGATCAGAGAGAGCTTCACGTTCTGAATCAGTCAGCCAGGAAAGACACATTCAGTGTTATTTAGTGACTGTCACTTGCCCAGCAGGATTTTGATGTGTTTATTGATGTGGTTACCTGTATAAATCAGGATTTCATAAGGTTTTAGGGCTTGTAAATGAGCTTGTTGTCTACATTCCTGAGTAGGGGACACATGCTTGTGGCACCAAACGAGCTCCTGGGGAAGTAATTACTCACCACGTGGTGCAGTGCATGACAATGAGGATGGCCACATTGGCTCTCAAATCACGTGAACCAAGAAAATGCCACGGTCAACTCTGAGTTGAATTGAACCTGAAGACCTCAGAGAGGTGAATGAAGAAAGGAAAGCTATACATGACCGCAAATCTTGACCTAACGAGACTGAGTGAACTGGAGACTAGGCTTGCAAAACTTGACTGCAACCTTATTGAATAGACTTACTCTTTCACCAAAGAAAGAATGCGTCCATAAGAGGGGAGGATGGTGACACAGTAAAAGGAAGACTACCGAGGCAAACCCTCGCAGTGCCTGTCCACACACTGTCGGGGAGCCCGTGGGCTCTGGAATTCTGGCTCTATTGACAAGGCTGGCCACGACTAAGGTGGCTGCTGTGCATTCTCTCCAACTGCTGCCATTACAATTAACTCAGCCCCTCCCTCTGAATCTGTGGTCATGAAGCAACCTTCTGATTGTTAGCTTGATGATGATTGCCTCCATTGGGATAGAGTGGGGATGGGATAGTCATGGGGTCACAGTGCTCTGCTAAATGTGACATACTCTACGTACACATCCGTTTCATGATCTTTAGTCAACCTGCAGCCCAGCCTTGGGTGATCTACTCCCAGGAGGTAGACTGAATCAGGAGGTTCTGTTCATAAAGTAACTAACCAATTAACAACTAACTGCCTAACTGTCATCCTGTGAGGCTTCTTATGAGGTTGCAGCCTATATTCACAGGTAAACGAACACCACTTGCTCACCTTTTCTGCATTTCTACCTGTGCTGCATCACTGTACTGATCAAGAGTTGGCAAACATTTTCCCGTAAATGTCCAAATGGTAAATACGTGAGCTTTGTGGGCCTTCAATCTCTATTGCAACTACTCAACTCTGCTGTTGTAGTGGGAAAGCAGCCGCAGATGATGCGTAAGTGAATGGGTGTCACTGTGTGCCAGTGAAACTTTATGCATCCTGGGATACAGAGGCTAAGAATGAATTTAACGAACCAGCCAAACAGGTTCCCCCCAAAATTGTTTTTGAAATAATGCATTATTGCAAAGAAAGCAGTAAAGTGATCACCATGGGGAAACAATCAGAAATTTAGCTGCAATCTTTAATTTAAGAAAAATTAAGTGCCATTTTGTTTTGGATTGTATTTGGCAGTGATGAAGGGAGGTGAACACCACTATAAATCTCTTTGGGGATTAGGGCCTCTAAAGGTCTTAACCTGGCCCTGACTTTGGAATACCCATCTTCTTCTTTTTTTTTTTTTTTTTTTTTTTTTTATAGTTTAATGTATTTTAATAGCAAACTTACAGGAACAGCACAGAAGACAGACAACATTAAAAACATGTACTTGCATGTAGGACAACTCAGTTAGAAAAGTATAGTGAATGGATGGAACCTACTGTATGATAAAAATGCTACAAACGCCATTTAGTTGCCATCAATAAGAAATTTACTTATTTTAAAAAAATCCAAATGCTGGCATTGTCCAGAAAAATTTAACAGGTTTATTTATAATTGTTATAAAGTTGAACTGCTGAAACTTGTTCACCCAAACATTTTGACTTGCATTAATACTTTACGTCCCTGCATTTATATTAAAAATTCACACACAAATGAAAATGGAAAAACTGCCAATACCTGACTTCTGTCCCCTATTTTTCCACTTGCAACCATATACTTAGGTACCTTTTGACCCCATGGAAAAAAAATATCTAACGTTCAGAACTACCAATAACAGGAAGAAGAGAATTTTTTTTTTTTTTTTTTTTTGAGAATGAAATGTTTCCCATCATAGTGGATTCTTAAGCACGTTCTCCACGTATGCGGCGTGCTAGCTGGATGTCTTTTGGCATAATTGTTACACGTTTGGCATGGATAGCACACAGGCTGGTGTCTTCAAAAAGGCCAACCAGATAGGCCTCACTTGCCTCCTGCAAAGCACCAATAGCTGCGCTCTGGAAGCGCAGATCTGTTTTGAAGTCCTGAGCAATTTCTCGCACCAGACGCTGGAAGGGGAGTTTGCGAATCAGAAGTTCAGTGGACTTCTGATAACGTCTAATTTCACGGAGTGCCACAGTACCAGGCCTGTAACGATGAGGTTTCTTCACCCCTCCAGTAGAGGGCGCACTCTTGCGAGCGGCTTTTGTAGCCAGTTGTTTCCTGGGTGCTTTACCACCGGTCGATTTGCGGGCAGTCTGCTTTGTACGAGCCATGGTATAGAGACCTCCTTACTCCTTACTGACCCCCCCTTCTCCTCGGGCTGGAGCTCGGCGAGCGAGAGGCGGCGCTGGCGTTGGAGAGAGCGACGGCGGCGCGGCGGCGGCTGCGAACCGGAATACCCATCTTCTGTTGGCAGCATCATTCATTTTGGGATCCCAGAGCACTTTATTGCTGCTCCACTGTAGGCTCTCCCATCACCTGCCTCCCTTCCACACCAATGAGACCTCACAGTTTCTATCCTTCATTACAGTTATTTTTATATTTGTCTTATTTTAATGGATACATTCCAGGAACTCCACATTTCTCAATCTTTCTCATATTCAGTTTCCTCATATATAAACTTGGACCAGAATATATACCTTCCAGCCCTTGAGGGCATGGCCTGTGTACCCCACCCCACCCCACCATGATACCAAGCATAGAGTCTTGTGCATAGTCACTGCTAAACAAAGTCTGAATGCATGGATGGATGAATTTGATTTAAGGTCTCTGGTCTCTTTAGCTTTGAACTTTGGCTTTTCTCTTTCTTTGGGTGAATAGTCCTCTGTCTTTTCTCTTTTGGTCCTAGAGTTATCAGTTTGTGAACTAGGCTTTCTCTGCCCCAGACTTTGTTGGGTCCCTGCCTATCCGTCTCTGAAACCTAAAGAGAATTTGGGAATTCTCCCAAAGCCCCGGGGTTATCTGAATGTATGATATAAGAAGAGCCTGCCTGGGATTCCCCTTCCTTGGAGTATTCTTTCAAGTAGAATATATTGCTAGAAAGATAATTTACAGAAAATGTACTTTAAAAAGGAAGAGAGGAGAAATGTTATTTCCAAAAGAGGAGTGATACTTATACTGGCAAAATGTGCAACTTTCAATTTGAATTTTAACCCTATGTGAAGTTGTGAGCATTATAGTAATAGAACAATATAGGCCTATATTTATGTATTTGTATGTAGTTGTGCATATGTATGTAAACAAAATGGACTTCCTTACCAACTGGGGGTACATACCAGGTCAAATATTCTGCATTTTTACAAATAATCATTCAAGTTCTCATCTGTCCAGATGTGTGAGTGTGTGTATATATGTATGTGCATGTCTATGTGTTTATGTATATATACACACATACATGTACAAGTATATGTATGAGGGTACTTCAAGAAGTTCGTGGAAATATTAGTATTATCTTTTAATTCTATTTTTTCACAAGACTGTTGAAGTACCCTTGTATACGTATATATGTGTACCTATCTATGTATGGAGAGAGAGGGAGGAAAGAGGAAGAAAAAGAGAGAGAGAGATTGAAAGGGGATTTATTTTAAGGAATTGGTTCATGTGATAGTGAGAACTGAAAAATCAAGAGGGCAGGCTGGCATTCTGGAAACTCAAGCAGGATTTCTGTTACAGCTGAGGCAGAATTCTTTCTTCTCTGGGAAACCCTAAATTTTTGCTCTTAAGTCCTTCAACTAATTGGATGAGGTCCACACATTTTATTAAGGGCAATCTCTTTTACTTAAAATCAACCAATGGTAAATGTTAATCACATTTACAAAATATCTTCATAACAATATCTACACGTGTTTGACCCAACAACTAGGCATCACAGTTGAGCCAAGTTGATGCATAAAATTGGTCATCACACCAGATTAGGAAAAAATTTAGCAATTTCTTCTTCAGGCCTACTGTACCCCCAACTTGTTGAGACTTCTTGGGACTTACACATTTGAAAAAGTTCATTTTGCTTCCCAACTGCACCTTGGAGAGCACTGAAGAGGACCATCCCTCTTTTATCAGTCCCCCTCTTAAGCAGTTGTTATTTCTGTTGCAGCTATGTGGTTAGCTAGTCGAAAACTTCTCACTCACTAACTCCCCACTGCAGTGCAGTGGTCGAGCTGCTGTAGTGGTTGCATGGCTGTCCCATACCTGCATATTAGGGTTACAGCTCTTTTAGTTCACTCTCATATACTGGACAATTGCCCCAAGGCATCACTTCTCTGCCGAAGGAATCTGCAGCTCTGGACAGATGCTTCATGAAACCCTATGAGCCACCTGATCTAGGCATTATGTCAGCCCTCAGTAAGCATCTTCTTTCTACCAGCTTTTTTTTTTTTTTTTTTTTAAGACCTGAGTTGTTACTAAGCTAAACATTTGTGGAGGTTCTTAGAATATCCATCCTTCAAAGGGAAGGGGCTGTTTTCTTTCAATAAGCTTCTTGCTCTTTAAGCCGGTGTACCGCCCTCCTTTCCAGTTCTGAGCTCAGTGTTCCATGTCTTATTGGGGAGGCAGCTATAAAAGAATCTGTTATACCAGGGCAAAGGGGTGACTCCAAAACTTATGTTTGAATAACTAACAAATAACCACTTTTATATTTAGGGAAGAATCGAAGAACTGCTTCCAGCCAATTTCTGGGTCCAAAGCTTGGCTGGTAGCTTCCCCTGCAAAGGTTTAAATTTCATCTCAACAGGAACTTCACTTCATGCAGACCGTGTGTGTGTGTGTGTGTGTGTGAAGTATTATTGATCTATTTTTGCATTATATACTCTCCAACAGCATAGATCCTGATTTATCTTAGAATGGTAAGCCTAGTAGGAAGGGTCAATGTTTTGATGGCATATCATTATGAAACTACTCCAAGTCTCAACGTGGAACTGTGTATATAAATAATGTATACAAGAATTTCTTGCTTCTAAATGGCCCCAACAAAATCTATAAATTTGATTCACCTCATTTAATGGAGTCTCTTAAGGTTGTTCTTTGTGTGACATTATTTTGAAATTTCTAAAATTCTTGTGCCTCATGAAAGAGCCATGACATTTCTAGCTTAGGTGGTTTGTCCTGTTGTCCTTGGCTAAATTTTCTTTGTAGCCTAGTTAAAACCTGGACACCTGGGAGCTTAAATTATCCCTGTAGGATATTAGTATATTAGCTACCTATAAAAATGAAATTTATATGAGGCATCTGTTTACAATGAGCATCTCATAAAACTATGGCAGAGAATTCAAAGGAAGAGGCTTTCAAATGAAGGTTTCATAGCCAAGAGCAAAAGGCTTTTGAGAATGGTGTCTAGATAACTAATTTCCATTTTATATATTAAAAAGAATTTTTAATACATAAAGGATTTCATTTTCCCCCCAAATGACTGTCTAGAATATACAAAAGATTTCAAGAATACTTCTGTGTTCATATTAGGTGTTTCAGTGTTGTTTATAAAGCAATTGCAATTGCTTTCTGATAGTGAGCGATTACATCAAATCAGTGAGTAGAAGTAGAGAAAGGACCTAAAGTTGCATGATTTTATGAGGGCAGAGTCCAACCTCATAAAAGGTGTATTAAAAGTCATTTGGAAAGGCTACAGTAATAATTAGGTTGCTGGTTTAGTCCACTCTATTTCTAGTAGTTTTGGGTTGCAAATGCATGGCAAGGAGCTGTGCCTAACTTAATCCGAAAAGGAAAAAAGAGGAGAGGGGAATTGATTTTTAAGATGTGCGATAACTCACAGATATAAAGGAAGAACTAAAGAACTGAACCTTGGAATGGGCAGGAACCAGGGCAATTTAGAGATTATACTCAAAATATGTAACAACAGGCTCAGCCCAGATACAGACCAAGTAGAACAGATCCCTGTGTGAACAACTGGTACAGTCATTGCAGAGCATGCTCATTGAAGATGAGCCCTGCATCTGGGAAGGAGGACCAAGTAGACTGTCTCTAAGGTAATTCTCATGGCAAGGAGACAATAACTCTCTTCCCGCCTGGTGCCACTTCATTCAAGAGGAAGAGTTGATCAGTCCAGCTTGGGTTTTTTGCCTTTGGCTCGACAAAGGGAGAGCTCAGCAACTGGATCTACATTCCACCAAGCCTACAGGATTGATAGTGGATTGATAGTTCCAAGGGAAAATCAAGGTGCTACTACCAGAAAATGGAGATTGGACATTAGGTAGACAAAACAAACATCCACTGAGTACTCTATAAACTTCAGTAATTGCAATGGAATTCATGTGGTCCTTCCCATTCAGGTGAGTCACCTACTGTCACTTGTATAGAACTCTTCATTCAATCACATTCTTTTTTCTCTTGGTCTAGCCCTTCTTCTAGTCTTTCTTTCTCCTCTTCTCCTTTTCATAGCATTTCAACTGGGGTGTGAATTATATAGATTTGAAGAGTGTAGAAAGTCTTAAGATAAGTAGGTAAGCATCACTATGACATTGTTTTTCTGAGAAAATGTGTTTTGTTGTATCAAGAAGAGAATGAGACATTTCAGGGAGACCAAGTGTCTCTTGCTTATAGGTATGATGTTTCCAAAATGGTTAAAGGAGAACATGGTAACTCTCTTTGCAAATTTTCTTGAAATAGTGTGGCTTTCTGGAATGCAGTAAAGAGGGGAATACCAAATCCAGGAAAGACTTTTCTTTCTAGTTGAGCTCTCCCATTCATTTCAGGCATTGGTCAGCCTCATCACTTACATTCACAGGCACTTATATGTTGGGAAGTGTAAGTACATAAATATTTTTTGACAGCCAACATTACTAAATGTAAAAATGGATTCATAGGGCATATAGATAATACTGGCTGCCAAGTGACACACCTTCTTACAGGGGTTTGACACACATGATATCAACACTGAATCATGCTGTAATTTTTTCCATATCAAACACCTTCATCTGACTCCACTTTCCATAGCAGTTACCATTCAATTTCTTTTTCCCCCTTTTCAGCAAAACTTTTTGAAAAAAGCATTTATTTTCACTTTCTCAAAATTTTCTCTTAAACTTGGCACTCCACCAAAGCTGCTTTTGTCAAGTTAGCAATGATCTTTATGTTGCCAAGTCACTTCTCAGTCCTCATCTTACACGACCTACTGACAGCATTTGTAATCACTGATCATATTCCTGTTTTTTTAGATACACTTTCTTGACTAGGCTTCCAGCTGTGTTCCGTGGGTTTTTCTCTTACTTTGCTGGTCACTGGTCTGTTCTCCTGGTCCTTGGTCCTCTTCTCTCTCTAGCTTCACTCACTTGCCTGCTGATTTCACTGTTTCATGGCTTTAGAACTTTCTAAATGTTCATGACTCCTGAATTGAAATATGCAACTCAGACCTCTTCTCTGAGCTCTAGAATAAATCCATTGTCCACTGGACATCTTAACTTCAATGTTTAGTAGCCATCCAAAATTTTTATGCCTAAACTGAATTCCTGATCTCTTGGCCTTGAAACTTGCTCAACCTGTAGTCTTCCCCATCTCAGCTGATGGCAGTTCTATTCTTCCAGTTGCCTAGCATAAGAATCTAGAAGTTTTCATTGACTACTCTCTGTCTCTCACACTTAATATTCAGTTCTGTGAGTTTTACCTTCAACTTAGATCCACATTTTCACAACTTCTCGCCATTCCACTGTTATCGCTTGCTTTATTTCTCCCCCCATTCTCTCTCTTAGCGGGTTGTCCTATTATTATCCTGTGTCTTCACAGTTGAGAAATCGCATTACAGCAGCCAATGGATCCTTTCAAAAGCATTAATTGTATCATGTCACTGCCTTGCTTAAAACCCTGCAAAGTCTCCACTTCCTTCAGAGTAAAAGTCAAAGTCCTCACAATGGCCAATAAGGCCATATGTGATCTAGTTCTTATTGCCCCTCTTTTATTTCCCCTACCAGTTTCTCCATTGCTTACTTCCTTCCATCCACACTGAATCTCTTGTTCTTAGGGCCTTTGCTTAGCTGTTCCTGATGCCTGCAATACGCTCTCCTTCCCATTACCACTTGGCTGACATGTTGACCTTCTCCAAGCTTTTGCTCAGACCTCACCTTTTCAATGAGCCCTACCCTGATCATCGCATTTAACACTGCAGCATGCTCTTCCTTCCCTTCACACCACAAAACCTCCTGCCAAACTTCCAAACCCCTTACTACTTCTTTCTCCTATAGCATTTGTAACCTTTTAGCATGCCAAATTAATTATTTATTATATGTATCAGTTATTATCTATCTTCTCCCACCACAAGTAAAATCTCCAATGGGCAGAGATTTCTATCTCTTTTGTTCACTGATATATTCCCAAGTGCCTAGAACAGTGCCCGAGACCGTAACTATTCAAAAAAAAATATTTAGTTATGTGAATAAAACAATACATTGAATAAATGATCTCACCTAAAACGCAAAGAAATTTCAGTGGATATGAATTGCTGCCTTCCTTTTACAGAAGAGGAGACTGAGGCTCAGAGAGGTTAAGAATCAAGAGAGTTCACAGAGCTAGTAAGTGTGGAACTGGGATTCTAAGCAGGTTTATTCATCTCTCAAGTCTTTGCTTTTATTCAAGCTTATTGTGGGTGTGTGTGACTTCTACCTTTTTATTCTTTATAACTCACAAAGATTTTCTTTTACTCATTAGTTTTTAGTTATAGTTTTTCCCATGGATGGGTTAAAGGGTAATAGACAGGGGTGAAGATAACCAACATTCAGTTTTGTATCTTTTATGAAATTTAATTATAACATCCCAGTTAATTCCCCCAAATGACTCTTTAAATTATGGATTTATCCCTATTTGCAGATGAGGGACCTGAAGTTCAAAGAACTTAAAAAAATTAAGGGACTTCTATAGTGCCACTCTATTAATGGCATAGCATTTTGAGTTCAGGATTTTGATTCCAGCACTCCATAATTGGTCATTCCAGCCTTCTAAACCTGTGAAATCTAACTGTGGGACACAATATCTCAATTGCGAGGAATGAGAAATGTTTCAAGGAATGAGAAAATGTAGTCTTCTTCCTGAGACTTCCGCCATTGAGCCAAAGAGAAAACAGGGAAAACGCAAGCGCTGGCTGGAGAGTGACCATATCTTTGATAAAAACAAAAGCAAGAATTGTTGGAATGTGTTGTCTGAAGATGAAAATTCAATGTTACAGGCAAGGAAGGCCAGAGTGACTAATTTTTGTTGCAGTCACTGAACTGTGGCAAAGTTTTCTGCAGGAAAAAAGGAAACATGAATTTTGGAGGTTTTATCCCTTTCAACTCTTTCTAATGACAAGACATTAATGGGGGTGGGAAAGAGAAGATCAGATGTCATTAAGACCTCAAGTAGTAAAGTGGGTGACTGTGAATTTGCTTCACATTAACATTGTAGCTTCCTTGCTCTCTCTCTGTCTCTCTGTCTCGCTCTCTCTCTGGGATTCTCAATTGTAGGTGACATTGTGGTAGCCACTTTGCAAATCTTCACCTGCTCTGTTATCTCTGAATTTATGTTGCACTTTTTGGTATCAGCCTCAGAAATCTTCTCTTTCTCTTTCTTGCCTTTGCACCTCTTTGCTCACTCACTTCCTGACAAAATAAAACTAATTTTCATTCTGAAACTGTATTTAACCCTCTTCACTATTGCCAGTAATTCAAAACCAATAATTCCCCACACTGCTTACATTCAAGGAAGTTTATTAAATTTCCAGGTTCCTATAATGATTTTCTTTGAGAAATCTAAAAGAAACCTTCTCACCATGTTTCTGCATGTGGAACTGGTACTTCACAGCATCTTTTATGGCATCTTCCACCATCTTTGCAAACTACTAATCTCTCCATAGATCTATGGCAATCACAACTCAGTGTATTTCCTGGCAGTGACCTCAATAACCAAAAACTCCCTGCATTGTGGAGGCCCAGGGAAACTTAAAAAATAGCCACTTTGCTGAATGGAAAAGATTTAAGTTTTGGATGAAATTGGGCCAAAAGTTATATTTAAAAATTTACCCTATCTTTAAATTGTTACCATTGCAGTTGTGGTAGTATCCAGCTGAATGAGATTTCAGTTATATGGGGAGGGCTCCACCTTGTCATGGACATTCAGTTCTGCTGAATAGACTAGCTATTAGCATGCTACCTGAGCCAGTGAAGTATTGCTTCACATTTTATATTAACACTGGTTTTGAATTAGCTGGACGTATTTTGAGCTTTTAAGAATTTATCTATGTAGAACTGGAAAACCACAAATTCAAAAGTACACAAAAAATTCTAAAATTAATAATAAATCCAAACTTGAAATACGTGTAGAATTCCAATACTTTGTGGAGTAAAATCTCATTTAGAACAAAAATAGGTGGGGGGATGATAATTAAGATAAATATTAATTGCATCATGCTCTATAATTTTTAAATTATTTTGCATGATTATTTTACTTGGTTTTTACAATATCCTTGGGAAGTAACTTTGACACATTTTATCAGTTTCTTCATTTTACCAGTGAATAAATTAAGACTAAGTGAGGTAAATGGCAAACCTAAGGTCACACAACTGTAAGTAGTAAAGATGGACACAAATATAGATGTTTTTGACTCAAAATTCAATGTTCTTACTACTACATATAATTGGTATTTTATGAACCAAAATAAAACTGGGCTTTAAATAAATGACAATGATACCTTATAAGAAGTTTTAATAAAAATTATATTAAATATTATTACTACAAAGCCAGAAAATCAAAACATGACTATTAGTCTTTTGAAAAGACTGATTTCAAAAGAGACTTGAACAATTTTTTTTTATAAATTAAGCACTAAAGTGTACGAAACAATAAAGGATGGCCATAGCCTTTTTTCTACAGATAGGAGAGAAGATGCAATCATGTTCCTTTGGCCTTTGGAGGAGGGAGAGAAAGAAATTGCATTTTCTCCATGGCTAGCAAAACTGCTGAAAACGGATGAGTCGCCAATTTTGATAAGATCCATGACTGGTATCATAATTTGCAGTGATTCATCTATGATTTTTTTTTCTCATTCCAAAATAAGGTCTAACACAAAACCAAAGCTTTAAGAAAAAGATAACAACTGGCATTTTTATCTCTTTTGTGTGTTCGTATGTGTGCGAAATAGAACTTATGATAGATTTAGAATGCACTTGATTCTGGCACAGTAAGCGATCTTCAAGATCATCTGCTCCACCCCCTCACGGCCCCTCCCCTGAATTTTAGGCTTGAAGAAAATGAGGCCTCAGAGAGGGTCCTTCAATTTACCTTCACATGGTAAAATCTAGGACTGAAATCCAATGCCTGTTCTGCTACGTTAATTGTTCTTAGGATACAATATTCCTTCTTCATGGCTTATTTTAAGAAACAATGAAAAGTTAAGAGCTGTTTCCCTCCACCCTCCATCATATGCTCTTTCCCGTGGCTTACTAAGCATTATTAGTTATCCTTTCTCACTCTAACTTGTATGTAGTGTGACATTATAGCTCATAGATAAATGTATGGATCTCAGTTACTATAAATTGTTCCATATCATGATGCTTTATTCTTTCTTCTCTTGTGCCCACATTTCTTAGTAAAACTAAAACTTGGATCCTCACATGAACCTACAATCCCCAGGCATTTAACTCTATGGCACATAAGTCTGTAAGATATATTTTAAAGGGTTCCCTCTTTATTAAATTTGTAGTTAAAAATAAGTTCTGAATCCTTGAGATTTTTAAAAAAGGAATTCTGAAGATTGGAAGGAGAAAAACATTTGTGCTATGTTTTTTCTTGCTACCTTTTGGACACCGTTTAGCCAAAGATCTACAGGAATCATTCTGACCACTGATAATTATTGCCATAGCAAAATTTCTCAAATGAACTCTGTGGGGATTTTTAAGTTACCCAGTTCAATTGCATTTCTGAGAAGGATGTAATCTGTTTTCATCACGTTTGGGGATATCATTTTAGATGGAGTCAAATCTCAGGAGATGCTTCAGAATTACAAACACTTTGGATTTGTGTGTGCACATGGCAATTCTTTGCTCACTGCCCCCCACTTCTGCTCATCATAATAAGAAAGGATAAAAGCAAATGAGAAAATGAACAGTGAAAAGGATATCTTTGTCTTCTTTTTCCCTTCTCATTTGGTTTGTAACTTTTTAGTATGAGAAAGTAATCAGACACCATGCCGTTCTAGACATTGCATTCATCACCAAGAACACTTTGGATCTCCAAAGGCCAACCATGGCAATAATACATAGTAATAATTACTTCTATGAACTTTGCAATAGAGTAAATTCCCAGCTCCAAATATCTTTTGGTTAAAGTTGTAAATATACGTTTGGAACTATTAATTTTATCTTGATTGGCTCACTCAAGGTTTTAAAATCTTTCTCTTCTGGCTCATGTGGAAAGGATTAGAGAACTCTTATCAATGCTTATTCACAACTACACAGGTGGCAGTAAATTATTATAAGAAATTGAACTGTAAATTAATATTTACTGCTCAACATCTCTTCGTTTTTGAATCTCAGTGTTACCTTGACAAGCATGTCTTTTCTTTTTGTGAGAGGCTGGCAAGGTGTTGAAATATAAAAGCAGAGAAAATAGGGATTGGTCAGTGGGATGCTTCTTTAGGCCAAAGAACATAAGAGAAATTTGCAAGAATAAAATATAGGCTGATAAATGAAACCTAAGAGGTTTATGATGACCTGTTCACAATCATAATCTTCAGCCAGTCATGGCTACAGTCAGCACTTCTAGAAATATGTATTTCTAAAATAATAACATGAAAATTAAATAATTTGCATTGCTATGCTCAGGGTGGGAGGCAGCATTGTGTAACATATTATGGACCTCCTTGCCTCCCCAGGATTGGGACAAAAGTTTAGACCTCAATCTCGAATGACAGAAGCAGCAATGTTTCAGTCAGGATCTGGGCAAGAAAGATATAGAACACTCAAGCTATATGGTTGTTGAGAGGCATTTAATAAAGGAATTCTTTATTGAGATACGGGCCTGCTGATATCTACCAATAATAAGGGGTAGATACTCAAGGGCTAGTAATACTGGGGAGTCATTGCCACCCCTAGATCTTAAGGGGTGAGTAGAGAAAAGAGCTAGTGGAACCCAGAGAAAGCAACTCTAGCTGTAGAAAAGGTCTGCAAGAGAGGAACTGTGGCTTTTCAAAAAGGGATGTAGCAAACTTGTGGTGACACACAAATCAAGGGACCACAACCTCCTCTTCTGCCCTCCAGTGTCCCAGAGGTGTTTCCTACTCGTCAAACTGAACTTCAAGCCGGAGGACAAGGGAACCAGTTGATGTAGTCTGTACAGGTCAGCCTCTTGGGACACAGAGTAGGTTGGGAGTAGGGGTCTGGAGAGTGGATCTGAGGGGCAGAGATAGTATGTCCAGATCAGTGTAGGGCTGCTCTGAAGGGGCTGGTGAGTTCCAGTGCATGTAGAGTACCTTGACAACTCAGATCCTCCAAAGCTCCAAGCAATGCCAAGGCAGTAGGCTGCCATTTCTTGTAATGTAATTGAGGGGACTAGATCAATTAATCTCTAAAGACTTTGGTGACTCCTTTTCAGGTAAGATTTGCCCAGGCTAAGATAGTGTTGGGTAGGCAGGCATGTTATATAGGAGAGTGATCCCCAGATTTTGAGATTACATATTCCATTTATTTTTCTGCCACAGATCTCGTATCTTTTGATGGCCAAAAAAAAAAAGGCCCGTTTCTGTCCAGGACATTTTCATATTCACTAATATTCTGTTTTATATTGATCATTTATAGTAGATTTTAAGTTAAAAAAATGTACAACACTCTTGAGAGTCATTTTTACTAGTGTGTCTTAAAAACACAAACAAAACTAATAATTAAATTAATAGTTAAAAATTGTTATAGTGGGGCCGGCCCAGTGGCGCACTCGGGAGAGTGCAGCGCTTGGGAGTGCAGCGGCGCTCCTGCCGCGGGTTCGGATTCTGTATAGGAATGGCCGGTGCGCTCACTGGCTGAGCGCGGTGCAGACGACACCAAGCCAAGGGTTGCAATCCCCTTACCGGTCACAAAAAGGACAAAAAAAAAAAAAAAATTGTTATAGTGTTGCTGAGTAGTTTTTACTGCTCTGATATTAAAACTCAGAAGTAGATAAGATATAGAAGTTGTAGTGTTGGTAACAATTTTTATTGATAGACTAAAATCTAACAAACAAAAATAATAATTATATGATACATGGATTGTAGTCATTGAGATGGGACATGAAACAACTGATGTGATGTAAAGGCTGATCGAGAACCAGACTCATCAGCAATATTTTAATAAATGAGGGAGAATACTCATCCAAATATCAAAAATGCTTCTGGTAGCTTCACCAAGTGTTTATACTAACAATTACTTTTCATTCATAAATGAAGTTTAAATTATTAGGTTTCTTGGTTATCATTTATATTTACTCCCAGGTACCCAGGTGAATTTGCTGCTGAGTGGAGTGATTAATTTATGTCTGTTTTACAAACTAAAATATAGAGCAGAGGTCCCAGTTCAGAACAGTCAATAATGCTGAGATGATTAGTGCAATGCTGTGTTGTTACCTCAAATGATCTTATATTTAGTAAAAACTAGAATGTTTATAGCTCTTATTTCTCTGGTTATATTAATGGAGTTTTCTGAGGAGTCATTTGAGGTTCTGTAGGATGTTAAAGTTTGTCATTTGCAGAAAGTACACCATACTCCTGTCTCTGTTTTTAGAAATATCCTGCTCTGTTTAAGGGGAAAAGCCGTGTGAGCAGGAGTTTGGGATCCTGCAAAGTGTGTCAACATTTTTTATGGAGCTGAAGAAAGTGAGCCTGATCAAAGATTGCCAGGGAAATAACAGTTAAGACTATGCTGGTGGCAGATAAGAAATCAGTGACACCAGAAGATGGAGAGAATGTTAGAGCAGCAGAAATTCAAGGATTATCCCAGGCAAGTAGATCAAAGATATGTGTGGTTTGTCAAGAAAGGAAGACACTGGAAAAGACACTGAGTGTCTATGTTTGTTTTCTGCTGGTCTGCTGAAGGTGACAGATGGCTAATTCTTTGCAGGTAGAAGATTCTTAGGTGACCATGGAAATTGGGCAAGAGAAATTCTTCATCATTGTTATTAAAAATGAACAAACAAAACAAAACCATGTTATATTTTTTGCCATTTCTCGAAATTAATGCCCTGGGCTGTCCCATTGGCTGGGGAAAGAAGTTGCCCTTTGCCTACCTCTCATTTTCTCCTCCTCACCTTCGCTTCATGAGCTTCTGCTTATCTTATCTATCTTTACAAACTACTTTTTAAATCGCCACTTCTCTTGATTCTCTGAGGCTAGAGGCTACTACCTTGTAATACATCCTCTTAGCATCTTACTATGTTTACACCCAGCACATGCAATGACTGTATTTATTTCTGAGACCACTTGTTTGTCTGTCTTCCTAATACACAGTACCTCAATGAGTATGGGAGCTGTCTTCTTAGTTTCATTATAATCCCCAGTGTCTAATGCATAACAGTTACTCCCCACATACAAGGGCACCTCAAAAATTCATGGAAAGATTAGTATTATCTTCTAATACTACTTTTTGAAGTACCCTCATATTTGTTACATTCTCAGTTAAAGAATCAGGGTGAGCAATAATATTTAATCCTAGAGTCTTTCCTCTTAAACAATCTTTCAGTTGCCATTGGTACTCTGGTCCCTTCAGCACATTTCGGGGCCCACCATCTGACATCCAACTGCCAGCATCTGCGACTATTTGCCTGAGTACTCTCTTTCGTGGAGACTGCTCTGCTTGAATGTTGAATAAGCCAGATGTGCTTGGGAATTAATGCAGCCTTGAGCCTCCCTCAATCAATGACTGTGGGAGTTGGTGGATGGGCACCCCAGCTCCTTTGTCTGTTGGGTGAGATAACTCTGAGGATATGTTCCACATTGACTCCCAGAACTCCACAGTGGGATTAATCTCCAGTTGACCCAATGGGAACTTGATCCATAATCCTCTAATGGCTACCTATCTTTTGTCTCATTACCCCATTCCCCTTCTGGACTTTCTTGGAAACTTCTCCCTAATAAATTATTTGTATTTGAGTCCTTGTCTCAACGTTTGCTTCTGGGAAAAATCCAAAGTAAGTATGCTTCATAGAAGGCACTAGAATGGTTCCAAGCCAGTGAAGGGAAACGTGTGTACACATGTGTCTCCATGCATAGATATTAAGACTTCAGTCTTACTTATCTTTGCCTTTTTAGTTTCCTAAATGATCTTCTTTTATATATTTCTAATGGTAATTTGCTGTCAAAAAGCCGAAGAAGATTTATGAAGCATCTTCAATCCAAGGTTGAATAAATGAGTATAGTCCCAACTGTAGCACACCGACCTCCTGCCCCTTCACAACTATGCTTTTCAGTCTGCCAGCTTCACCCTCTGTCTCATCCCTGATTTGAGGAACTTGTCCCTGCTTTGTGCTGCAGCACTTGTAGCTGAGAGGGCCAGTAGGCAGAGGAATTTCAGTGTCAATGCTTTGGAGGCACACGGTATTGAATTACAGGTGTGTCAAAATGCACAGTTACATTGTTAAATTTGCATGACTGTCTGGAATCAGATTTGACTGTTTTTTGAAATGCATGACATTTTAAAGTCTTCTTCAGGTCTTTGCTCAAATTTGATCTTGTCAATGAAACTTTCCCTGAAAACACTTTCAAAATTTCAAACTTCATGTCCCATGCCCCAGCACTCACTCCCACACTTCCCACTTCCCTTACCAAATTTCATTCAGAGAACTTGGTATCAGCTGACATTCCTATATTTTTTTATATTCTTACTGTCCATCTCCCTGAGAAGTAAGCTCAATGGGGACAGGGATTTTTGTCTGTTTTATTAACACCTTTGTTCCTGGGGCACATAGGAGGCATTTAATCTGTATTTGTTGAATAAACAAATGAATGGATTTTGATACTGAATATCATACATGTTAAAATGACTGTAACTATACATACAAGAAATCTGAAAGGCTGTGGATAGTCGGTTGTCTTTATAGCTACATTTATACTTATCAGACCCTGGAGCCTTGGATTCTGGTTGGACACTATAGACATTTAGAAATTGAGAATCAAGAAGCATTTTCTTTGACATATTAAAAAAATGATGATTTTTAAAGATTCTATCAACTTACTTGGACTTTTTAATGTTCTCTAAGACCATTAGGAATCCCAAAGTACTACAAGCAGGTGAATAACAGCAACAGCAACAACAACAAAGGCCTCCTTTGGTTCACTTTTTTAAGTGCAAGGTTTTCCTCTTCCATCTTATATTGCTACCTAATGGTCTGATCTATGAGTTCCCTCCAGCCACCGGTTGAATGCCTCATAATGAATAATGGTCTAGCACAGTCAGGCTGTGATGGTTATGGGGAATAAAAGAGAACAGAGAAACCCACAACCTGGTGGTATCCATCCCTCATCACTGGTTCATCATAATACAATTGCCTGTATCAGAAACCTGCATGAGTAGCCATTCTTTTTGTGTAAAATCCTGGACAGTGAGAAATTAGGCATTCCATTTGCACAAGAATGCATCAATTAAAATTTACTCAAATGAATTCTCCTCTTTCTTCCTGATCCTTGTTCTCCCCCCACCCCCTTTTTCTTTTTTTCCTAGCTAGGACTCCAGTACAATCTCAAACCCTTGTCATGTTCCAAATCTTAGAGAAGATTCCTACAGTGGTTCACCATTAAGCGTGATATTCACTGTACCTTGTCTGTACATATTCTTTATCTGGTTAGGAAAAAGAAAAGCAAGTAATTTCTAGCCTTAGTTTGCTAAAAGTTTCTTTTCTAAATATAAATAAATACTGATTTTGGCAAGCCTTTTCCAGAATTTATTGACATAATTATATAATTTTTTCTCTTATTTGGCTACTGTATAAATTTATATGAACTGATTTTCCAAAGTTAAAACACCTTTACAAGCTTGAGATAACCTTAAGTTGTTCATGTATTTTGGCTTTTTATAAATTGCTGGATTCATTTTGCTAATATTTTGTGTAGAATATTTTCATCTACATATGAATTTGTCGTGCAATTTTCCTTTCTTGCTCTGTCTTTTTCATGTTGGGCATCAGAGTCATGTGAGCCTCATAAAGTGAATTGAAGAGTTATTTTCTTTATTTCTTCTCTAGAAGATTTTGTTTATTGTTGAAATTGCTTGTCCCATGATTGTTTAGTAGAATTAACCAATAAAGTCATGTGGGCCTGACCACTATATAGCTATCGGAATAGGTAAGTATATACATATATATATTTATATATATTTTAAATGACATTCCAAGTGCTGACAAGGATGTGGAGCAACAGGAACTGCTAGTGGGGAGCAAATTGGTACAGCCACTTTGAGCAGCACTTTGGCAGTTTCTTACTAAGTTAAACATACACTTCCCATATAACCCAGCAATCCCACTCCTAAGTATTTACCCCAGAGAAATAAAAACATATGTGCACACAAAGAGCTGTATGATAATGTTTATCGAAGCTGTATTCATAATTGCCAAAAAACTGGAAACAATCCAATTGTTCATCAACTCGTGCAAGGATAAACAAATTGTGCATCCATAGAATGGCATTTTCAGCATCAAAAAGGAATGGACCACTTATATATATAACCACATGGAAGAATCTCCAAACCTTTATGCTAAAAGACAAAAAGTCAGGCAAATGGCTACATATTGCATGATTCCATTTATATAACATGCAGAGAAAGACAGAGCTACAGGTTCAGAATTGAAGGCAGTGGTTGCCAGGAGCTGGAGAAGGGAATGGAAGAGAGAAGGGAGTGAAATACAAAGGCATGTAAAGGTTGGGGTGATGCAAATACTCTCTGTCTAGATTGTGGTGATGGTTACATGACTGTAAATACTTGTCAAAACTCATTGAACTATACACCTAAGAAGTATGAATTTTACTCTATGCAAATTACACCTCAATAAATTTGATAAAAAACAACCCTGGGACTAAAGTTACTTTATGAGAATATTTAAACTACTAATTCACTTCCTCTAATTATGGGAGTATTCAGGTTTTCTAATCCTTCTAATTTTTTTCCTAGGTATTTGACCTCTTTTTTAACTTCTTGCCTTAACACTGTCTTTCTAATATTTGTTGTATGCATACTTATGTCTTCCTTTTCATTTCTGATTGTGTTTATTTGTGCCTTCCCTTTTATTAGTAAAATTTGAACAGAGATTTTTACATTTTATTAGTATTTATAAAGCACCATCTTTTGGTTTCTTTGATCCATTCCATTATAAAATTTGTTTTCTGTTTTGTTATTTTCCACTCTTTTTTATTTCTTTTCTTTTAATTTGTGTTTGTCAAATACAAAGTAAATCTTATCTTTGAATAAATCTTACCTCATTAATTTTTAACTTTTCCTTATTTTTCAGTGTAAGCATTTAATACAGTACATTTAAAATACTGTCTCTGCTGCATCCCACAAGTTTTAACAGGTAGTGTTTTTAAATTCTTTCTTTGTAATAATTTCTAATTATAGAAATCATATACTGTACTTTCTTCTTTGACCCTTGGATTTCTTAGCAGATGTTCCTTAACTTTGCAACTTATGGGGGTTTTCATAGTTATCTTTCAATTATTACTAGATGAATTGCATAGTGATGAGAGAACGTATTGTTTTACGTCAGTCCTTTGAGCTTTGTTGATACCTGCTTAATGGACAAATTTTATAAATGTCATGTAGGGTAAAAAATGATGTGATCTGTAAAGATGCTGGTTGCAGAGCTTAATATATATTTATTTTACCAAACTTGTTACTTACTTCTTTTTTTGTCTGTCTGTCTGTGTGGTCCACCAATTACTATAGTGTGTCTAAGTATGGGTTTCTCCCCATCTTTCATAAATTTATTGGGGCTTATTAATATGCAGATTGGTGATTATCATCAGTTTTTGAAAGTTTTCAATCTTTATATCTTTAGATATCACTTCTGTGCCATTTTCTTTTCTTTTTCTGGAACTCCAATTAGACATACATTAGAACTTCGCACTCCATTTTCCACTTAGGCTAATCTCTTTTTCTCCCCATATTTTTGTCTCTCTGCCCTGTCTTTTAGATTTTGTTCCTTACCCCCCAGGCTGGTTCTGTTGGTTCTGCTATTAGGTGTACTCATTAAGAACATAATCTCAATTTTATTTTTAATTTATTGAGGTTCTGTTTGGCTCTTGACAAATCTGCTTGCTGTTATTTGAGGGGTTTTCAAAAAAGTTCATGGAGCTCTGCCGACTACAGCTCCTCCAGTCAGTGTCGCCTGTGTCCTCTGACTCACCATGACTTCCTACAGCTGTCGCCAGTCCTCAGCCATCTCTCTGCCCTGAGCTTTAGGGCAGGAGGAGTCTTCTGCATGCACAGCATCCATGGGGGTTGGGGGAGTGGGGCTCTGGTGGCCTCGGGTCCGTGTCCTCTGCCCACTTTGTGTCTTCTGCTGGGAGCTACGCCGCCGCTATGCAGGTGGCTTTATCAGCACCCTGGCAGGGTCCATCAGGCTCCTGGTGGGCAACGAGAACATCACTGTGCAGAACCTCAGCGACAACTTGGCCTTCTACCTGGACAAATTGTGCACCCTGGGGGAGGCCAACAGCGAGCTGGAGGTGAAGATCCATGACTGGTACCAAAAGCAGGAGCCAGGACCCTGCAGTGACTATAGCCATTACTTCAAGACCATCCAGGACCTGCAGGCCAAGATTCTTGCTGCCACCATTGAGAACTCCAAGATTGTCCTGCAGATTGACAATGCCTGTCTGGCTACTGGTGACTTCTGAACCAAGTTTGGAAGTGAGCAGGCCCTGTGTCTGAACATGCAGGCTGACATCAACGGGCTGTGCAAGGTGCGGGACGAGTTGACCCTGGCCCGGACTGACCTGGAGATGCAGATCAAAGGCCTGAAGGAGGAACTGGCCTACCTGAAGAAGAACCACGAGGAGGAAGTCAGTGCCTTGAAGGACCAGGGAGGTGGCCAGGTCAATGTGCAGGTAGATCTTACTCCAGGCATCGACCTAACCAATATCCTGAATGACATGAGAAGCCAATATGAAGCCACGGCTGAGCAGAACAGGAAGGATGCCGAAACCAGATTCATCAGCCAGACGGACGTCCTGAAAGTGGGAGTCGACTGCAAGAAGGAGCAGCTCCAGATAAGCAAGTCCGTGGTCACTGACCTGCGACGTACCCTCCAGGGTCTTGAGATTGAGCTGCAGTTGCAGCACAGCATGAAAGCCACCCTGCAAGGCACAGTGGCGGAAACAGGGGCCCACTCTAGAGCCCAGCTGGTGTAGACCCTGTGCTGATCACTGGTATTGAAGCCCAGCTGAGTGAAGTGCGTGCTGACAGCCAGCTGCAGAACCAGGAGTACCCTCAGCTCAGGGACATCGAGTCGCGGCTGGAGCAGGAGATCGACACCTTCCACAATCTGTCCGAGGTCCAGGACGCCCACTACAACAACCTACCCACCTTCAAGGTCCTCTGAGTTGGCAGGCTCCTGGGCTCCTGCCCTCCACAGAAGGATTCCTTTGGGTAGGGGCATGGGAGAGGAGGGACCCTTACTCCTGGCTTTTCTCCTGACCTGCCAATAAAACTTATTGCCAGTAAAACTTATTTGGGGGGTGGGGTGCAGGGGGGAAGTTCATGGAAAGATTTGTGTTATCTTCTAATTCTATTTTTCCATGAACTTTTTGAAGTACCCTCATATTTTCAACCTTTTTTTTTATTCTTGAACCTTATAAAGTTTACTTATTGTATATTTTTGTCTAATTCTATATATTTTCTTACCATTCTCATGCACAATGCCCAGTTTTCTTGTGGATTTAGTAATTTTTGACTGAAAGCTGCTCATTTCCCTTGGAACGTTATCTTTGAAAATTCTTTGAAGACTGGGATAAAAATAGTGCCTTGTTTATTTTTGTTAGGTGCTTGAAGATATTACCAGTCCAAGATCACTTTAAACTGAATCTTCACTTGAAATTTTTCACATCAGCCAGGTAGTAGGAATTCAGGCTATAAGCTCTTGACAGCTGACTTGTGATTATGAGCTCTCAGGAAATATATTTCCCTTTTCTACTTAGCACCAAGATTTAAGACAGGTCTTATTTTCAGATGCTTTGAAGTGGATGGAGTTTTATTCCATTAAGTGTATAAGACTTTGTGGACATAGAATGGTAATCTCTTTGTAGACTCCTCACCCTGAGTAGGCTCTAAGCCTTGTTTTCTGTCCCTGAAGTCACCCTCGGTTGTAAAAACCCAGTGGTTAAGTGTGCCTGGTTTGGTAAATGATTTCAAGATGAAAACTGGTTTTGGTGCTCTAGGCTCTGCCTTCTTTTGGTTTTAAGCCTGAAATTTTCACATTCTCATGCCAGATCATGGATGCTTTTCTATACTTCATTCATCATGTTATCGTTGTTTTCAGCAGGAGTGTTAGTCAACTTACATAGTCTTCCATATATTTTGGAAATGGAGGTCCAAATCCTTTCTTTTCAAAATCTGACTGAGGGACGGCTAGTAAATTTTATCATGAGTGCTAACCCCAGTTAGTTGCAAGCAATTAACTGTAGTCTTTGGTTGAGAAGTATTCTGAGGCTATATCTAGACGCAGAGGTTAAGAATGTTGTATTTGTTTGTGATGTTCCGAACCGGGCTAATGTGAGAATTGGGGATGGGAGTGGCATATATGCTACATATTGTCCATCCATGACCTATTTCCTGATTATTTTGAATGTTTCAAAGAACTACCATTGGACTGTTCCTATGGTGTTCTTGATTCTGTGTTCCAGAACTCAGTGAGTAACAGAGTCTTCCTGACACATTTTATATGGAGCTTACCAGGTTTTAGCATTTGAGTAGACTTATTAATTAAAGGGAAAAGTGAAAGAGTCTATTAGAGAATTTCTGATGATTATCAGATTAAAGGTAAAACACCATAGTAATTAATCTGGGTGGTGTGATCTCCTATATTTCCAGTTCCAGTTGTCTCATATTTTCTTCTCTGTTCTTAAGCTCTGCTATAAAAAGTAAATAAGAATTTTGGAGCTATTCATAGCCTTTTGGAAGTAACATCTATAAAAATATTCTTTTATGGTTGTATTTTTGAGAGATGATACTAACTTTGAGTGGGAGACAGGTAAAGAAAAGGCTTATAGGAAGATATTGATGATGGTGGTGGACAATTAGAAAAAGAAAAGTTTGAGTGCCATTGAATTATTGTTGTCAATTTGATTACTCCTTACAGTAGAAACCAACCAGTACTAGACCAGGATATGTCCACCTTATCCTGGACAAAAATTTTTTTATCACATTTCAAAATCAAATGGCTAGGCATGTGCAGATTCAGTACAAATAGAGCTCCTGTCCCTGATTAGGCATTTTTTCTTTCTTCTTTTTTTTTTTAAAGTCAGCCATGTTACTTCTCATAATCTAATGACATTTATAAGTACTGAATGTGGGTTTTAGAATCTATGCTGATTATATGACAAAGAAAAGATAGGAGTTTGCCTTAAGTCAATATAAGCAAAAAAAAAAAAAAAAAAAAAAAAAGAAGGAGTAAGACTTCACTGAGGTAGGACAGAAATGAAAATGTTTATAATTGGTATCAGTAGACACTTTTGTTGGTTGAGACTATTTAATACTGATACTGAAATTTATTGGTAAATTGAGACCAGGCAACTGAAGAAATACTCAAAATTAAAGGAGAAAATATGAGCTAGAGAAAATGTGTGAAAGAGAGAGAGGTGACCAGACCTTCCCATGGCTATAAACTACTCAAAAACTAAGCCCTGAATTTTACCTCCTCCTGCCTCCTAAAATACCACCTTCTGTTATCTTCCTTCCTGAATCTTCTACTCTGTCTTCTCTCCCTCTCAGCATAGAAATGAGCTTAGGCCTCTTCCATCTTAAAAATACACAAGCAAACAAACAAGCAAAACTATGTCACTTGACCTTAAATTCTCTTCGATTTCCTGCTCAATCTTTCCTTTTGTAAAATTTCTTTTTCAAAAAGAAATCTGGTCTCATGGTCTTCTCTTTTGCACCTCTATGCACAGTAACCAGCTTCTCACCTCCGCTACCACGCTAAAATCCTCTTCTACCAAGGTCACCGAATGGAGTTCTTAAACCCAGTGGGCACCCCTCTCTGTCTTTACCCTGCTGTACTCAGACACCCCTCTCCTAAGACCTAGTATCAACACCACTGCCTGCATTAAACGTTTCCAATGTTGTTCCACTTAAGGAACTTCTTATGTTTCTAGTTTTTTCAGCCTTCATTTCTTGTCACCTCAAACAGAAAAGAAACTTGTAGTGTGGTTTTCTCATAATAAGTGTTGAGAGGCTGTTGAATCAGGTGGCAATTTAAAATGTAGAGTGAGGATTTTTTTTTATGTTTACATAAGATTTTTAAAGATAAATTGAACCACAAAGCTTATAATAAAAGCCAACACGCCTTTATCCCATCTCTACCAATACACCTGCTTTCAAAGGTGACCACTTAGAACTCTTAATAATTGTTGTTTTGCATTTAATTTCATATTTTCTTTTTTTGTTGCATCATTTAAAAAAATTTTTATTTTTAAATTTATTGAAACATAATTGATTGTACATATATGTAGGGTACAGTGTTGAATACCAATACCTGTGTGCAACATGTGATGTTCAAATCAGGGTAATTAACATATTCAACATTACACAATGTAATCATTTTTTGTGGACCTTTACTGATTTCTCATTAACTCCCCCTCCACCTTTCCCACCTCTGGTGGCCTCAGTTCCATTCTCTCCCTTTGAAAGCACAACAAATTATTGTGGATGTTGTATCTTTCCTTTTTTAAAAATTTGTTTTTTCTTTTTCTTTTTTTTTAAGCTCCCACTTATGAGTGAGGACATGTGGAATTTCTATTTCTGTGCCTGGCTTATTTCACTCAACATAATTTTCTCTAAGTTCATCCACGTTGCTAATGGCAGAATTTCATTCTTTTTTATGGCAGAGTAGTATTCCATTGTATACACATACCACATTTTCCTTATTCAGTCATCTGTCCATGGGCATTTAGGTTGATTCCAACTCTTGGTTGTTGTAAATAGAGCTGTGATAAACACAGGAGTGCAGGTATCCCTTCAATATGATGACTTCCATTCCTTTGGGTACATACCTAGCAGTGGGATTGCTGGATTGTATGGCAGTTCTATCTGTAGTTGTTTGAGGAACCTCTGCACCATTTTCCATAGTGGCTGTGCTAATTTACAGTCCCATCAACAATGTAGGAGGGACTTTCTCCATATCCTTGCTAGCATTTGCTATATTCTCTGTCTTTTTGATAATGGCCAGTCTAACTGGGGTGAGATGATACCTCAATGTAGTTTTGATTTGCATTTCTCTGATTCATAGTGACATTGAGCATCTTTTCATGTGTCTGTTGGCCATTTGTATGTCTTTCTTTGAGAAATGCCTATTCAGCTCTTTTGCCCATTTTTCCATCCAGTTACTTGTTTTTTTTACTGTTAAATTGTTTGAGTTCCTTGCACTTTTTGGATATCAATCCCTTGTTGGATGCATAGTTTGTAAATATTTTCTCCCATTCTGTAGGTTGTCTTTTCACTCTGTTAATTGTTTCTTTTTTTGAGCAGAAGTTTTAGTTTGATATAGTCCTGTTTGTTTATATTTTATTTTGTTGCCTGTGCTTTTGGGGTCTTATTCATTAAGTCTTTGCTCAGTCTTACTTACTGAAGCATTTTACCTATGTTTCCTTTTAGGAGTTTTATAGTTTCAGGTCTTATATCTAAGTCTTTAATCCGTTTTGAATTGACTTTGGTATATGGTGAGAGGTATGAGTCTAGTTTCATTATTCTACATATGGATGTCAAGTTTTCCCAGCACCATTTATTGAAGAGGCCATCTGTTCGCCAGTGAATGTTCTTGTTGCCTTTGTCAAAGATCAGTTGGTTTCAAATGACATCTTTATATAACTATTTCCTGATTTTAAAAAATTTTAGGCATTATTTACTGAATTTATATTAAGACAGATGAGGATTTATGTTTCTTGCTTCCCTTCTCATTTATTGAGGTATCAAATCAATGCTCTTTGTTTATACTTTAGTGTCTATCTAAATATTCTTCAGTACAAGATCAAAAGATGCACTATAACTTCGTTTTCTTACTTGTATAAAGTTCGTTTTCCTCAAGTCAATAATTGTATCATCTGTTCACATTCTTGCTTTGCTTTGTACCTATCACTAATTTTTTTCCAACTTACGAATGGGAACGTACAACTGCTCTCAATACTTTTTTCCACTTGTCAAATAATCGGGTATTTTATCTATTTTAATTTTAAAATTAAAAAAATATATATATATCTCCATCCTAGAATCTTCTATCATCTTTCTCTAATTCTGACATGTTTTTCTTTAGGACCGCTACACTGCTTTCCTGGGACTTCCTATCACCCTCATCTAATGAAAACTTCGTCTCTCTCTTGGGTGTGATGCTGTTTTTGGCATACTACTATTTCCCAGTGTTCTCCTGGTTTTGATGGAAAATATCCTAAAGCAGCTTTCTGAGACAGTAAACAGCAGAGGTATATTTTTCAATACCTTCTATTTCTGGTGATATGTATATTCCATTCTTACACATAATCGATAATTTGACACAGCACAATATTTATGTTAGAAATTATTTTCTCATTGTCTTTGTGCTTCCTGTACTGTCAATGAAAAGTCCAGGGTCATTTTGGTTTTCAGTCCTTGATATGTGACTTGTCGTTCTCTCTGGAAGCTTTTGGTGAGTACCTTGCTTTGATTGCTTTTTAGTCATTGCGTTGAGTGCTGGGTGGGTGCTTTCACTCTGGAGCACGGTAGGAAAAGGGAGATAGTGGTGTCACAGATTTTGTGGTATACAGCTCTCAATCTCTTTCTTTTCATTCTTGACCTTCACTCTGCAGCTTTCTGAATCTGGAGATTTTCAGTCTCAATTTTTTTTACAGATTAAAGATCTGGTCTCCTGTACAGTGTTCATCTGACTACATGGGATGGAGAGAGGGCAACCAGCAATCTCACTGAATGTGCTTGAGACCTTGGAACAGTTCTCTTATTTTCAGTCTCATGCCTCACCCTTCTTTCACCTGTACCTCTAAACCTGAGCTTTCTTGGGTTCTGCAGGGCAAACCTGCTTGCCTCTCTTTTGTATCCCCTATACCTGAAGGATTCCTTTTTCTCTGCTCTGCTAAATTAGTCACAACTTTTTATGGACTGAATGTTTGTTTCCCCTAGAATTTATATGTGAAGCACTAACCCCCAGTGTGGCTGTATGTGAAGATGTGGTCCCTAAAGTAGTAATTATGGTTAAATGAGGTCATAAGGGTGGAGCCCTTATGGATAAAGATCCAATAGGATTAGGGTCCTTATAAGAAGGGACACCAGAGAGCACACACACTAAAGAAAGGCCATCTGTGCACAGAGTGAGAAGGTACCTGCTGTGGACTGAATGTCCACACTGTAACACTGTCAAGAAGTGGGAAAATCACACTGTGACAGTGTTGAAAGATGGAGCCTTTAAGAGGTGATTGGATTGTGATGATTATGCCCTCATGAATGCATTAATCCATTCGTGAAGTAATAGGTTAATGATTTTGTGAGTTGCTATGGGAGTGACACTTGTGGCTTTATAAGAAGAGAAAGTGAGAACATTAAAGAGCTTTTGCCATTTTTGCCATGTGATACCTGTATTGCCATGGGACTCTGTACAGAGCCCCCACCAAGAAAGCCCTTACCAGATGCAGCCCCTGGGCTGTGGGCTTCCCAGCCTCCCAAACTGTAAGAAATAAATTTTATTTTCTTACAAATTTGCCCAGTTTCAGATATTCTGTTATAAGCAACAGAAAACTGACTAATACAGCATCCATCTACAAGCCAGGAAGAAAGGCTTCACCAGAAACCAAATCAGCTGGAAACTTGATCTTGAACTTCTAGCAGATATTCCTCGCCTTATGATGGGGTTATGTGCAGATATCTGGACATAACCCCATCATAAGTTGAAGAGCTTACTGAATGTGTATTGCTTTTGCACCATTGTAAAATTAAAAAACAATTGTAAATCAAATCCTTGTAACTTGCAGACCATCTGTATATATTTATATACATATACACATATATTTATATATTTATATTTCATGTCCTTTTGGTTTAACTGGAAGATTTAACTGGAAGTTACACTTTACCTTCCTTTAGTATAATACCGATGTCAATTTTTCTTCAATGGATTATATTTGCATATATTCCTATATCCTCTTTTTCTTACATAAAAGTGGCATATTTAATGTTTTTCACTTTGTTTTTTTTAACCTAAAAATATGTCCTGAAGATTATTCCGTCTCAGTGTGCAGTGATTTTTCTTATTCCATTTTATGGATGCCTAGTAGTTCACTTGTATGGATGTCTGCTAAGGGTGGACATCTGAGTTGTTTATAATCTTTTGCTATTATGAAAAATATCTTCAAGGAATGACTTTTTGCATAAATAGATTTGGTTTTTGCTAGGTTACCTTAGGAATAGATTTTTAGAGGTGGAGTTACAGGGCCAGAAAGGTAATACCTGTATAATTTTTCTAGTTACTAACAAAATTCCCTCCACTGGGCTTTTACTATTTTACATTCTCATCAGCAAAGTAAGAAACTATTTCCACATAGCTTTTTAAGCAGAGTGTGTTGCCAAACTTTGGTATTTTTGCCAGTTTGGTAGGTGAGAAGGAGAATCTCATATTGTTTTATTTTAATTTCCCTGATTTGGTATAAGGTTGAGTATCTTTTGGTATTTTTAAGAAGGTATTTTTATGTCTTATTCAGTAAACTGTTTATTCTTGTGTTTCCTCACCTGTTAGGTTGTTTATTCTCTCCCCCAGGATCAGGATTTTAGGAGTCCTTTGTACACTAGAGATAGTGTGGTCCCTCGTGGTGTAAGTTTTTCTGGTGGTTTTTGTTTTTTACATTTGGTGTTTTTATTTTTGGCTCTTAAAATTTTAAGTAATAAAATGTATCTATCTTTAGGTTTTTTAGATTTAAGTCATAGTTAGAAAGAGTTTCCTCACTCCAAAATTAAAAATTTCTCCTTTATTGTTGGTACAGTTTCAAAATTTACATTTAGCACTCTGGTCTAAATGTATGCATGATGTGTATATGACATACACATCTACTTTCATATTTGCTTATTTTCAAAATGACTGTTCAGTTAATCCAACATCAAGTATTAAAAAAAATACATCTTTCCTGCACTGATTTATGTTGACATTTTTAGAAAACACTTCATTCCCATAATCATTTGTTCCTTTTCTCTATTTGTCTTTCCATCTATTTTTGCAACAATATTTACTATACTGTTTTAAATGTAGCAGGTTTTTAAAAATTTACTTTTAGAGGGAACCCTTGCTGGTGGGAATATAAATTATCACAGCCATTATGGAAAACAGTATGGAGGTTCCTCAAAAAAATTAAAAATAGTACTACCATATGATTCAGCAATCCCACTACTGAGTATATATCCCCCCCCCCAAAATGAAATCAGTATGATGAAGAGATATCTGCACTCCCATGTTCATTGTAGCATTATTCACAATAGACAAGATATGCAATCAACTTAAGTGTCCATTAACAGATGAATGGATGAAGAAAACATGGTATATATATATACACAATAGAATATTACTCAACCTTTAAAAATAAGGAAATCCTGCCATTTGTGGCAACCATGTATGAACCTGGAGGACAACGTGTTAAGCGAAATAAGCCAGGCACAGAAGGACAAATGTTGCATGATCTCTCACTCATAGGTGGAATCTAAAATCTGTCTTCAAAAAGTAGAGGATAGAATGGTAGTTACCAGAATGTGGGAGGGTAAGAGGGAGAGGATGATGGTGAGAGATTGGTCAATGGGTACAGAGCCATAGTTAGACAGGAAAAATAATTTTGGTGTTCAATTGTGTAGTAGGATGACTAGAATTAACAGTGTTGTGTTGTGTAATTCAAAATGGCTAGAAGAAAGGTATTGGAATGTTCTTATCACAAAGAAATTATAAATGTTTAAGATGATGGATATGCTAATTACCTTGATTTGATCATTACAAAATGTGTACTTGTATTGAAACATCATGTTGTGCCTTATAAATATATATAATTAAATTAAAAAATTACTTTTAGATTTTAATATCTGGTAGAACTGGTAGTACTATATTGCTCCTTTACTGTGTCAAAGAAATATCCATGATTCTTATTTCAATAAGTACTTTATCAAGGTTGACTGTGAAATTTTGTTAAATGACTTTCCACATTTGTGATCATATAATTGTTTTCTTTAATTCTATTGATGATACATTATTTTTCACATTTCCTAATACATGACAATCCTTGTATTCCTGGAGTGATTCTCACTTGGTCATAGGTATTGTTATTTTTAAAAATAATTTATCAGGAAATAACTTCAAACTTACTCTGTAATATTATAGGAATAGTGTGAAAAACAACTTTTTTATACCTTAATTAAGCTTCTCTGATTGTTAAGATTTTGCTAAATGTGTTGTATCATTCTCTTTCTTTCTATCTCTCTCTCTCTTTCTGGTCCTCTCTGTCTCTCTCTGTGTGCACATGCACACACACACACACACACACACACACACACACACACACACACACACACACACACACACACACACACACACAGTTATGTATACCCATGCATACTAACCACAATCACACATACATACACATTTTTTGGGGAACCATTTCAGAGTGTTATATCGCTTTACCTTTAAACACTTCAGGTGTATTTCCTATGAAAAAGGACATTCTCTTACATAACCTTATTGCTGTTATCAAATTCAGGAAAAATAACATTAATTATCAATTTTTTTCTTCAAACAATTGGCATAATTCACTAGTGAGGCAGTCTAGGCTTGTGTTTTTCCTTGTGAGAAGAGTTTTGATTACTAATTCCATCACTTTACTTGTTACTAACCTGTTCATATTTTCTATTTTTTTCATGAATTAGTTTCAGTAGTTTCTGTCTTTTTAGGAATTTATCCACTTCACCAAGATAATCTAATTTGTTGGCATACAATTGGTTATAAAAACCTTTATCATTCTTATTATTTCTGTAATGTAAGTAGTGAGGTCCCCTCTTTCATTCCTGCTTTCAGTAATTTTAATTTCCCCCCTTTTTTTTAACTTTGTAGTTAAAGGTTTGTCAATTTTGCTGATGTTTCAAAGAACCAATTTTTGGTTTTATTGGTTTTCTATTTTTTTCTGTTCTCTATTTCATTACTTTCCACTCTAATCTTTACATTTCCTTTTTTCTCCTTACATTAGGTTTAGTTTGCTTTTCTTTTTTTAGTGTCTTGAAGTGGGAGGGTAGGCTTTGATTTTAATCTTTCCTCAGTTTTAATATAGTGTCTACAGCTATCAGTTTTCCTCTAAGCGTTGCTTTAGACACATCCCTAAGTTTTGGTTTTCATTCATCTCAAAGTGTTGTCTAATTTCCCTTGAGTTTTCCTCCCTTATCCATTATTTTTAGTAGTGTGTTCAATTTCCACATATAAATATTTTTTCCCAGATTTTTTCTTTTTTTTGCTATATGTTCATTACATTGAGATTTGAGAAAATACTTTGTGTGATTTCAATCATTTTAAATAGTGAAGCTTGTTCTATGGCCTAGAATATGGTCTATTCTGGAAATGTTCTATTGTGCTTGAGAAGTGGTAAGTTCTGCTTTTATTGGGTGTTTTATAGATACCTGATAAGTATTTGGTTTGTAGGCCAAGTTTTCTATTTTCTTGTTCTCTTCTGCCTAGTTGTTCTAACCATTATTGAAAATGAGGTATTAAAGTCTTCAACTTTTATTATTGAATCATCTATTTCTCCTTTCCATTCTACAGTTTTTGCTTCATGCATTTTGAAGTGAAGCTTTATTGTTAGTTACATATGTATTTATAATTGTTATATCTTCCTGATGGATTAATCTTTTCATTATTACAATATGCCTTTATTTATAATAACATTTTTTATTTTAAAGTTTGTTATTTTTGATTATTAGTATAACCACTCTAGCTTTCTGATGGTTTCTGTTTGCATGATTTTTTTTTCAGTTGATATTTATAAGGGAGATTGATCTACCAATTTTCTTTTATTGGATAATTCTCATCACCCTTTGAATTAATGTTGTACTTGCTTCATACAGAAAAAAGAGAAAGCTTTCCTTATTTTTTGATGTTTTCAAAAATATATTAGACATATAAAAATTTTGAAAGAATAATGAGAATCAGATTATGGACTTAGACATTAGATGATTCCAGAGAAATATGGTTAATTTTGTGGTGTTACATTTACACAAAGAAAGTTTTCATTTTCAGTGATGCATATTGCAATGTTTAGGAAAAAAAAATGGCATAATATCTAGGTTTGCCTTTAAATACCCTGGTAAGGAAAAACATACCTCAAATCTTGATAACTTTTAAATAAACTGGGTGATGGTTACATGGGATTCTGTTGTATTATACTTTCTGTTTTTTCTTTTTCTATTTTAACATTTTTTATAATATAAAATAGAGAGACATTGATTCCAATCCAGATTTACTTTATTTAAATTTTCAAGTATAAAGCCCAGAAATTTATATTTTTTAATACTATCACACAATTAAAAATATGTTAAACCCATAAAATAGAGAGAGGAGAGGGAGACATTATCAGTCAAGAGAGCTTACTAAAAATTATTGAGACAAAAAGCATATGGAGGTGTGAGAATTGATAAGGTAGAGTAGGGGAAGATAGAGCTTGTTTTTTTCAGGAGGGGATGCAGAAAAGAGGGGAGATGATGTACATTACGAGTTCAGATGCATCAACATGGTGGTGAGCAGGAGTGATCTTTGGGTGGGGGGAGTGGGGGAAGGGGAAGGAAGGAAACTGAATGAAATCTGTATTTGAAAGAGTTGACCTCCCTACCTCCCACTAGAGCAAGCAGATCCCAGGCATCCAGATGTATACCCCCGGGTAGGATATTGGCGCTTTTTTCTCTGGAAAAATTCAATGGCCTCAGTGAAAAGATGTTGGTGCCGAGTGTGTGCTCTGTGTTCAGCACTGCACCATTCACTTCCAGAAATGAAACGCAAAAGTTGTTTCAAGAGGAGCTTATCTTTTAGGAGAGCTCATATGGACTTTCCTGAAACCATAAAGAGTACTAAATATATTCCAGGTATGTCCAACGTGCAAAGAGGTGTTTAATTTGCTCCCACTGTGCTATCTATCCACACAAACGTCACCTTCTCAGGGAAGGTTACCTAGAATTCCCCAGTACCCCAACACTTGAAGAACAAGTCTCTGAAGTGAGGTTGCTCAGGTCCCAGTCCTATCTTCACTACTTACTAGGCTGTATTTCCCAGATTTTCATATGGTTAAGTTTGGCCAGTGGAATGTGAGTCGAAGTAGTGTGTGCGACCTCAGCACTCCCATGCGTGGTCTTTCCCCTATTCAGCTGGCAGGAATGGAGTCAGTCCCCAGGGTGAACTTGGTGGCTTCATGACAGTAGGCACTCAAGTCTGTTGGTCAGAGCTTGGAAGAATATTGTCTTTCAATAGTAATACCAAGTTTAGACTTTAGATGAGTGAGAAATAAACTTTTGTTACATTAAGCCACTGGGATTTGGAGGTTATTCTCTCACAGAAGCCAGCTTCACCCCAGCTAATACTCCCTTATTTTCTGCTGTCTTCTTCATCTTAGTAAAGAAAAACACAAGGCCAGTTGCATCAAGAGAAGTGCAGGAATAACGATGGCTTTTCTTTTACTCTTTGTTTCCTCGTAGAGAAGCAACTGGCTGTTGCACGCACTGCGGGGAAAGCAGGGGAATGTTTCAAAAGGCCTGAGAATGTTCATTTCCAACAAGCAGTGGATAATAACGACAAGAACACTAATACCATTAATGGCAATAATAATAAACATTAATCTCTCTTCAGCAGGCCCTGAATGTTGTTCAGTGGTCCAAGAACCATTACGACTTGGGTGTGACTAGGCCCCGCTGTGGGGCCTTTTCGATGGCAAAGAGCGGGGAACACAAACCTCTGGGCCTGGTCCATAATAGAACAGAACCTCCTCCTCTCCATTGCTTTTCAGAAGAAACCAGTGGAGAGATCTGTCAGGGCAAAAGCTTTCTACAGAGCCTCCTAGAACGAGAACGCCTGGTGCCGGACGCTTTTGCTGGAGAGCACCAGGCAGGCAGAATGAAGTCAGTAATTTCTCCTGCCTGCAGCCTGGAATTAGGCCACATGGTAGAGCTTTTCAGGCAGATGAAAAAAAAATACCACGGAACTTTAGAAAAAGGGGAACGCCTTATCAAATTATTTGAAATCTCTGGCGTTGCATCTCTTTTAAGGCTCCAAATTGGCTTACCTGTTAACTTAGATTGTTCAAATGTCTCTAAATATTATTATATTGAAGACATAGTGCCATCCCCAAACTGCACATGAATTACAGAGCATCAGGGAAAGAGAGAGAAACTCACCATTTCCCGGCTTAAAAACCTTTACCACAATTAGTAGTTAGTAGCTTTCAGAAACATTTGCTGGATAAGTAACCACGGTCAAATCACATAATTTTGTCCCCCCCCTCCTCCTCTCTTTTCTTTTATTCTAGGGTTTTGAGTGCTGGTCTAAGAGCTATAATTTCATCTTTAGGCATATTTCTTCAGGCATTCTTAATGAGGCATTTGATTTGTCCAGTCCTGCCTTCCTGAATTCAGCCTTTTAGGGATTTGGGGTTGGGAGAGTGTGGGAAAAGGGAATGTGGAATACCACCATGCTGCTGAGAAAATACAATCTAAGGATTCAAAGAGATTGTGAATTATCTTTTTTCCCCTTTAGGCAGGGCTATATCTAAAAGTATTCTAGACAGATAATTTTCCATTCTCAAATATTTATTACATGCCTATTGTGTGCCATGCATATTCTTGGTATGAGAGATACAAAAATGAATTTATCTTATTTTTTAAAAGCTTTCAAATATGTGGATGTTTTAGTAGTTATGAACTTCTTTTCCTGAACTCAGCCTAAGAATAACTCAATATTCTACCTTTATTATGTAGCAACTCTGAGCATGCAAGTAAGAAAGAAGGAAAGGTAGTCTATAAAAAACTGGTGTTTTGCCTGTGTTGTTTACTAAGTTCTGGGTGCCTTAAATATGTCCTGAACAAGTATTTGCCCTGTAAGCAAAAGAGTTATGAGAAAGAAAGAACTTCACATAATTCTCTGATAATTGAAATAAAACTTATGCTGAAATATAATATTTCCAGAAAAATTAAATACTTCCATACTGGGAGTATGAAGTGTTGTTTTTATTACCTGATTTTGCGTGTGAGGAGTCACCAATGGGTTACTTTGCTAAAGTCTTTTTCTAAGTGGAACTGGGAACTCATTGTTGATGGATTTTGGACATGGCCGGTGACACTGTGCACACAATTAGCACCAGCACGAAATAGCTGCCGGCCTCCTCTTCCACTCCAACACCAACCCCCTCCCATCCTCCCTTTATGAGAAGCCTCCTGACTTAGAAACAACTTTCCAGCTTCTTCATCGGCACAGTTCTCCACCCAGTTACATCAACCTAATGGTCCCTACCCCTGTGCATTTTGCACCCAAAAGCTAATATAAACTCTTGCAAACCCATTGTTGCTGCTGTCCCCCATTTTCAGGGCAGCCCCGGGCTGTCCTCCACTTTGAGCACAGCCCAGCAGATTTCTTTCTTTAATAAAGCTTGAACAGTACCCGGCTTCTGAGCTCACTTTCTTTCAATTGTATGGGCGAAACAAGGCTGTAAGTGGTGGGTAGGTCTCCACTCCATTCCAATAATATCAACTTTTCAATGAATTAAGTACAATATTTGTTCAAAGTGGATGAATTTTCATAGTGAAATTAAGTCAAAAACATGTTCTTTTACTTACTGATACTTGAAGAAAGCATGTTTAATTAGGAAGTGCATAAGGATACAGATGTAGATAGATTTGGCAGAAATTTGGAGATGGATTTTTCAGCCGTGTCACTGGCTTGAATATTAGATTATTTGTTTCACAGTTCTGTTTCTGAGGGGTGGGTGGGCAATGGATTAATACTTAAAAATGTGTCTTGTTTTCCTTTTCTTTATTCTGTTATACTGGTAGAAACACCCTTTTTTATTCATCAAGTAATTCACCAACTACTTTCGTTGAGTTCACCAATGAAATTAAGGGCAGGAAGAGTAATAAAACAAAGAGAAGACCTTTCTGAGAAAAACAGAAAATGATTAGAATTAAGTGACCAAGATGCAAAAAAAGAGACAGTGGTGGAAGAAAGAATAGTGAGATCCCGGGAGCCCAGTTTTTGTACTTAAGAGAGCAAAAAATGATGGTAGAGAAAAGAACCTACTAGAAGTGGTGGCCAGGAACAGTCCAGGCAAGCTCTGTAGGAGAGTGTGGTCAGCAGAGTAGGAAACTGCAATAAATGGGAGAAGATAACATGTCTGAGAAATGAATGGCATTTTCCTGATATGGCTATAGGTTCGTTGGGAAAGAAGGAGAGATATTTTTGTGTTTTTCTTTGAGGATTGACAGAGCTAATTGTCCTGAATGCTGGATTCCCTCACCCCAGGGGAAAGTTAAGAAGCCTTTAGTATGTTAAGCCAGTGGATGAAAACTACATTGCCTCATCGCTGGAGGATGGAAATGTTGAAAGAGCAAAGGGGAGGTCTAACTTTGGGAAGAATTAAATTTCTTGAAACTGGGAGGTTGGGGGTTTGGGACAGGTCTTTTGCAATGTGCCCAGGATATTGTGCCAAGGTCTGAGACCTCTGAAGAGGTGGCTGTGTGGATCTGGGAGCCGGGATATGAGTTCTAGAGGCACATTTGGCATAAAGGAGTGGATGCTGCAAAGATTCAGCCTTCTTGCTTTCAAGGGGTCTATGTAGATTCAGGCAATGAGCATCTCAGATGTGACCCCAATGAACTGAAAGCTAGAGGTTCCCTGCCATGTCCCTGGGTTGTCATAGCAGTAAATTTCTTGTAAAATTTCAGTTGAGGGGGAAAACCACTCTCCAAAATGACTGAGGTGTGATTTCTTGAAACCCCTGATGTGTGGGGAATGTGCTACATTTAATGTAAATTAGAAGAACAAAAAATCTATTCTGCTGTTGGCATGTTCTGACATGCTTGTTTTTATAATTTTACTATATGTGCCGTGGTCCACAAAAATACATAAAATTGTTTTGAGTATTTTAGAATTTTATATAAATGGCATCATACGGTTGAGAGGAATGGGGTGAGGGAGTAGAGCTTTGTGTGTACTGTGTGATTTATTTAAAAAAAGATCTGAAGTGAATATAGTAAAATGTTAACATTTGTTAAATCTGGGTGGTGGATGTACAGGTGTCTTGTGAGTTTTTATTCTTGTACTTTTCTGTGTGTTTGAACATTTGGTTATTTTTAAAAAATAAAGAAAAAAAAAAAACCGAAAAAACAAAGACAAAAGCCAGCAAGACATTTCTGGACTCCAAGAGTCATGGAATATTTAATACTGGTTTTACTTGAAATATTTGCAAATTGATTTGTTGTGACTCTTGAGGTTCTTTAACAACTTGAGTTGATGCTTTGCCTTTTTGATGACGTACTGACATTGCGAACTGGACACGTCCCACATAGAACTCTGAACGTTTAACACCATATCTGGTTTCCACTTCTCCGTTTTAGTAAAAATTACAACTACCTGCTCAATTACTCAATCCAGAAACCTAGCAATTATTCATAATTCCTCTTTTCCCCAATTTACCAAATTTAAATCATCGGTTCTGTCTCCAAATATGGATCTGATCCAGACTTTTATCCCCACCTCCCCACCTCTGCTGTCACCCCCTTATTGTGGGCCGTCTTCTCTCCCCTGGAATATCACAACGGCCTCCCAATTGACCACTCTGGTCAAACTCCTCCCGTACCAATTCCTTCTCCAGACATTAGCAAAAGCATTTTTGTTAAAAAATGAAAATTAGATGATTTTATTTTCCTGTTAAAAGCTTACAATGACTTTCCATTGTGTTTGGAATAAAACACAAACCTCTAACCACAGCCTACAAGGCCTTGCATGATCTGACTCCTGTCCACATCTCCAACCTCACGGCGTATCTCCTTCCTTATCCCTCATTTATCCCCAGCTATTAGTTGCAGGAACATGCCAAGCTCCTCCCCACCCTAGGGACCTTTGCATTTGTTCTTTCTTCAACCTGTAACCCATCTTTGCAAAGCCAGATCCTTCGCTTCTTTAGATTGCAGCTTACGTTCCTTGATGACCACTATATTTCAAGTAGATCCCTTTCTTGTACTCTTTGTTAACCCCTATTTTTGTTTCTTTCATAGAACTTACTGCAACTTTCAATTATTTTACAGTATGGATTGATGGATTGCTACTTGTCATTAGTTTTGGCTGCCCAGGATCTAAATTCCCATACATTTGGGAAATCTCCTACATAATGAATCTAAGTGTATCCTCAGTATGGAAGTTAAAAATGGCAAACATTCACTTTCTCACAGTTCCCTGCATCTTGGACACATGAGCTAGACTGAGCCGCTCAGGTCACTTGCCCCCAACCTTGACTTAAAAGCTAGTGAAGTGGGGCTGACCCCGTGGCTCACTCGGGAGAGTGCGGTGCTGGGAGCGCAGAGGCGCTGGGAGTGCCAATGCCGCGGGTTCGGATCCTATATAGGGATGGCCGATGCGCTCACTGGCTGAGCGCGGTGCAGATGATGCCAAGCCAAGGGTTTACGATCCCCTTACCAGTCACACACACAAAAATAAATAAATTAATTTAAAAAAAAAAAAGCTAGCGAAGTGAAGAATTGACTTTGGTGAGAGTGGCAGCAGCAGCATATAAATCTATTTTAAAGAAATTGCAGGGACTGGCTCACTGTCCAGGTCTGGCAGGTGGGCAGTCCAAGCTTGGCTGTGTCTGTCCAACAGTGGAAGCTGAGATGCTGTCGCTGGACCTGGGGCCTGATTTGGGGCCCTGTTCCTCACAGTGTAGCCTCCAAGCCTGTTTCTGCAGCACTCTTTGTGATTCTATGAGTTACCCAAACAAATGCCTTTTTAACAATACCTTTTCTGCTTAAATTAACTTTAGTTGGCTTCTGTTTTCTTGTCAAGATTGAGACTAGGGTGAGGCACGTGAGGAATGTAGAGCACAAAATGTAAGAAGACGCTCACTCTCAGGTTATGAAAGGCCAATCCTGCACTGGCACGTCCCCAAGAAGAAATGCCTCTTTAAATTGTGTGACCTAGGTGCCTCCCTTGCTTTACTCTAGATTCAGACCTGTGCTTGCAGTGATAAGGAGATATTAAATTCAAGTTTTCCTGAGACCTGGAGTTTCTGCAGGTAAGTGATGAGTGACCCATCTCATAAAGCTAGGTAGTGGAATATTTCTGCAGGACTAGCTAAGACTGAGAAGCTTATTCTACCAGAATTAACACATCACTCTCTCTAGTCTGTGTAAGAGAAGGCAGAGAATAAAGTGGAATTTGGAACAGTTAATAGGGAGAATCTCTTTTCAAGGCATTGTCAGTGTGCTGTAAGTTTCTCCTTCCCCCAATCGAAGGTTTCTCCTTCACCCTCACCACATTCAGAGGGTATTTCTATGAGATTCTAACTTTCATAATTAGGTAAAACTTTGTTTTTGTCCTCAGCCCCCCAATGAAGTCTCCTCTTTACCACTGTGCCTAGGAGAGTCAGGCTTCCTGCTCATCCCAAAGAGAGTGGAGCTTCAAGAGAATGATTTGCAGTGCTTTATATCTGCTGTAAAGACTGAAGGACACAGGGATCAGTATTTTGACTTCAGTTGAAAGTGAGAGGCTGTGGTTGGCTTGTTGTCCTTAGATAGCCGAGGAGACCAGGCACCATTGGATATGGTCAGAATTCCTGAGTTTGGCAGGACAATTGATGAGTCTCCTTTCCAAGAGTTAGACTTTATAAACGGGAGCTCACCTGGGTACTCTGCTCAAGAGAACAATGTAGAGGAACTAAGTGGTCCAAACCAAGATATGAACTGCCAGAAATCAGAGCCTGGGGCTGGGGGGGGGTCATATATGACCAGCTGGAGGGGCTTTGACTTTATCGAGGGAAATGCAGGTATGATATCACCAACAATGGGAGGTCTCAAAAAACCCACAATGGTGCTTTAATAGTGAAAGAATCCACACTTGGCATCTATCACATCCAGAGGGTATTTCTATGAGATTCTAACTGCTGTGGTGGGGCAAAACTTTTTGTTCCCAAGCCCCAGTAAAGTCTCCTCTCTCATCACTCTGCCTGGCCCTGAGGGACTTGAAAATAAGAGAGTTCACACCACCCACACTACCATTTTGGTCCAAGAAACCATCATCTCGCACTTAGATTTCTGCAGTACTTTCCTGATGGGTCTCCCTTCTCCTGGCTTTGCCCCTTTCCCATCCATTCTAATCATAGCAGGCAAGTGATCTTGACAAAACCTGTGTCGGATCTTGGCGCCCCCTTTGCTCTCCAGCCTCATGTCTTTCTACTCTCCTTCCCAACCTAGCCCCCATCACTCTTCTCTAACCAAACTGTCCTCCATGCTGTTTTTCAATAAGCAAGGCCATGTCCTGCTCTAGAGCTTTTGCATTTATTAATCTTTGGCCTGGAAACTCTTTCTCCATTTATCCACTTTACCTCCATTTCTACTTCAGTGTCACTTTCTGGACACTACTACCTAAATAGCACTTCCTTGGCACTTCTTATCTTCTTTTCCTACTATATTCTGTGTTCTAGAATTTATCCCTATTGTCTTACATATTTAATTAATTTATCTAGTAAAATATAAGCTTGAATACGATAGAAAACTATTTTCTTCTTTGCCATATCCACAGCATCTACATCAGTGTCTGAGAGAGTAGCTGCTTAATAACTGCTTGTTCAAGGAATGGGTCAGTAACAGGTGGGAGTGGAAGTATATCCAGAAAGATAAAAAGCTGATCATGCCTCCATCTCTAATGTACACATGCCCCCTGAAGTCCTCCAAACCCAGCACAGCACACAACTGGGGATGTGCTAAGATTTTAAACTAAATAGAGCTTGGAGTTCTGATGTTACACTAGAGTGAACTATTTGCCACCACAAGAGAGAGACTATTTATTACATGATAATGACCAGAGAAGTTATGGGAAAACCCAAGATGTCATGTTGTGGAAACAGAAGTAGAGAAAGTAGGAAGTTTTTCATAAGTGCATTGCACCAGATAGTTCGGTTCTCTGCTGTTCGGTTCTCTGCTATCCGGGCACAGAAAACAATTGCACTTCTGCTGCCTCTTTGGCATTAGGCACAACCATATGACTTCCTTTGTCAATGAAATGTTCCCAACCCCCAGTAAAGTCTCCTTTACCCATGACTTCCTTTGCCAATGAAATGTGGGTGGAAGTGACAAGTATTTTCAGACAGAAGCTTTAAGAGGTAGTGCACAGTTTGCCACATTCTCTTTTTATTGCTATAATAATAATGAAAATGTGTTGACATAATGCCTCAGTTAGATTGGATCTTTGAGTGATCCAAAGTCTTTGAGTTTTTCAAGGAGGAAAACCCTGCTGCCAACTTATAATGGACATGCAGTAGGAGTGAGAACTTCTGTTCTGAGAAGTCACTAAGAGTTTTGAGTTGTTTGAATGCGCTGAATATTTAGTGGGCTGTGTGGTCATTAATGCTGTTCATCAAATATTTCTAGATTCCTGACTTCCAGACATGTGGTAGATTTGAACATCTTGCCACTTGCCTTCCATGGTTATGTTGGGCAATGTATTAGTCTGTTTCCATTGCTTATAACAAAATAGTTGGAACTGGGTGATTTATAAGAAAATGAAATTTACTGCTTTCAGTTTGGGAGGGTGGGAAGTCCAAAGTCCAGGGAACACATCTGGTGTGGATCTTGCTTGTGATGACAGTGACCAAGGGACCTCACATGGCAGAAAAATGGTGGAGCAGAGAGAGAGAGATAGTTCCTCATACACTCTCCTTTTAAAGCCCCCAGAACCACTCCCCTGACCACCATTATTAATCCATTCACTACGGCTTGGTCCTACAATCTAATCACCTCTTTGAGGCCCCACCTTTCAATTACCATAAGGATTTCCCACCCTATTAACCATCACAGTGAGGATCAAAGTACTAATACATAAAACTTGGGGGACACAATCCATATCAGGCAATATGACTAATTCTACTCAATGATTTGTGAGCAGAAATGATATGAATACCTTGTGGACTAGAGCATTCAAATGCAGAATAAACTTCCAGTGATCTTATTTCCTTATTTGCAAAGGGTAAGCTTGCCAAATGAGAAGACTAATTCTAGTTTGCTTTTCCTTCTTTTCTCCTTCCCTACCTCCCTTCTCCCTGCCTTATTGCAGCTGGCCACTCAAAATTCATTCCATCACAAATTATTAGTTTTAACCAGTTAGGGTAATCCGTTCTCCTTGCCAATGGTTGGTTTATAAATAGCATGTGATCCAATCCTGCCAATGAAACATGAGTAAAGTCTTATGAGGAGCTTCTGTGAGAGAGTTTTTTCCTCTGAAAATAAAACACAAGAACAGTTTCCTTCTTTCTCTTAATATTGTCACACCTAGTGTGATACCTAGAATTACTGTGTCCAATTTTCCTACTGGCCCAAGGATGAAGAAAACACAGATAAGGACTGAGCCAAGAGAATTGCTTTTTAGCAATTTTTAACGGTTATGGAGCTTATTCTACCTCTGGGACTTCTAATAGGAGAGTTAATAAATCCCTGTATTGTTTATATCAGTTTAAGTTAGGACTTGCTGCTGGTTGCAGCCTAAAACATCCCATCTGATACATCTTTATTCCTTTATTTCTTCCTCACTTTGTTCTAAAAAACAGATTTGCATCCAAATAAAAAATTAGTCAGGAAATAAAGCTATATAATCAGTAGACCTATCCAAGAAAGTATCTTGTTAAGGGTTTGAAGAGAAGGTCATGAATTTGGGAGAATTAAGTAAGGAAAATGGAGCCAGAAGTAGCCATAGGTCTGCAAATCAAAGGTTCCTGGTAAGAAACAGAGAATAGAGAAAATGTATTAAGTAGAGCAGAGATAGATGAAGAGAGTGGTTCGGGATTAAATATGTGAATGCTGTCACAATGTTTCTGAACCTAAAGTCCCAGATGTCCTCAGCCAGTAGAGCTTTCAGACTTTAAAGAAAATGACAAGGCCCTTAATCATCCTCCATCTTGAGCATATTTTTGTAAGTTATCTGATATAAAGATAATTTCAGCATTTAATGTAACAAAACTCTTCTTTCAAGGATTTTGTGTCATGTTATAGAAGAAAGTATACTGAATAAACTTATATTCAGAATATTGTGGTATCTTTAGTCCCAGTAGTTATAAAAGTTTTAAAAATAAGTTAATATACTAACCATGTATTGAGTATCTATGATATTCAATGCATTGAGGTTGTTGTTGTGAATAGAAGATTTATATCTACCTTGGGTCTCTAAGGAGCAAGCAGTCAAGTCAGGGAGATGGTCCATACATCATTAACTCTAAATACCCATCAGAATGGAATTTTGAAAAGTGTGAAAAAAGAGCTCTTACAGTATGCTTTATGAACCCTGTGGAATGATTATTTCATTCCAACCAGGTGAATCAAGAAATGATTGAAAGAAAAAGGGACACAGCTATGTTGGGTCTTGCAAAATGGGTAGGCTTTCAAAAGATGGAAAAATATTGACTACTGTAAGACCATACGTAGATTAAGAAACTTTCTAGGAAAACAAGAGATCCAGTTAAGCTGAATAGAATTATACATGAGGATGTCTTCTGGGAGGTTGTCTGGACAGGTGTACTGACACCTGACAGTACCTGAACATCATGCAAGGAGGGTAGCCCTATCCTACAGGCTAGACAGAGAACCTGTTTTCAATCAGGGTAATAGGATCAGGTCTGTCTGTGTATGTTAAGCTGGGCAACAGTGTAGGGGATATATATTCAGGGATAGGAGGAAATGGAGATATGATGCAGGAAGACTTCTAAAGGAATGACTGTGGTGGTACAGATAAAAGATAAAAGTATCCTAAAAAGAACAGTGTCAGCAGAGTGGAAAAGAAGGAAAATGTTCAGATGACACAGATAGAATCGACAGGTTTTGGGGGAATTGTGACTGAGTTATGGCCAATGGAATGTGGGTAGAAATAAGACAAACCATTGATAGGCCTGGACCTTAAAACATTTCAGGTTACCCCCAGCCCTCTTTTCCCTTCTGAAATGACTTTGAAAGGTGTGCCAGTTTGGTAGCCGCACAATGGAAGAAGCTCCACTTTTGTCACAAGATGCTCAGCAGAACCACCTGATCTCCATTGGACTGTGACATGATGTTTTGGTTCTATTTGTTACTGAAGCATAGACTAGTCCACACTAACTTACACTTGCTTTTGGAGAAGTCCATGAATTTGGTTTGGGATGTAATGAGTTGGTGTGGCCACAGTGTGAGGCATTAGCAGTAACCTATCAGGCAGTTGGAAAGGTAAGTTTGGAGTTCAAGAGGACTTTAAGACTAGAGTTGTCACTTTCCTATTTATCCACATGAAAATTCCATATATAAAATCATCAGTATCCACAATTCCAAGGGACTAAGAATCTTTATTTTTTTTTCACATTGGACAAAAAAAGCTGCAGCTAAAATTAGCTCCAAAATTGAAATTCTTTTTAAAAATATTCTAAAAAACTTTGCTTTACCTTTCTTCTCCCCCTCAGCTTTATTGAGGTATACCTGACAATAAAAAATGTATATATTTATGGTATACAATGTGATGTTTTGATAAAAGTATACCTTGTGAAATAATTGCCACCATCAAGCTAATTACCATGTCCATTAGTTCATCACTTATCTAAATAAACTTCCCTACCACTGCACTCAAGACCAAAACTTTAGGAAGAAAATCTACTCCATCCTTGCAACTCTGGGGCTATAGGACACAAGAAGAGGAGAAATCTACTTGTGTGATGTGGAGGTCACTGAGGAGGGCTAAAAGCTTCTAAAACCCCTCCATCAGAAGAGATTAAATTGGCATCTGAACAGAGCTTTATATTATCGGGCAAATCTTCTCCTTTAGGGATAAAAGCTTGTTCAATCAGATATGTGTTCACTCTTCTGACTAAGAGAAAAGAGTTTCTGAAAAGGAGATTAAAAGGAGAAGCATGGATTCCTGGAGGCATTTGTTTGGGTATCACACAAGTCTTACCTCTCTGCTCTTCTTCCCCTAATAGGAACAACCTTATTCACTTAGATCATAGGATCAAGGGCTGTCTTAATTCATTTCGGCTGCTGTAGCAAAATACCATAAACTGGGTGGCTTATAAACAACGGGAATTTGTTTCTCATAGTTTAGAGGATGGGAAAGCCAAAATCAAGTTGCCAGTAGATTCCGTGTCTGCTGAAGACCCACTTTCTAGTTCACAGATGATACCTTCTTACTGTGTCCTAAAAGGCTGGAAGGGGCAAGGCAGCTCTCTGGGACCTCTTTTGTAAGGGCAAGAATCCCTTATAAAAGGAATCCCTTATAAAAGCTCCACCCTCATGACCTCATCACTTCCCAAAGGCCTCACCTCCAAATACCATTACATTGAGGATTAGGTTTTGGCATACAAATTTTGGGGGGACACAAACATTTGGTCTATGGTAAGGGCTTTCTTATGGCTCATAATAATGACAATAGCAAACACTTATCAAAAATGGACTATATCCCAAGCCTCTGGCCTTACATTTAGTTTCTTATTTATTTCTTACAATAGCCCTCTGAGTTAAATTGTAGTAATAGTCCTATTTTGCAGCTTAAGATAGAGGTTTGGTGATTTGCCAAAGGTCACTAAACGTAGAATGCTCCGGAACTCAAACCCAGGTAATCTGAGTTCAGATTCAAGCTCTTAATTACTATATTCTATTGATTTGAGAGCTTGTCTCTGATTTGATGGCATGCTATTTTCTCTCTTTTTTCTCTCTATTATACATAAAACAATGGTATACCTTATAATTCATTGCATCTTAGATTCCATAAATATAATATGATGCTAATCGGCCTCTACTGACTGCTCAGGCATGTGTAATTAGGTGGAGAGTGGGGACTGACTTAGTAAGAAGCTATATTTAGGGAAGAGGCTTTCCAACTTTCTCGCAAAGCAGAATGCATTATGCAAACAAAATCTGACATAGAACTTCAATATGTAAAGCAGAGAAAAATGGTATTTTATTAGTATAAATGCACTTCATGTTAAAATATACACATAGAACTAGTAGTATCAGTGATGCTACTAGTTAGCACATTGGAGATTTCTAGCAGGTAGAATTGCCACTTGAGCATGCTGGTATTTTTTAAAATTAATTTTTAGAAAATGTTTGAGGGCATAGTTAAGCCATTATGCTCAAAACAAATATGGAGGAAATCAGGACACACCTTTGCGAATCCATAGGTTGAAAACCATTCTTCAAGGCTTATAAATACCACATGACAATTATATTCACATGGCCAAAAGATCACTCCAGTTTCTTTTATGTACTGGCTATCACTGTGTTGAAAGTTATTTGGAAAGACTTACTATTCGTGGAATAGCCTTGAGGAATCATAGAGCTTGAGGGAGCCAGAAGAAATACCTGCTTCAAGTTCTCTGACTTCATCAGCATTACTCCTCCCTTCACCAGGCATTTTTGGCAGTACAGTCGGACTTCCTGGGGCCAGCCTGCCAGGTTTGGGTCCCCACTCCACAACTTACTAACTACACGAGCCCGGACAAGTTGTTGAACCTTTCCAAGCTTTGAATTCTTCATCTGTAAACAGGAATCAAAATACCAGTAGTTATTTTATAATATTGTTTTAAGAAGCAAATGAGATAATATGAATAAACCACAACCTATATCTGGCCTCTAGTAAACAATTAATAAATTTTAGTTTTTACAGTTAGTATGGTACCTCTACAAAGGGAAAATTACCACCCTAGGGGCTGAGGACAGAAAGATGCTCAAATGATGATTTCTGATATCCAGAAGGTCTCATCTGTTTGAGGAGATGGAAATAAATATGAAAAATAAGTAGCAATAAATGTCAACATAAAGTCAGAGCTAAATGAATGATAAAGACATGGTCTAAAAATCACAGGAGTAAGAGCACCTTGTTCTCAAATTATATTTATTAAGCAAGTTTCTAGACCTCCTGGTCATATAGAAATGTATGACAGAAGTTCTGGTGTGGGATCTGTGGGATATATCTGGGCCACTGATAAGCTGATATTGGTCCAAAATGTTTAGAAAGGTATTGAGCCAATTTTAAAAATCAGGATATTTTAGAGAAAGATTTGAATTTCCAGTTTGTTTTTTTTTTCTTTTAACCAAGACATCTTATATACTTCACCTCTAACCCTGCATGTCAACAATCACTTGGGACCAATTAGTGACTGCTCCTCTTACAAAAGTGAGTTCAGAGACCTCATCACTCCCTATTGCTTCACCAGTACTGTGGTTAATTACACATCTCTATTAGCACTGCTTTTGTGCTATTTCTTTTATGGTAGACAAATGTTTTTTCTACCTCTTCTTTGTGCAAGTCAAGAGTACTGCTACATGTTTACCCCACAAACAAATGTCTCTTATACCTGGTTTGCTTTCCTTGCTTACCATATCTGTCCGTCTCCTGTAGGTTTGTGATTCTCTATCCTGGGAGATTTACAAAGACTTGAATATACAATGGCACTTCAAGAATGCTTCATTGGAAGAAAATGTGCAAAGAGGTGAGCAATACAGGAGCAAAAACCCAAATGTTACAAGGATCAAAGCAGGCGATGGTATTATCAGATAATATTTCATAGGGTAGGTGGGCCTTGTAGGACACCTGAGTCGTTAGGCAAGGAGGATGATGTTTTGGTAGGTAGATGTCTAAAGTGTACAAAATAAATAGTTGCCTAAAGACCCTTGACGTATTTTGTTCTGTCCACAAACGTAATCACAACATTCCCCAACTTAAAAAAGTTTTAGTGGCTTCCTACTGTCTTCAAGATAAAATTAAAACTCTTTAGATTGACTTAGGACACCCTTTATGATGTGGCCTGTAGCTCCTTCCTAGGCTTGTTTTGGGCAGTGCAAATCTCTCACGTTAGCCCCAGGTGAGCTAGCCATGCTCAAAGGTTTGCTGTTCCTTCAAAGCACCAAACAATTTTGTATTTTGGACATAAAATCTGAACATGTTTGTTCAGATTTACCTACCCCCTGCCCCACCCCACTCTTGCCTCTTCTGAGAAACCTTCTCTAATGTCATCTTCCTCTTCCAAGGCTGAGATTGGGGCCCATCCTCTGGGTTCACTTAGCACAGGGAGCAGGACCTCATCTTCAATTTATGCCCCTCGAGGTCTCTTCACTCATTTGTCTTTCTCAGTGGACTCTCGTCTCCTTGACCAATGAGACCAGAGTCCAGCCTGTGAGGAAAACTTAGTAGGGCTTATTACCCCTTAGGGAGGAGTCACTTTATGCGCGAGGAGACCACTGTTAAGAATATTCTTGTGCGCCCCGGCTGACAGCCAGAGATTTCCTGTCCCCCAGGGATTTAAGTCAACTCATCATGAACTTCTCTGAAAGTCCAAAGCCTTCTCCATGAATTTTGCAAATTCTTGACAGCTTACTTCCTCATGCATCTGTCCGTGGACGTTCCAGTTGTCACATGTTAGTCCTCACTGCCATCCTACACTATCCAATAGGCCACACTCAGCTCTTCTATCAGTTTCTGTGTAAGATCCTCTAGAATTGCTTTGTGCTGGTTTATTTTTTTACTGAAAATTTGAGGGGTCAAAGGAGAGATCACTACATATAGAAGAACATTCTGTCTATACCTGATTCTCTACAATGCTCATCTTCTCCCTCAAGTGCTTGTCAGGGCATATCCATAAGCAAATATTGTTCCCTTTTTAAGAGTAAATAGGGTACCAGCAGTTAATATAATGACATCTCTACATTGTAAGCTCATTTTGACCCTAAGTCGTTCTGTTTATAAGTTTCTGTCCATTTGCCTTTCTCCTACCCTGTGGAGTGATTCAAAATGAGTTTATTTTTCACAAAACAGATTTTCAAATCTACCGCAAAGTCCTGATCTTTTACATGTCAAACATCCCCAGTGTCTTTACCCAGGATTGGGAGCCCTGAGAAGTAATTCATTTTTTTCAGTGAGAAAAAAGTTCACAGATTTTTCATAGTAACATATTGCAGAGTTTTTATGTGCAAATTTTTGTTCAAGGTTACCCTAAATTAATCCTATGAAATCTAAGCTTTCTGTCACCTTCAGGTAGATGAGCACTTTTGGAGACAAGTAAAATGGATTAATTCACCTGACTTATTTACACAAAGTAAGAAAACGGGTCAAAACTTTTTATTTAAGCTGATCAACTTAATTATATATCTTTGGATGCAAGCATTCGCAATGTTTTTTGTGGTTTGGGTGTAATTTCCTGCCAGAGGGGGATGTGGAGGCGGAGGGGAGGGGAGGGGCTGCTGAGTTTTGGCATCAAATTCTTCAGTCCAGCTGCTCTCTGTTAAGTGTCAATGACCTTACTCAACAGCACTCAGACTGGTCAAGGTCCCTATAATGAGAAAACCAAATTAGGGTATGTAATTTTCACAGTTTTCTGCCAGGATCTCCAAGCTGGTGACAAATTGATATACTACTGTCTGTATGGAAGGCTGCTTTCAGAAAACAGGCCACTCTCAGCTGAAATACTATACCTGAAGGATTGTGCAGTTTCTAACCTCTGAGATACAAAAACATCCTTCACCCAAATCTCTTGTAGAATGTTGAGCTGTAGAGCATATTTATTTAAGCTTGGAAAGCCCCACCAGAATGACAAAATGTGAGAAGAATCTTCAGGCACCAGGAACCAGGAGATCATGGAAAAGCAACTAACAGTGGAAGATCATGTATGTCCTGGGATTCGAATCTCAAATTGTGAATTTTGTTATGCATTCCCCTGCCTAACTTCTAAATGCTGACAATTAGACAATAACTCCCTCATAATTATGTATGTTTCTGGAAGGTAATTTGCTAAAACAATAATAAAAATAGCAGCACAATAGCAATAAAAATAACTAACTCATTGATATTTTCCTGCCTGTCAGGTTCAGTTCTAAACACTTCCCATGTATTTACTCATTTCATCCTTACAAGCACTTCGTGAGGAAAGGATTATTATTGTCTCCATTTAGCAGGTGAGCACACCGAGGCATGGAGAGGGATGTAATTGGTCTAAGGTTGTACAGACAGCAAATGGCAGGACCAGTAGTTAACCCGGGCAACCTATCTCTGGAGCTCTCATGCTCAATCGTTGAATAAGATCTTGTAAGGCACAGAATCATTTCCCATAGGAGCAAAGATGTCACTGGTTGGTGTTTTCCCGACCAAGAGCTTAGGCTTGATTAAAAATAAAAAATGAAACTAATGTCAAAAAAGTGAAGATGTAACTGAATGGATCTCTTCTCAGTAGAAACAGTAAATAGTCAAGCTGAGAGCTTAGTCAGCAGTTCCCAAATGTGGCAGAAATGGACCCTAACCGTGGATTTGTTCATTGGGTCTGAGGTCATGCATGAAAATCAATATTTCTAATTGTTCTCCAGGTGATTCTAAAGCAGATACATATTAGGAGATCACTGATCTAAGTTTCATTTTCAAACACTTGAGCTTCTACTATTTTTTGTATAAACAGAGGTAAAAAAAAAAAACATAGCTGACTTGAAGGTGCTCAATAAATCAAGGTTTGCATGGGGTTGGGGGAAATAGGCAAGTAAGCAGCAACGATACAGTATCACAAACACCTCTGATAGAGAAAAGGGGCAATAATAATCCCAAGAGAGGAAAAGGCACAAGGAAAACCAGCAAATGCTTTGCAGAGATGGTATTCAGGCTGAATTATCTGAAAAGACAAGGATCAGTTAGTTATTAAGGAAAGGGAGGTTGGAGCAAGAAGGGTAGTGAGAACTTTTCTGGACACAAGGACCTATTTATTCAATAACAACTATTTATTGCATATGTGCTAGGAATTGCAGTGTGTGATGGATGGAGAACATGCATGAAAGAACATAGAGGTGTGAGCATGTGGCCCGGTCAAGTAACTGAGAGGAGTCGATTTTGTTTAGATGAGCCACAAGGTAAAAGGAGTGAGTGGAGATCTCGCAGGTTGTGTTCCCCAGAAGCAGACTCTAAGGTGCACCAGATCATTTATTGGGGGGTGGGGTGTGCTTAGGATCGACACCTGTGGAAACGCAGGGACGGAAAGTGGATTGAGCAGAGGCAGAAGTTGAGCTGTGATGCGGTCCCTGTAAAGGTCTCTGCCAACCCCACAGGGAATTCTGGATCTGGGGTGTCCAGAAACTTAAAAATTATTGTGTTTAGAACAGAAAAAGTAATCCTTCTAAAAATGGTAACCAGTTCACCTTGCAGTGGGAAAAGGATGGGTGGGATTCCTATCTGTTGCCATAATGGGAGGAACAGGATAATGTTTCATTCTGTTTCAGATGTTTGCTCTTTGCTGAACACTCTACAACACCTTTTTAGCAGATTCCCCTTCCCAACCTCCCTATGCTTCGCTCCTCCCAAGTAATGACCCAGGATCATAGACTGAGAGACAGAGATGGCACTCCCTCCTCCATAACCCTCCCATGTCACTCACGAGCCGAATGCTCAGCACATGTCCTCTTGTCCCCGTGTCAACACAGCATCTGCCCTAGAGTTGTGAGGTTAGCCAAGAGAGCCATTTCGTTTCTATTATAGGAAATGATACTTAAAATTATGTACAATAATAAGTAGAATCACCCCAAATGAGCTACATACTCATAACTGAAATATTGCTATTTTTATATTAATAAAAATTACGTGGAATACTGCTTGCAAAAACACTTTTATCTTGATGTGTTCATTTTGCCCTCTATATATTCTTAAGAGCCAGATGCTAACAAAATTAGTTCCATTTTGCAGAGGGGCAAATTGAGGCACAGCAACCTTAAGCGTGTCACTTGGCCTGATTTTTTCAGTTTGAAGGGATGACACTCCCTCCCCTGGACACTTTTGGTTCCTCATTGCAATCTTGGATGGTGATCATTTGTGTGTGCACTTGTGTGCACACGTGCGTGTGATTATGCTCAGTAGATGGTAAATGCTTTGAGAGCAGGAGTGTGTGTGCCTCAGTCACCTTTACATTCTGCTAAACATTTTCTGCAGTTCTTGCAGGTCCCCAGTGCTCATTTGCCTGGCTAACAGAGCGAAGGAAATGAGTGAATTGTGCAAAACACCGTTGGAATTTGGCGGTAGAGGTGGGCTTGAAGCCCAGCCTCCCAGATCAGTGCTCATTTGTCTGCCTCCCAGATGAGTGCTCATTTCTAGATTCCTCAGTGACTCAGAGTATGGTCTGTAGACCAGCAGCAACGCAAAGACACAGGCCCACCCAAGACCTACTAAGTCAGAATCTGCATTTTTGTAAGATCCCCAGGTAATTCTCGTGCACATTAACATTTGAGAAGCATGACTGTAGACTTTACCTCTTCATTTGCAAAGTACGGAGTTGTTTACCATGGATAAATGTAACCCACTGGACTTCTTTCTTCATGTAGTCACCTGTATGGTTCAACCATGACCCAAGAGCACTGGACCAGGAGTGTATATAACAACACCTAGGTAAACTGATAGGAAACAAATTAGTTGTAGAAATCAATATTCCATTAAAGCAAACATACAAAAGGCAGCAACAAGACTAATAATAATAATAAACACAATACTTAGAGATGACATTTACTGAGCTCTTCCTATGTAGCAGATACTGTCCTAAGTATTTTATATATGTTATCTCATTTACTATATGCCTGATACTTTTCTAAGTTTATCTGTGTGTATATGTATATATAGAAAATCTCACTTATTATAATTTTCCCCTTGATTCTCACTTATTATTAAATGAGACTCTATACACACAACCAGCCATGTGGGGTAAGTTCTATTGTCTCTCTTTCACAGATGAAGCATGAAGACACCAGTGTCCCAGATCCCAGTGCTAGAATGTACAGAAGCCAGGACTCACACGCAGGCAATGCAGCTCTTGGGCCCATGCTCTTAACCACCAACTGAAATAGATTTAGAATTACTTTGGTCCAGAAGTGTGTCTTTTTTTTTTTTTTTTTTTCTTATCTCTACAACAAGGAAATGCTTTGGCAAGGTAGTCCTCATGCAGAGCAGAAGGGAAAGGGAGTGCAAGCTAAAGATGCAGTAGGTCCACTCGGCATGGTGATTTGGCACCAGATCCTTGATCCAATCTGGGTCTGGCTATCCAGGCTCCAGCACCAACCTCCCACGAATTCAACAGCGTCTTGTTTCCTTAAGTTCCTGCTGCTGACTTAAAAACTCCATTACATCTTCTTGTGTTTCTCCCTCCCCCTTGACCCCTCGTGCTTATGTATCTATATAAAACTAATAAAAACTTGAACAGGAAATATAAAATCACCATGAAACCAAACCAAACCTGCAGCAAGACCTCAGTGGGCCCCAGGCAATCAGAGCTGTGTGAAACTATTTTCTGGGAGCTGTAAACCTAATAGCTTGCTCTGTTTGAGGCACAGCTGCAGGACTCCTGGGACAGATATGCCCCTTGTTGGAAAACAGAAGGGCTTGTAAAATTATTTTCACAAAAATTTTTTCTTTAATATTTTCCCAGCTACCTCAGGCACTTTTTCCCCTCTGCCCTACTTAGCTAAATAACTAGAGTCTGGGAGGAGCAATGGTGAAGGAATGATGCTTTCTCCCCTCCCCCCATTAATTATTTAGTTATTACTATTGATGAACAGCAAATTATTCTAATAATATTTTCAACTCAATTTTTGGATAAATCACTTAAAAGGATTCTTTTCTAATGTAGGGAATTTCCTTCTTTTTAGTGTGTGTGTGTGTGTGTGTGTGTGTGCGTGTGCGTGTGTGTGTGTGTGTGTGTGTTTGAGGGGTGAGGAGGTCATTCTAAATTTGTGGCCTTAATCACACCATGGGAATATTCTCTTGTGTCCTGTGAGTGCGTCTGTCCCAGGCAGACTTGCTGCTATGTTGTACCCCAGAGACTTGTCCTCTCCTCACACAAGTATGGCTCTTTAGGGCCCTTCGCTTTTGCTCTCACTCACAAGAGCCATTCTTCTTTGGACCTACATTCTGTACAATTCCCTGTATTTTTGGATATGGGGTTCTCTGGTGGTGTGTGTTCCTAAGTCTGCTGCCCTGCTGAGAGGGACTGGCTGCCACCTGTGTCTGCCCTGCCTTCCTACTCCCTAGGCTCTGAGACTTTGGAATCAGCCACAGACATGTTCAAATCTTGCTCGGGTGATTATTACACATATAAGATAGCTTCAAATGAGTCATTCCATCTCTCTCACCCTCAGTCTCCTCAATTATAAAATGTATTCCTCAACAGTATGTGCAATTTTAACAAGTATTTACCATGTGGTCAGTCTCCATCCACGTATTAACTAATTTAGTTCTTGCATAACCCTTCAAAAGAGAGGCAGTCAACATCTAGTTTTATGAATGAAGAGAGGGCAAAAATCATACCCACGGTAGTCACAGACACAATAAGGGAAGACCTAGAATTCACTCATGGGTGTTAGGAGTAAGACTCCTTGGTTTTGATGACCTATGATGATGCCTTCCGAATTACAGGGTTATTGTGAAGAATAGAGAAACGACACCTGCTAATTCCCCAGCAGTCCAGGACCTGTCTATGAGACATTGTATAGCAAATGCTATTTTTCTTTCATTTATACACTCAGGTCTATAATCACTGTATCTTCTGTCTCTTGCTTCACTCCAACTTTGAGACTTACGGCATTTTGTCCTCTCTGTAGAAAGCTTAGTTGGTTATTGTATAAGGTTGTGTTACTCTAAGTCCATAACCTTCAAAGTTCACATTAAATATCATAAATAAATATATGGCTATGTATGAATATGTGTGAGTCTTGTCTAAGATGACATTACAGCTTATGACAATTGTTTTATCTTCAAAAGATGGGGAAGGACAGACTAGAAGGGGTGGAATAAGGCAGTGGAGACAGGAGCTCTAAATCTATCTGGGTTCAACATTCACTCTAACTCTCCTGATCACTTTTCCCCTCTCTTTATTCTTAGTCCTCATACTTCCTGGCATGTGTCCAGAGTAAAGCAGAGAGAAAAGAAGAAATAAAGACAATAATTAGATTAAAATTCCCATCCCATGATGCTCTACCTCACTAAAAAGTGGCAAGATAGACTTAGATCTTCAGAATGGTGTTCCATTTTATAGTCAGCAACTTAAGTCCTGTAGGCTTAGAGCACTGGATCCCAAAGTGTGGGCACTGGTTCCAGCAGCATCAGCATCACCTGGGAACTTGTGATAAATGTAAATACTTGGGACTATCTCACACCTACTGAGCCAGAAACTCTGAGGAAGGGGCCCAACGATCTGTCTTAACAAGCTCTCCAGAGATTCTAATTCATGCTCAAGTTGGATAATCATAACCTGGTGTGGTAAGGGAGGCAGTTAGCAAACTATAGCTGCAAGCTAAATGCAGCTCACCACCTGTTTTTATAAATAAAGTTTTATTGAAACGCAGCCACACCCCTTCATTTACTTATTGCCTGTGGTTGCTTTTGTGCTATAATGGGAGAGTGGAGCTGTTGTAGGAGACTGCACGGCCCAAAAAGTTAAAAACATTTACTGTTTCTGACCCTATACAGAAAGTTTTCTGATCCTTGGCTTAGAGAATTATGGGAACAGAAGCTTCCAAAGCAATCACTTAGAAGTGCCTCAGCCACCCATGTGCTTTATGATCTTGGAAAATTTCTTTCTGATCTTTATTTTTTTCCTCACAACAGAGTAAGAATAACTTCAGCCACCTTGTAAGTTGTGATGATGAGTTAGTATATGCAAAGGCATGAGTTGAATTCCTAGCATTTCACAATCACTCAATCAGTGCTGGTTATTGAAGCAATAGCAGATAAAATTCACTGTTACTTTGTACTTAAGTCTGAACAAAGTTGAAAAAAATACTTGATTTATCAACTAAACTCAATGGTTTGGTGGAGACCAAAGAAAATATTTAGTCCTGTAATCCTTCAACAGGAAATACAAGTTTTCAAATATGTTTCGGTTTACTCTTCAAGTTTAAAATGTATTTATATATTTAATGCCTTTGGCCTTTAGCCCAGCCAATTAATAAACAAAAATTTCCATTCATCTCTCAATACTTTAGAATTTTAAAAGTCTTAGTTGATGCTTTGATTTATTTTAACTACAAATAGGGAGAAAAATGCTTTTGGAAAAGAGATGTTAATTCAAGCACAGTTTACACTTGACAGTTTTCCTTCCCCACTATGGACATTAGAGTTTGGATTTTATGTAAATAGTAAAAGCAACAACAAGAACATTTGCATCACAATGTTTATATACATCATATTATTTGTTGTGATATATGTATACGTGAGATACATGCATTTTGTACAAACTGAAATATAAGGTTAAGCCTACATAACTAATGTTTCAGTTTTCTGTCACTTGACCTAGAGATTTAAGACAACAGTACTTTATTATTCCTCATGATTGTTTGTGTTGGCTAGGCTCAGCTGGGCAGTTTTCTATTCCACACGGTACAGCTTAGGTCACTCATTTGGCTGTACTCACCTGGGAGCTTTGCTGGGGGCTGGGACTTCCAAGACAGTCTCTCCTCTTCCAGGGCCTCCCTCTACATGGCCTCTCATCACTCAGTAGACAGACTGAACTTCTTTTAGCGTGGCAATTGTTTTCCAAGATGGGACATTACAAAAAGATACTCCAGTATCCAGTTTCTTTTTGATCAAGTTGCTGTTTGCATCAGAATTGCTGAGGTCCCACTGGCCAATGCAAGACGTGTGCCCAAGCTTAAAGTCAATGTGTAAGGGGTATAAAGGCATGAATATTAGAAGGCTTGCTTGTTGGAGCCACAAATGCACCAGTCAACCACTACCAATAACTTCTAATAATGAGAATTTAGTGAATCTGGAAGACACCATTGATTGACTAGACTGCTTCCAGCTGGATGGGTATGGGAGAAGGGCTATGCACACTTATTTCAACATGTGCTGGAGATGATTACAGAAGACAAATTTGTTTCTGAATGTTTGTTTAAGGCCCTAGGTTTTGAATAACTAAAGTCCAGAAGGAAGACCTTCTAGTTCCATTATCCTATATCCTCTTTGGGGGATTTTGAGCACAAAGTATAGGACAGATGTTTTAGATTAGCTTATACCAGGCAGTCAGTTCGAAGTACAGTCATATAATACACAATTTATGCCATATTTTTCTGAGATGAGTCAAAAGCCAGGCTCTGGTAATGAGAAATCAAGGTGGCATTTGGCTGGTATTATTGACACAGCTGAAAAAAAAAATCAAAATACCTCCCACCCAAACCACCTGGCAAGAAATAGATCACAACTACAGTCAGACGCTACAGTGACAGCCGATTTTTAATCCACGGGCAAAACTATGATTCATTATCGCTTGTGCTAAATAGTTTAGGGACTTAACATTTTTTTCTCAAATGAGACTGGATTTTATTAAGTTATATGTTGTTGGAAGTAATAAAAATAATAAGAAAATAGGAAAATAAGCAGGAAGTTTGCATCATCTCTTGGAAAGGACCGAGTAATTTGAGAGTTTTTTTTTTTTTTTTTTTTTGTCGTTTTTTCGTGACCGGCACTCAGCCAGTGGAGTGCACCGGTCAGTCCTATATAGGATCCGAACCCGCAGCGGCAACGTCGCCGCGCTCCCAAGCGCAGCACTCTACCGAGTGCGCCACGGGCTCGGCCAGGACCGAGTACAGTTAGATATCATTATAAAGCCTTCTGGAAGATTGTGCCGATCTCGAGTAGTGGTTTCATTTTGGGTTCTTGAGGAAATCTGCTCAGATATCTGTGAGAAGTGTCTTCCTCTCTCAGGGGAGACCATCCTCTTTGAATTAATACAAAACTTCATGAGAGTACATTCCAGCCTGAGCAGCTGATCCAGAATGATTGACGGGCTTCTGGACCATTCTCACTTCTGTACATTGACTTAGTTTCTATAGACGATGAATCAGTCCACAGAATTTATAACACTATATACTTTGCAGATAATTTAACAATAAATGCAGGTGGATATTTAATAAGTGGTTTATTTATGGGGATGCTGGTGGTGACATGACTGCATTTGTTAAGATAGAGGATATATAGATTGTGTGATAGGCTTAATTCATTTCCTCACTCAAGGATCATTTTGGGGTGCCTATTTCATGCCCACCCCAGGCACTTTGAATAATTTCCTCTTACGGAATAAATGGGGAGGGATTTCTGGAGTAGGGAAAGGAGTTAGGGTGATAGGATAAGAACATGTCTGTGAATTCCCTGAATTGTTTCTCACATTTTTGAAGCACTATCATTTTTTTCCCATATGTTTCATTAGATTCTCAGAGGAACCCAATGACCCCCAAAATGTTAAAAATAATAGAGCATTATGGATGGAAGCAATCATGACTCTTTGCCCTAAGGTTTATTTTCTAGTCTAACCCCCTCATTCCTCAAGTAAGAAAATCCAGACCCAGAAAACTGACATGAACGTCTTGTTAAAAAATCACTCATTTAGGTATTGATAGAGCTCCTTTTAAATCTCAGTGAGTTTCCCTACCTCTTGGGTAGTTCCACTTGAAATGATAACCATAGTTTATCCGAATGTATTGTCGAAGCGAGCATCCTAAAACACAGAATGAAATTGTAGTTCCAGCCGTGAAGGGATGTTATCCTAGCGGGATATATACATTTTCACATACTTTCCTCATTTTCTACCCCATCATTCCCAGGCAAAGAACAAGGGTTGGGGAAAGGACTATTTTCTTAGCTAAGGGCCAGGGAAACTGTGGGGAGAATGAGCTGGTGTTCCAGTAATCTCGGACATGTGAAGTAAAACAAGAAATTCTACCCAGTGTCTTCTCATTTCTAAGTTTCTCTCTCCTAGTGTGGTATATGAGATTAGAAAATGATTCATAAAATTAATATATTTAATAGACACTGAACGCATTAAGTCAGAGAATTCAGGAGGACTCTGGAGGATCTCAGGAAAAACACACAAGAAGGGAGGAAGGAAACTGCAGACTGCATACATACATTCATAGACCACAAGAGTAGGGTGAGACAAGTAGGGTTTAACCAAATGGAGTCTCAAGTTGTGATTGGACTGCCAGGACCCACTTGCATTTTCATAGTTACAGAGCCCCTCCTCACATGAATGATGTTGTACCCCCAAAAATCCTTATGTAAATTAAGTAAGCCGTAGCTGTGGATGGAGCAGCATACTAGCTCCACTGTGAGTTACGGTTTGTGAGAGTTCCTCATGGTTGACAGTGGGAAGATCTGCTTGAGCTATCAATGAAAGAGATTGTGTTAATTGTGCATCCTCTGGAGATTCTTGGGTACTGCATAACTTTTTCATTGACTGCTGACATGACCATGGTTATTGTAAGAAATTAAGTGTGCATCCATGTGGCACCTCCTTTCTGCCTGGTCATCGTCGCGAGGTGGGAAGACACCCAGATGAGGAATTGTGGCACTCTTCCTCCTCATGTGATAACTGTTTTTGGACTGGCTTTGTTAATTTGTGTGGATTGTCTGGATTTCTTTTTGTTCCTTGTAGTCATCTAGGATGGAAACCTGTCCCAATACTGTCACTTAATTAACTATTAGGCCATAAAGACTTAAGCATTTAGGACCCTCTACTCCATTTGGTTAAATCTTACTTGTCTCACCCTACTCTTGTCATCTATGAATGTATGCAGTCTGCAGTTTCCTTCCTCCCTTCTTGTGTATTTTTCCTGAAGTCCTCCAGAGTCCTCCTGAATTCTCTGACTTAACATATTCAGTGTCTATTAAGTACATTAATTTTATGAATCATTTTTTAATCAGAAAAACATTCAACTTCTCTAGCCAGAGGTCCAACCCCATGCAGTATGGACCCTCCTTCAGTCTGGTGGGCAGCTCCAGAGGGAGAAAGGAGTTCAGTTCCAGGTTCTGTTCATGACTGTGAGATCACAGCAAGTTCAATCAGTATCTCCAGTTTTCTGTGTCTTCACCACATATGAGGGCATTAAAAAAAAAAAAAAAAAAGGGTCTGAAAAATGAATGCTCGCTAATGCTCTGAGAACCCTGCTACCAAGCTGCTTTGTAGGTAAAAAATATCAATGCTGTTACCACTGCCAACACCAAGACTTTTTAGCCATTAAACTCAGGAGACTTCTTTTGTGGAAAAAGAAGGTTAAGTGCTAACTTCATTTTCTAGATCCCACTACTCAAGAAAGTTTGTCCCAGGAACATTCCTGTAAGGTAGTTTAATTGGCCACAAGGTAGAGAAGTGGCAAAAAAAATTGGGGCCTAATTGGTACTTTGCTCTGTATTAGACCATCATGTTTATCTGACAAACTATAAGCTTCAGGAAGAAAAATTTGGCTACCTAATGACAAGGGCATGCTTGGGTACCTGTCAATTCCATTTGGCTGTCACACAGGTGAAGAGCAGTCTTTCTAAAACAAAAGTCTGATCTTTTACTTCCTGTTTAAAACTCTAATGACTGTGTTGCCAACAACAACAACAAAAGAATAAAGAAAAACACAACAACAACAAAACATAAAACAACAACAAAAAACACAAAATAAACAAATAAAAAACAAAACCCAGACTTCTTAGAATGAAGTTCAAGGCTTTCCTGTTTCTTTCCCTAATCTGTCTATGCTTCTTTCATCCTCTGCAGTACTTTGTCTCTGGTCGTGATTGAACAGTGTCTCTCTGAAAGTGCTACCTCTTTTCACACTTTGTATTTGTCTCTCCAGCTGGGATATCTGATGGCCCCTTATAACCACACATGCCTCCTTCCTTAAGAAACTTGCTCTGGCCAGGCTGTTCTCAAGTTAGAATTATTTGCTGACTTATCTGTGATTCTGCTATCCCTTTATGTATGTCTTATCATGGGATTCTTTTTCTACTAGTGTTTGAGCTTTTCAGGAATCAAGCTTATTTGTGGCTGCATCCCCAACAATTGGCACAGTATCTAGGACAAAGTGAGTGCCAATAAGGTATGATGAGAGAGTTACTGGATGGCTATGGTCAGACCCTGGATAGCACTGCTATTGAGGGTGTTTCCACTGTCTCACCCTTTGAGTGGGAGAAATGCAGGTCAAATCTCTTTTTCTGTGTATGGATGCATAGAAAATCTTGTTTTTTTTTAATGTATCAACTATAATTCCAGTGTTATTCTTATTTCATAGGCCCAACTCCTTAATAGAAAAGAGGCTGATGACACTACTCACCATTAAAAAGTCTTACCAAATACTTAAATGCTTACCAAATACCTAAATACTTACCAAATACCAAATCCCACCCAAAATACTCATTTGCATTGACTCATAGGGTGGCAAGGACTGATACCAAAGCTTTTAATGTTGAAAGGCAACATAGAGTAGCAGCTGAGATCATGGATTAAGTTGAAATCTCAGCTTTGCCACCTGCTAGTGTGTGACCTTGGGCAAGTAGCATAACCTCTTTCTGCCCTAATTTTCCCACATCTATAAAATGAGGATAACAATTGTACCTACGTCAGAGATACCTTGAGACAAGGAATAAATCTGTTAATATTAAAAGCTTAAAACAATGTCTGGCATAATACTGCAGGAAGCAATGTAGAATAATTGCCAAAAGGCCATTTCAGAGAGTATAGATCTGACTTTGAGTTTTTGTTCCCTCATTGACTAGTGGTACGAACCTCAATGAGTTGTTCATTGTCCTTAATCCTTAGTTTGCCTTTTCTGTTAGTTGGAGCTACCAAACACGCTTCTTCAACGTTCACCCATTAAGTCAGATATTGCACCAAAATTATTTAGCATAGTAAGTATTTAACAAATTCTACCTACTACTGTTATTCCGTAAAATAGGTTCTCATCAGATATCTGGGGCTAAATCTTAATTGGGTTAATTATGAAACCTCTTTTGCCATTAACTCTTTAATTAGCTCCACTCATAAGTGAGACAAATGATTCCAGTTTATTTTTTCTCCTTATCCTTACTGACATAAATTAGGAGTTAAAAAAAGAAGTATCTGTGTCAACAAATTGGCTATAATTGAGAGTCACAGACTCTGTTTCCTATGGAATAGCTACCTTTTAGAACAGAAAACTGTCACGTATCTTAACAGTTTTATTTTAGACCAGTGGATCTCAACTGAGGGTGATTTTGCCCTCTCCCCCTTCCTTAGGGGGCATTTGGCAATGTCTGGGGACTGTCACAAGTGATGGTAGGTGCTACTGGAAGACAGTGAGGAGAGGCTGCGGGTGCTGCTTAGCAGCCTACAGACTATACAGCAGTCCTCCACAACAGGAAATTATCTGTCCCAAAAAGTCAATAGTGATGAGGTTAAGAAACTGTTTTAGACTTAAGGAAACCGAAGCCCAGAGAGGCTAAATGACTTACCTATGTTTGTAGGATGTGATGATATTATTTCTGGCTCCATCTGATCTACCATGGAGTACCTAAACAATGCCAGGAGGCAGAAGACAGCCAACTGTTCAGACTCTTTTTCAGCCTTTGAAGACCCTCTACTGTAATATGAGTGTACAGAATCTATTTCTCCCACACTTCAGTTTTCACTCATTGTCCTCCATTCACCAAGACACACATATGTGCACACAATTTCATCACTGGAAAAGGAAAGCCGAGAGTTCACTGAGCAAGCAAAGGTGAATTCTCTCCCTTGGGCACACCTGTTTCAAACCAACCAAGTACATTACCCTTGTCAGCCCAAACAGAAGCTTGGGTGAAAAGGCAGTCCAGGGTGTAGGTCTTGGTGCTCTAGAACTAGAACTGGGTGAAGGCTTTCCTGTGGAATAATCATGGCTATGTGCTAAGTGGGGTTCACAGACAAGTGCAGAAACACTCTGACTACAGGCAAGAATAAGAATAGAAAAGGGGTATGACTTGATAAGCAAGCCACAGAAATTCACAGGAAGTAGACTTCATCAGTTCTAGTATCTGTGGTTTTCTTGAATTCTCTTCAGATCTTATTCTGGGAAAAGAAAGTTATCAGGTCAACAGTGTTAATGTGCTTTGTTTTGTTTTGTTTTGTTTTTGCTCTGTTCTACACCGGCAGCACATGAGGGGATGGAGGAATTCACGATGGGCTGGGAATAAATAAGAAAAGGGATCCTGAGAAGGGAGGGTTGGGTGGGGTGGGGAAGGAGGTAAAGAAGATGTAGTTTTTTGACACTAAAAGAATGACTGAAAATAGTTTGCTCTCTTCTAATATCATTAATGAAACCACATAGTGATGTCACTTCTGCTCACGCTGTAATTTGAGTTGCTGATTTGCGATAACAAGCTTCCTTTTTGCGTATTCACAGCGTGTCTACAGTGGAAAAGACCTTCAGGTTAACTGTGAGTGGGTGGACCTCGTCAAGAAAAATAACTTTACCACAACAACAACAAATGACTGGAGAGACAGAAACTTCTTTGGGAGAGAAGAGGGAAAAAAAGCGAAGTCTAAGTATTATTAAACATGTGAAAGACGAGTCATTTATTTAATAGGAAGTAACTCATTCACACCAGTGTAATTTTGTGGTCCCTCAGATGTACGTAAATACTACCAATCAGTCCACCACAGATTATCATCAAAATTTCTTGGGAAATGCCTCATGAAAGGGTCTTTAAAGAACAATATGAGTGTGTACCAGTCAAATATTTTCAAAAAGACATTAAACACTAGCTACTGTAGTAAAAATTTTCTTCTCTTTTATGGCTACCACATTTTGCCAAATTCAGTATGAGTTTTGAATTGAGGCCAAACATGAACCCTTTAACCATTGCTCATCTTTGCAAGAGAAAGCTGTTTCCTGTTTCTAAGGGGAAAGCCTTCAATGGATTGGGTAAAACTGGTCTTTGGCATTAAATTATCCTTCCCAGATATACTTACTGGATACTTGATGAAATAATTCTATCACATAAAACTTGATACAAAATAATTGGTGAAAAATATTTAAACTTAAGTTTAAATAACTTAAAGAAATGGATACCCTCAAACCCATCCACTCTATTTGCAAACTCCTTTCTATTACTTTATCCCTAGTGTTGTAAGGTCTGTATCCCCTCCATTAAGGAAGAGTGCTGGTGGTCACATAATGGTTTCAATGAAACATTTCCCCAGAAGATCTGCATGTGACATATTTTGAGTTGCTAATTAGTTGATTCTCTGCTCTCCACTGAAGTTTATCTCCATCCATTGACCGGTGGCCTGCTGAAGATTATAAATGTCTTTGTTCTGGTTTTAGGGCAGTATGTTTCTAAGTTAGAGTTCCTGCATCACTTACCTCAAAGGCCTCCAGTTGTGCTTGTTAAAAAATGCATATTTCTGTGCCCAATCCCAGGCTTACTAAATCAGAAATGCTTGGCAAGTGGAATCCCAAATTTACATTTTAACCTGTTTCTTGAGTGACTCTTGTCTGTTTAAGGGGGGAACATTAAACATTTAAAAAAGGGAAAAACTAATATGCATCTTACAAATGGAGAAGGAGAGAAAAAAAGATTAAGATAGCATTGGGAGATATTTAGTAGAATAAAATGTTTTTTTGAGGAAGAAAATAATCATACTGCAAAACTATTTTTTTTTTGTATATACACACGTTATTTCTACATTTTATCCTTTATCCAGGCTCTTCACTTAGCTAATTTCTTATTTTCTATTTTATTTTTCTCCATTTAATCTGTTTCAATATCTCTCGCAGAAGAGAAGAAGGGAAACAAAAAGGAAAAGTGAGTGAAAGTTAGGAATGTAATATGCTCCTAAAAGTAATTTCATATTTAAAAAATGTATCTATCTTGATCTTTTTAATGCTATCTGGCATTATCCTGTGTGTTTTTTATATTATCATGGGATAGGAAGAGGAAAAATAGCTAGAATTATTTTTCAGACCTCAACTGACATTATTCACTCTATTCAATCTAATTATTTATTTATGTTATTATTTATTTATTTGTTGTCTTTAAGGAAGAGCCCATAAAGTATAGGACATCTTTTAAACATATGAGATGAAACATGAGTTGTTAAAGTATACCTTATACTCCACTATAATTGCTCTGCCATGATTTCAGCATATCTACTTTCCATGCCATAATAAAAAAAATTGTAGGAATTTTTTTTTTGACATTCCAATGAATTGAACCTTCTGGAAATTATTTGTAATAAAATTAAAAAGTTTTACTGTCACCAAATTCCAGTCACAATAGCCATCTTCAATCTGCTCTCAACTTAATTTCCAACATGAGAAAGAAGTAATGGTTTGGAGACCATTACGTAGACTTGACTTGACTTCTGGGCACACATTTAATTTTCAGCCTGTTAGGATTAAAACCCAAAATTATGTTGTTATTTTAGTTTAGAATTCTTGTATTCTCATAATCAGCATTAGCGAGATTCTTGCTTTGTTCAGAGAGTCATCGTTATAATCAGCAGTAATGATAGCTATTATTATTAACAATGCAGGGCAGACAATAAGATTTGGAGCGAATGTGAGGCACAGCGCATGCGTTGCCGTGGCCACTGTGCTAAACTGCACCTGAAAACAGAATGGGCGGTCAGTCCAGTGTGGTTTCCCTCACCCGGCATCTTGGGGAGGCCTTGGCAAGGTGAATGATAAGGCAGCTGCAAGGCAGGGAGCTTGGGGCCTGGCCCTCCAGTCACTTGAGAAGAAAGACCTTCTCGACTGGGAACATGTTTATTCACTAGAAGGTGAAAAATCAGGTTAGATTCAGAACATTCATTGAAATGTTGGTGATGGACAGGTCAAAATTCAGGCAGGGGTTAAACAAGGTTAGGAGAAGCAAAACGCAGTCTGTAAAGAATAAGAAAAATCT